>NC_134702.1:61233534-61533534 GCF_043290135.1 Rhipicephalus microplus
TAATACGTTGCATGTAAGGAGGCTGCAGTGTCTGTTGTCGTCCAGCCGCTTTGCGCTTCTGGTGTCACCATCAGTGTGTGAATGCCAGAGAGACATATAGCGGTAACATTAGTTGATATATATAATTTAACATTACGAGAGAGTTCAGCTAGTTGGTACATATTCACGCCAAGAAAGCGGGCCTGCACACACGGTCGTGAGAGAAAAGTTATGGTGCCTTGACTTATTTCTCTGTTGTTTCTGTGCTTGGACGACCAGCCTTTCAGCGCAATATACCTGACCAATGCCGGCTTCAGTACTGGCCCAGGTACCGGCGCCGCTCTCTTTTTTAATCCATTCCTCCTCCCTATAGTGTGAAGGGACATCCTAGTTAACCTTCCTTCAACGAGTGCTAGTCAGCTTGCGTCGCCTATAGTCAGCGCTGGCCGTGGCGAGTCAGGCCAATCCGCAATTGATTAATGAGCTCTCCACAATCTCCCTCTTCGAAAAGGTATACACCAAAATAAGCCTGTCTAGCCAACCGTCGCGGAGGGTTTCGAAAGATCCGCGTTGCCAGAATTAATCGGCTCTCCTCCACTACGGCATCCTCTGTGGCCCTCTTCCTTGCCTTGAAACGCCGAAATTCCTCTTTCAACGATTTGGCCAGGACAGGCGCGTTCAGCAGTATTATACGCGGGCCGCGATGACGGACTAACGCGCAATGCTGCAGCGGGGCAAGGCGCATTGACGCGCTGCTCGCAGCGTGAGTGGCACTTCTTTCTTTCTTTCTTTCTTTCTTTCTTTCTTTCTTTCTTTCTTTCTTTCTTTCTTTCTTTCTTTCTTTCTTTCTTTCTTTCTTTCTTTCTTTCTTTCTTTCTTTCGTTCTTTCTTTTCTTTTTGCGAGGACGACTCGCGTCAGGCGTCCGTATAAGAGACCACCCGGCGCTATGCATTCGGTGACCTCAGAGAAGCTTCCCCATCGCGCGCCGACGTGTCAGGACGCCGAAGACGCCGGGGCTTGTTTGATATGCGCTGCGCCCGTGGTGCGGCCAGCCGTGCACTGCGGCGCGCATTGCGCAAGATTGGATGTTGGGAGCAGCCGTGTGTGTGTGTGCCCGTCGTCGTGTATTTCTGTTTATTCGCACACGCGGCAAAGGTGCACGCATCTTTGCGTTTTGCTTTTTTTTTTCCGGAGCCCACCTTCTAGCTCCGTCTCTCTCTCGGCGTACGTGTTTATTCGTCGGGGTCAGGGCTGAGTAGCAGGTGAGGTAAACTGCGGGAAAGGGAAGGTCCGTATGAAATTCGGCGCTACGGGAAGCGCGTTCGTTGCGGACTTGCGTCAGTCTCCTGTTTAGTCAAGCGTTCCCGCGGTTTACGTACGCATGTGCAAGACGAGGAACTAATCAGCGGCTCGCCTTGGCTAGCATATCGATCTCAGAGTGGGCTGATTCTCATTTTTGCCCCAAGTGAGCACGTAGTCAAACGAGCGCCCACGTAAAAGCGTTTCCATGTATGTGCATGCTCCGAAATGAAGAGTATATGTTCAGCATGCGTTTCACATTTCGCAACTAAATGTAGTTAACAGTAGAGCGGAGGCCTGGCCTTTTTATTGCGATAGCAATTGTACAGACACTCTCGGCTAGATTTTGCCGCCGGCATCGCCGTCACTCACCGTATATGTATACGTATCTATATATATGAAAATGCAAGAAAGAAGAAAACCCCAGAATAACACTCCGGCGCGCGGAATGGAACCAGGGTACTCTGATTCGGCAGTACGAGGCGTTAATCACTGAGCTACCGAGGAGCACGTCCTTCGACGTTCAAACGGCAAGCTATTTATATCTACGAATCACCGCTGCTGACGGCCACCTCGAAGAGAATTATCGTGTTTTCAGCATTACCAGCAAGGTGGCGCAATGAGCGCGCGTCGTCATATCGTGCGGCAGCGCGCGCTTTAATCTCCTACGCGTACATCGCCCTGCTTAGAGGAGGGGAGCGACGCTTCCTCGCGCGCCCTTATCTCGTCGTGGGGAGGAGTGGAAAGATCGTACGTCTTGGCTGACCTCAGGCTTTACCAGGAACGATTCTGTTATAGTTACTGGGCGCACAAAGGTCACTGCAATCATTTCACTCTCCGTTTGCGAAAAGTGCGCGCTTTTCAGACACAACGAAGTGACAACTGAGACGATTATTCGCGTGCATCTGTACCTGTGAGTACGTTTCGTGCGTCATTTGTGTGTGAGAAACGCGGGGCACATTTTGACCTGCTTTCCATTCTGCGCGTGACCTTCCAATTTGTTGCTATCGCGTTCATTGCTTCGCCTTTGAGGCGAAGCTGTGACTTTTTTGGTAATCAGAACTGTATTCAGCCGTCGTAATGAAGCTACTTCGTGAATGTGATTGATTGATTGATTGATTGATTGATTGATTGGAAGTGTCAGTGAGTCAGTCAGTCAGTCCAGCCAATGTCAAACAGTCATCTCTTCAACCGAACTGGTCTCGAACCCTCTGGATCCGTAGTGTTGCAGCCTGAGAAGCAAAACACAGTGGACAATAAAGAACGTAAAAGTTCAACAGGGTACATAAACCCCTACATGCAATTAGCGTATTCACAGCGGAATCACGCCTCGAGACGTGTACTGCACGCATGAGAACACAGTAAAGGCGCGATCAACGCGTCGCGTACACCGAAGCGCTTTTCAATTCAATTCAATTCAATTCTTTATTTGCAAACTGCAATTCTTTATTTGCAGCAGGTTAGTCCTCGTTACACGTATAGGGGCTCGATACTGCACAATATTCAAGCCAAGTGACCTCACGAAGTTTTCGTCGCCGTCTATGGTACTGTACGCGGCTTCTATCGACGCAAATGTTACCTCGTTTAAACGCAAGACTAAATGAACGAATGGCGTTATATGCAGGTCAAAGAATTTCTAACATTAATTTTTCGTCACCCAATAAAGGGCAGCACTGCGAGCTTTTCTGTTGCTGCGGTAGTTAATGTCGCGCATCGCTGTGGCTGCACTAGTTAGACAATATTCGCCGGTTATATATTGGAGGAATCGCTGCGTGCATGATCTACGTCCCATTTCTTCCACTGTGAGATTCCCTGGAAATTGGCTCACTGTCACCAGTTTATCAATTTCAAATAAGCCCCTTTTCCTTTGATATATCGTGTAAAAACAGAACTTTTTTTATTTACTTTGTTTCATCTATTTTTCAGCTACCCCGACGGCTTACGCAGTCATAAGACTCCTTATCAATAAACGACTGTCAGCGGCTCAGCAAAAAGTGGCGTTGACGTTGCAACTGCCTATACCAACAGTGGCGAGAGGTGCTTAAGTCTTCACTTTATACCTGAACATAGTGAGCACACTTGACCGCACCCAGCGTATACAAAACGCGCGACTACATGTATAGGGTAGCACCACATATACACACAAGACCGATGATCCACGTTCTTATGAAAGGAGGAGTTATTCAATTTTTCGTCGCTTTATTAAATTTTGCTATAGCTTCTCTTTCTCACCCCATTTAATTCTCTCTTTTTTAATTTTCATTGCACACGCGCGAGTTTTTCGTGGCTGACTTCAGAGAAAAAAAAACAGTGCGTTGTACAGGCCGAATGCAAACTCGCAGCTCCTTAAGTTTAGGTGTAGAGGTCGATGCCGGTGCGCCCTTTTTTTTTTTTCGGCGCGCGTGCAATCAGGCCGAAGGGATCTCCCCGAAGCGATCGGGAATCTTGGCTTTTCCCGTCTTTCCTTTGTTCGTTTCGTTCACCTTCTTTTTCGCGTACTGCTCGAAACAGTGCCACGGCATGGCTTAGGAGAAGCTCGATAGAGTCCTGCGGTCTTTCGAAAGTATGTGTTAGAGGAAAATGAGGAAGAAAAAGTTTGGAGGAGGGAAGAGAGTGAATTCGTAACGATGTGGGGCTCGAAAAGAAAACAACGAGTTCAGACTCTTCGTGTGTACACAGTCAGAGTGCTTGCATAATGAACCAAATGTTTTCTTAGGTACATGCAAAGCGCTTCTTCGGGCAGTCTCTTATTCTTTACCCGATTTTCGTTAATTTCCATGATTTTTATGTTTTGCTGCGCTAAAAGGTAGTCGCATACAAAAATCGACGGTGGCAGTGTCGGGCGTATATCACTGTTGCCGGGCGCCGTTGAACTTAGCTCCCGGTATTTTGGGGCAAAGGTATATAGAACTTTTGCTCTTCGTGCCCGTTATATGTTTTTCTTAAAGTACGGGCAGTATATATATATATATATATATATATATATATATATATATATATTGCCGCATGAATTCGCGTGGTTTTCGTGTGGAAGAGGACGAAGAGGTTGGGATTGAGCCGCTTTTTAATGCCGCATGAATTCGCGTGGTTTTCGTGTGGAAGAGGACGAAGAGGTTGGGTTGGAGCAGTTTTTCTTTTTGTCCTAGCTTGACGAGCAGTTCTGCGGAAGGTTTCCTTGAGTGAGACAAGATTGGTGACAAGATTGGTGGAGCTGCTGGGTACGACAACTGACGACGCACCCCATGCACAAGAGCCCATCCAGGAGCCGGAACACAAGCCCTGTGCCCGTGGACACGCCAGTTCACAGAACAAGCCGCCGCCAACGAGGCCTACCACCAGAGACACCGGCACAGCTTATCCATAGAGCGACTATGACTTCGCCTCAAGGCGTCATGGAAACTCCTACGTCGTCGGCACCAATTTATTGCACTGTCCAGAACCCGCTGATGCCTAGTCCCTTTCACGGAGAGCCGTTTGAGGATGTGGACGACTGGCTGAGCGAGTTCGAACACGTCGCAGCGATCAACTACTGGGACGAAGCCGCCAAACTCCGCAACGTCTACGCGTGTTTGAAAGACGGCGCCCGAACGTGGTTCATGAACAGAAGTGATGTCTTGACATCCTGGCGCGAGTTCCAGCATCGCCTCTTGGAGACCTACCGGAGCCCCGACCGCCGCGATCGTGCTGAACGTGCATTGCATTCACGCATCCAGATGCCTAATGAGACCGTCACCATGTACGTGGAGGACATGACGCAGCTTTTCAGGCGAGCGGATCCGGCAATGCCAGAAGAAAAAAAGCTACGCTATCTGATGCGAGGCGTGAAGGAGCAGCTTTTTGCTGGTCTAGTGCGGAGTCCTCCGAAGAGTGTAGCAGAATTCCTGACCGAAGCCACTACGATGGAGAGGGTACTTCATCAGCGGTCAGCCCTACTCAACCGGCAAGTGAATTCTGCATCACCTACTGAATTTTCCGCCAGCTTCGGGAGCAACAGCATTGAGTGGATTCGCGAAATCGTCCGCTCCGTCGTCCGCGAGGAAATCGCGAAACTACACGGGGCGAGACAGCCGGAGGTAAGCAGCATCACCAATATTATTCGGGACGAGGTCCAGCAGGTGCTTCACAGCCGTCGCCCTCAACCAACGGTTACAAATCTAGAACCACCTCCTGCGTCCACTGATGTTGGGAACCGCACATATGCCGAAGCTCTGCGCACTTCCATGCCGGTCTCAAGCCCTGCAGTCCCAATCCAGACGATGCCGCCAGTTTCAATTCAATCTGCGCATGCTGGTTTGGACATCGACGGTCGCCGTGCCCCTCCGCGGAAGTCCGATATTTGGCGTACGTCGGATAGAAGACCCCTCTGCTTCCATTGCGGTGAAGCCGGTCACATCTACCGGGAATGTCCATACCGACAACTTGGACTGCGCGGTTTCTCTATTCATTCGCCTCGTCCCCTAGTTGGTCAGAGGCCAAGAGAAATTGAGGACTACCTCGCGCAGCAACGTCTGCCTTTCCCACGGCGTCAATCGCGGTCTCCATCTCCACGACGACCCGCAGCTATTGGACCACGTCTCAGTACGATGGCACGGGGACGTTCCCCAAGCCCTCGTCGGGAAAACTGAAGGCAGCGACCTTTGGGGGCGAGGTCGCTGGGACTAAAAGTGCGGAAGACCTCCTATCGACGCTTCCACAAAACGCTGCAGACATTGAATTGACGTCTGAGTGCAGTGCGAGAGAAATGCCGGATTGTGCGTCTGAACCCAGTGGCCGAGTCTCACTCGACATTCCCGTGCTGATAGACGGTCTTCAGGTCAGCGCATTGGTGGACACAGGTGCAGATTATTCTATTATGAGCGGAAAATTGGCAACCAGTCTTAAGAAAGTGATGACACCTTGGAATGGGACGCGTATTCGCACTGCTGGAGGCCACGTTATTACTCCATTGGGTCGCTGTACCGCAAGAGTGGAAATACGCGAGTCAACGTTTGTGGTAACCTGCCTCGTACTACGCGACTGTTCTCGTCAGCTCATCCTTGGAATGGACTTCCTTCGAGAGAATGGCGCGATCATAAATCTCCGCGAGCGAATGGTGACTTTCTCGACGCAACTTGCAACCGATCGAGGCGCTGATAGCTGTCGTAGACCTGCGCTGCGTGTTGCCGACGAAAGCGTGACGTTGCCTCCCCGAGCGACTGCTTTCGTAGAAGTCACCTGTGAAGACCTCCAAGACGGTGACGTGGTCGCCGAGAGCAACGTATCCCTTTTACTGCTTCAAGGTGTGTGTGCAGTGCGAAGCATTCTGCGTGTGCGTGACGGACGGTCGCAGATACTCGTCACAAATTTTAACTTCGAGCACCGACATCTTTTCCGCGGCACCACCGTGGCCTTCGGAGACCGTGTAGCGGATGTCACCGAGTGCTTCGCATCCGAGGAAATGGTTGATGGAGATAAGTTTCTGGACCACATCGACGTCAGTTCGAAGCTTTCGGACGAGAAGAAGGCCGCACTGCATACCCTGCTGAAGGAATTTAAATCTTGCTTCGCCTCTTCATCTAGAGTCGGTCAAACACCCCTCATAAAGCACCGAATTATTACCGACGATGATGTTCGCCCAATCCGCCAGCAACCTTACCGTGTTTCGGCTAAAGAACGCGAGACTATACAGACGCAGGTAAAGGAGATGCTTGACGACGGGGTGATACAACCGTCGAGCAGCCCGTGGTCCTCGCCAGTCGTTCTAGTAAAGAAGAAAGACGGAACGCTGCGATTCTGTGTTGACTACAGGAAACTCAATAGCGTCACCAAAAAAGACGTCTACCCGCTTCCACGGGTTGATGATTCTCTCGACAGGCTACGACACGCGAAGTATTTTTCATCGATAGATTTGAAGAGCGGCTATTGGCAGATAGAGGTCGATGAGCGAGACAGAGAGAAGACAGCGTTTGTAACTCCCGATGGGCTTTATGAATTCAGAGTTCTTCCTTTCGGCCTCTGTTCGGCTCCCGCAACATTCCAGCGAATGATGGATACCGTCCTCGCTGGCTTGAAGTGGCAAAGCTGCCTTGTATACCTTGATGATGTGGTCATCTTTGCCGAGAGTTTCGAAGAACATCTGAAGCGTCTAAGAATGGTTCTGGAAGCTATTCGTTCGGCCGAACTCACGCTAAAACCCCAGAAGTGCCATTTCGGCTACGATGAGCTGAAATTTCTGGGACATGTTGTGAGTGCGGATGGAGTGCGGCCTGACCCAGAAAAAACTGCAGCAGTCGCCACCTTTCCTGTGCCGTCAGACAAAAAAGCGGTACGGCGTTTTCTCGGCTTGTGTGCTTATTATCGCCGATTCATTACCAACTTCTCGACGATAGCCGAACCGCTCACGCGACTCACCCGAGATGATGTACCGTTTGCCTGGACTACAGAGCAAGAAGCAGCTTTCACAGAGTTACGGCAGCGAATGCAAGAGGCACCTGTTCTTGCGCATTTTGATGAGGACGCTGATACCGAAGTTCACACGGATGCAAGCAACGTCGGACTTGGCGCTGTCCTTGTACAACGGCACAACGGCGTAGAACATGTCATAGCTTACGCCAGTCGTACTCTCTCTCGAGCCGAGGCCAACTACTCCACTTCAGAGAAGGAATGCCTCGCAGTCGTGTGGGCAACGGCAAAGTTTCGACCTTACCTCTACGGCCGTCCCTTCAAGGTGGTGACCGATCACCATTCGCTGTGTTGGCTGGCCAATCTCCGTGACCCGTCTGGTCGTCTCGCTCGGTGGAGTTTGCGCTTGCAAGAGTTTGACATCATGATTGTGTATAGGTCTGGGCGCAAGCACGAAGATGCCGACGCACTTTCTCGAGCACCCGTGGGACATCCTGATATGGACTCGGAATATGCTGATGGTTTTCTCGGAGCCCTCAGTGATTCTGACTTTATGTCTAGACAGAGAGCCGATCAGGAATTGCGCCCTATTATTGATTCCTTAGAAGGCCGAAATTCTCACACTCCTCGGCGCATCGCTCGCGAATTGTCATCCTTTTGTCTAAGGAGGGGCATTCTTTACAAGAAAAATGCTCGAGGTAGCAACAAAGCCTTCCTCCTCGTTGTACCAGCCGACATGCGGGATGACATCCTCCTCGCGTGCCACGACGAGCCCACGTCGGGACACTTGGGCTACTCGCGGACTCTCGCCAGAGTGCGCCAGCAGTACTATTGGCCACGACTTTCGACCAGTGTACACCGCTACGTGCAAGGCTGCCGCGAGTGCCAGCGTCGCAAGACGCCACCCGTGAAACCTGCGGGCCTTCTCCACCCTATTACACCACCACGGACACCTTTCGACCTCGTGGGAATGGACCTTCTAGGACCCTTCCCTTTGTCGGCCACTGGTAACAAATGGATTATAGTGGCAACCGATTACTTGACCCGGTATGCTGAGACAAAGGCATTACCCCGCGGCACGGCGTCTGAAGTGGCGAAGTTCTTCGTGCAGCACATCGTCCTCCGGCACGGCGCGCCGTCATGTGTGATTACGGATAGAGGAACATCATTTACGGCACAAATGCTAGAGGACATTTTCAGACTGAGCTGCACGAGTCACCGAAAAACAACGGCTTACCACCCACAAAGTAATGGACTGACGGAAAGGCTCAACAAGACCATAGCGGACATGCTGTCAATGTACGTGGACGTGCAGCACAAAACCTGGGACGATATCCTCCCATACGTCACGTTCGCATACAATACGGCAATGCAGGAAACAACCCGATTTTCACCTTTCCACCTTGTTTATGGACGCAACGTACAAACGATGCTTGACGCTATGCTGCCGTACGATAATAGCGATGCTCTTTCTCCAGAAGCCGAGCAATACACGCAGTACGCCGAAGAGGCTCGTCAACTGGCTCGCGTGAACATCGGTCACCAACAAGACGCAGATGCACGACGTTACAACCTTCGCCGTCGAAACGTCGCATACCACCCGGGTGAACGAGTGTGGGTGTGGACTCCTGTCCGACGACCAGGCTTGTCTGAAAAGCTTCTGAGCCGTTATTTCGGACCATACAAGGTTATCCGACGTGTGAGTGACCTTACATACGAAGTACTTCCGGACGGCACAGTGTCGTCACGTCGACAACATCGGCCCGAAACTGTGCATGTCGTACGACTCAAGCCGTACTACACACAATAGTCTCTGTGCTTGCGAGTTACTTCGCAAACGTGACAGTCATCTCATGTGGTGTTTTTTTTTTTTTTTTCTTGACTCTTCCACTGGTGCTGTTGTGTTCGCGCATGGTCCAAGTGCTTGTGCGCCCTCTTTGTTTTCCCTGGCACTCACTTTGTCATTCTCTGCGTCAACGCGTGTTCTAATTATGGGTTTTTTTTTCTTCTTCTTTTTATTCAGAAGCATCGAGTCGATGCTTTTTAAAAGGGGGGACTAATGCCGCATGAATTCGCGTGGTTTTCGTGTGGAAGAGGACGAAGAGGTTGGGATTGAGCCGCTTTTTAATGCCGCATGAATTCGCGTGGTTTTCGTGTGGAAGAGGACGAAGAGGTTGGGTTGGAGCAGTTTTTCTTTTTGTCCTAGCTTGACGAGCAGTTCTGCGGAAGGTTTCCTTGAGTGAGACAAGATTGGTGACAATATATATATATATATATATATATATATATATACGGTTTTTTAGGGGTCCCATTTATTTTATATTTGGCCGTGTTCGGCACCGCGCCGCGTCCGACTCTGAAAAAGTCGATAGGAAAATTATTATAAGTATTGGTGGTATGGAAAATACTTTTCTAACCTAAATGTCTTATTTTCGACGTGTTTTCGCTGTCTCGAGGTGTTCGCCTTTTCTTTTTAATCAACGTGCATGGCGATGAGGTATCTCCAATTTGATTTGTACGTCAGGCATACAGCGCGACGAACTTGGAAGTTCGTGCATGATGAGTTGTCTATGTCTAGAACACAACGCACTGTTGGCTTAGTCGATGCGCGTTCAGTAATAGTAGCTGACTTAGCGCCAAAAGCGCAACCACGGAAATCGGAATATATATGTAGACAGTCTTGGTGCTCACATTAAGCTTTTCATTTGTTTTTTTTTTAATAGAATGCATACGTTTCATGCCTCACGCGTGACGTGCGTGTCGCTTGAACCGTCTAACAACCGGATCTGGCCGTGAACCAGACTATACATCTCCTGTTTATAACCTTTCAGATCGTTATCTGTCTCTCCTCGTTCAGAAATACTAAACAAGCAATTATTCAGACCTCTCAGTTCATGATCTTATACCTGATTACCAAAAGATGAATGGCTCCCTAGCGTAATATATAGGAAAAGGAGAAATGGTTCGTTGGATTGGTTACGTTAGGTGATTGGGTGAAATCGATATATCGCAATCGTAATGCAACAGCCCCCCTTCGGGTTATGCGTTCTAACTTCCATAAGGGCAGACCTTGGCTTTTTAGTTAATAATAATACTGAAGAGGACTGTCGGAAGTAAGAGCGATCATAGAGCGTGTTACGACATGACACACGACAATGCTGGGCCCTGTACTCTCAAAACGCATTACGCTACAGTCGTTCGTAAGAAAACTTTTCAGGTACCTAATCGTGATTCCGGGCGTATCTTTAACGAAGTTGAATGGCGAATGGCAATATTCCTTATGAAACTAGAGCTTTGTGAACTCAGTGCCAGATGCGGAAATGTCACAAACTGCGTCACTTCATGGCAACGTCGAGAGTTTAATTGCGGCGTAAATCATTGACGTCCGTCTTTTTTTTTTTTTGCTTAGTAAGCGACCGCCTTACGTGTAATGAACTGCAAGCATGCATTTTAGCTTAGAACAGAGCACTGGCCGAGTTGGTAGTATACATTGCGAATAGCATTCGCGCAAAAAAAAAAAAAATACATGAATGGGGGATGCCACGAGACAAGCGCAGACTAACAGCTGGTAATTTTTAGCAAAAATACACAAGTACATAAATACTACAAAGACACCTGGTTAATATTACAGGTTGGCGGTTAGGTAGTGAATGTCCAGTTTACGTAAGTTCGCCGATGGCTTTGTGACAAACATGTGACCGTATTTGCGAATGTATATATAGAAGGCCTCCACATTCTCTCGCGCAGTCCATTATTTTAGCCTCGACGACACTTTGGTTCAATTTAGTTAGGGATGACATTTAAAATCTTTAAAATGCAGGTGGATATTAGATTAAGGTACCACAGAACCCACTAGCGGACCACAGAAGCTTGGTGAAACAACTAGTGAGTTGAAAAGGAAGGAATAAGAAAAGTGCGATTATATGAACCATTCCAACGCAGTTTTACTAAAAATAGTTTTTATAAGACCACATTGCTACAACTTAAAACGCAAAATAAACGTTTAGTGAGTGAGAATTGCGAATTTTCGACTAAAAACCCCGAAAGACAATCTCCGAATTTCAGGAAACGTTAACATGGAGCCCTAGCTACTACGGCTCGTCTGTGACGCTTTGCTGGCGTGTCGATGCGTGTTGTAGCTTGCCTCAGCTTACGTAGCAGCAAAATTTTAGTTCAATATAAGTTAGGAAAACCCCGTTTAGTAAGGGAATTTCTGTTCGCACGTGCATGATGCCCCAGCTAATTCTCGCCTGAGCTAAAAAATTGACGGTGCACTCTGTAACGATTTAGCTAAACTCATGTCGTGGACTATTGAATGGAATGTCACACTATTTTTTGTGCTTAGATTAATTACTTAACTAGGTATGCTTATTGACTAACTTTTGAAGGAACAAAGCTGGGTGAAAAAAAATTCTAATGTGAAAGTTGTTGATTGGTTTGGAAAAAATGTCCGTTTTTACAGTTTCTAGCTTAATATAAGTATTAATTAGTAGTGTTGCTTTTTTTTACTTTGCGTCCGCTTATGGCGATTATGAACCGTCGCGAGAGAACAGAGAAAGTTTGAAACTGTCTAAACTGGCGTTTCGCCAACTGACCTACAACTTTCTCATGTGATTAACCACTGTAATGAATCTTGTCGACGCCTATATACTTGACGACGCAATGCTGACGCTGCTATATATACTTCTTCGCGGACTAGTTGGTTGGTAATGAAACCTATAGATTATTCGCGGCAGCTGAACGAAGAAAGAAGGGAGACAGGATAGAGCACAGTATCCCATCGGCCTCTTGCCTTCTTTCTTCTTTATTCTTTGAACATAAAATAACCCGCAGTACCCGAAGGCGTTTAGCGGGGGTCGGGTTACATTATTACTCACGTACATCATCGTACGCACACGAAATACATCAATGACCGAAATACACCTTTGTTCACACACATAATACAATTAAAGTCGCACATAAATAAACATTCAGGTTACTGCACGGCATTACAACATTGAGTAAAATACATCTTCATTCGCACTATGTACTTCCTTTCAGTTACTTATTCTAATGTTTAAGTGTTCTAGGAAAAAATGAATTGGCATACATGTTCGTTTTACCTTGGTATTCCACGATCTTGCAACTATGATCAAAACGTTTTGATGTGTAATGAGGTTTGTGTAGGTACATTTCTCCATTAATTCCAGTTTTAGTATTGTAAATCAAATAAATAAACTTCAACCTCTGTTTATGGTGGTGGTCAGCGAGACACTCCCACCTTAGCTCAGTCTTCATTGCCTTGCGCAGGAAATGTCTATTTCAGCGTGCTAGCTCATTTCTGTCGCACTTACTGCGAAGTCAACGCTGTCCTCTTTCTAACATGCGCTCTTAGAAAAAAAAAAGCCAATAGACAGTAAATACACGCACTGAGTGCCTTCGAGCGAGTTTTACCACCTTCGTGGCATCTATATTTACTAGCCAGCAGCTAGTATGTTTAGAAAAACTGGGTAACGATTTAGAGTATTAGCTACTCTACTATGGGAGAGCATGAACTTGGCCCGGGGGCCTCACACTTCAGACCATTAATTCGAAGAAAAAAAAACTAGCACAGCTTGCCCAGGTAAAGCTTGTAAATTTTGTCGTCACTAACCATAGGGGGTTGTTCTTGTTGTTTTCACTAGGTAACCATTTAGTTACCTGCGTGTCCAGATAATTTGTAGGTGCCCGTAGTATAATGCTTCGGAGTTAGAGGTTTAGTTTTGTTGATGTTAGAGTAAACGTTTCATGTTCCACGACGACGCGCATATAAGCCAAGAGCTGTGTGGAAGATATCGAACACAGAACACTGATAATTCCTCTAACTTCTATGACTGCTCACTTGTGCATGGTGTGTCGTTCGAAAGGAGGCAGATGAACAGCCGTCGAGCTGCTGTTGGCGCATTGTGTTGTTCCCCTTTCTTGTTCCTCCAGTACCAGGTACTCAAAATCGTTAACTTTTTCCAAACACACCAACCGTCGATTGTCCGTATCGCTACATATGGAAATACATTGTCTGTATCACTACGTATGGCGTGAGTCCACGTTTCGAAGGCCCACGAGACGACTTCATATGCTCTCCCACAGTAGAGTACTAACTACTCTAAATCGTTAAACACTTAGGATAAGCATAGGGTAGCCGACGGGCCACAACGCTGGTTTAACTACCCGCATTTTTAATTTTATTTTATTTCCCTCTCTCTCATTCCTCTTCCGTGAACCGCCACCGTACTCAACGACATGAACATGGCTGCGCTAACGGCCTGCAGTTTCTAACGGAGCAGCGCTAGCCTTCTAAACGGAGCACGAATGATTTACACACAACAGCCACTGCTTCGTACCCTTGCCTCGAGGGAAATGTCACCGAAAGCTAGAATGGAAGCATGTGACACTGCTCGCCGTTCCGGAAAATCCGTGCTCCCCATTACGGCCTCACCCCGCGCGATCGTAAAAGTCGCTCCAAACGTTCAGGTTCCCACGCCATAGCTTAAACGATGACGCGACCGTCGAAACACCGGCGACACCGTGCTACTACGTCATTGAGAATGAGCTGCTCTTGACGTTGCTTGTCATTGGAAGTGCGACACTTTCCGGCCATCGTTCAGAGCGAGGATATCTTACTCAACGGTGTGCCGCCCTCAACATCATGTTAGTAGTAGTAGTAGTAGTAGTAGTAGTAGTAGTAGTAGTAGTAGTAGTAGTAGTAGTCACGCAGGTACTCTGCAAGAAAAGGAGGAGTGAATAAAGAAGTAACAGAAACGTAAGATGATTATGCTGACGACATTTTATTTACGAGAACCGCCATCATGCTTGGTATGATGATGACGCTTTTGTTCAAATTATTAAGACGGAATGACGATTATAATGGTACTTGAAACGATGGTGATAGTAGTGGTGTTAATTTGTACTGAAAGTAGCCGTCATCACCACCATTAGAGCTTTGCTGTCCAATGTTTTTGATGGCATGGAACTTTTTTCTAATTTGAAATGTCTGACTGGGCCTAGTTGGTTTAGCATACTTGAGGTTTAACAACGCCAAAAAAATACACGGTGGACACGAAAACGGAGGAGACAAGCGCTGACTTCCTGGTGCGACACGTGAGCACGTGTGGGTGCACTTCGCTGTTCGAAAAAGACAACAGTTCTCGGCAAGATTAAAGATGAACACGAGCGTATAATCTATGAGGCTTCTCAGATTGCGCTTGAAAGAAGCGCATGCGCAAGCAAGTCCTCAGTTGCTCTGTCAAAAAAAGAGCTATGTTTTTTTTACGTGCGAGGGTCGGCGAAGCAGGTACATTGATTGTCGATTATATTTCTTATCTTAAAATCTGTCATTTTTTCCCTGTTTTTTTTCTCCAGTTCACTCGGGTATACTAACAGCATTTTGTCAATAAAATTTTAGTTGGGGGTCAGCGCTTGTCCCGTCCTTTTCCCGTCCGTCGTGTATTTTTTCGCGCTATTGAAGCCCACGAAACTCTACACTCTTGCGCGTCTTTCGACTATAGCACGTGACACAAACGCGCGCTCACACAGGCACACACGCCCGCATACGTACACGTGCTAGCACGCACGCACTCCCACATACACGTGTGCATGTACGCACACACATAAACACAAACACGCACGCATGCACTCACACATACTAGCGCACACGCATGCATGCACTCGCGCATACAAGCGGGCACGCACGCACAAAGCCAGACACGCACTCACACATGCACGTGTGTATGTACGCACACACATAAACACATACACGCACGCATGCACTCACACTTACAAGCGCACACACATGCATGCACTCACGCATACAAGCGCGCGCACATGCCCAAAGCCAGACACGCAATCACACATGCACGTCTGTATGTACGCACAGACATAAACGCAAACACGCACGCATGCACTCACACATACTAGCGCACACGCATGCATGCACTCACGCATACAAACGCGCACGCACGCACAAGGCCAGACACGCACTCACACATGCACGCGTGTATGTACGCACACACATAAACACAAACACGCACGCATGCACTCACACATACTAGCGCACACGCATGCATGCACTCGCGCATACAAGCGGGCACGCACGCACAAAGCCAGACACGCACTCACATATGCACGTGTGTATGTACGCACACACATAAACACATACACGCACGCATGCACTCACACATAGAAGCGCACACTCATGCATGCACTCGCACACGCACGCACGCACAAAGCCAGACACGCACTCACACACGCACGTGTGTATGTATGTATGCACACACATAAACACAAACACGCACGCATGCACGCTCACATACAAGTGCACACACATGCATGCACTCTCGCACGCACGTACGCACAAAGCCAGACACGCACTCACACATGTACGTCTGTATGTACGCACACACAAACACAAACACGCACGCATGCACTCACACTTACAAGCGCACACACATGCATGCACTCACGCATACAAGCGCGCACGCACGCACAAAGCCAGACACGCACTCACACATGCACGTCTGTATATGTACGCACACACAAACACAAACACGCACGCATGCACTCACACTTACAAGCGCACACACATGCATGCACTCACGCATACAAGCGCGCGCACATGCCCAAAGCCAGACACGCAATCACACATGCACGTCTGTATGTACGCACAGACATAAACGCAAACACGCACGCATGCACTCACACAGACAAGCGCACACACGTGCATGCACTCACGCATACAAGCGTGCGCACATGCCCAAAGCCAGACACGCAATCACACATGCACGTCTGTATGTACGCACAGACATAAACGCAAACACGCACGCATGCACTCACACATACTAGCGCACACGCATGCATGCACTCACGCATACAAACGCGCACGCACGCACAAGGCCAGACACGCACTCACACATGCACGCGTGTATGTACGCACACACATAAACACAAACACGCACGCATGCACTCACACAGACAAGCGCACACACGTGCATGCACTCACGCATACAAGCGCGCACGCACGCACAAAGCCAGACACGCACTCACACATGCACGTGTGTATGTATGCACACACATAAACACAAACACGCACGCATGCACTCACACATACAAGCGCACACGCATGCATGCACTCACGCATACAAGCGCGCACGCACGCACAAGGCCAGACACGCACTCACACATGCACGCGTGTATGTACGCACACACATAAACACAAACACGCACGCATGCACTCACACAGACAAGCGCACACGCATGCATACACTCACGCATACAAGCGCGCGCACATGCACAAAGCCAGACACGCACTCACACATGCACGCGTGTATGTACGTGCACACATAAACACAAACATGCACGCATGCACTCACACACACAAGCGCACACACACGCATGTACTCACGCATACAAGCGCGCACGCACGCACAAAGCCAGACACGCACTCACACATGCACGCGTGTATGTACGCACAACATAAACACAAACACGCACGCATGCACTCACACATACAAGCGCACACACATGCATGCACTCACGCATACAAGCGCGCACGCACGCACAAAGCCAGACACGCACTCACACATGCACGTGTGTATGTATGCACACACATAAACACAAACACGCACGCATGCACTCACACATACAATCGCACACACATGCATGCACTCACGCATACAAGCGCGCACGCACGCACAAAGCCAGACACGCAATCACACATGCACGTCTGTATGTACGCACAGACATAAACGCAAACACGCACGCATGCACTCACACATACAAGCGCACACACATGCATGCACTCACGCATACAAGCGCGCACGCACGCACAAAGCCAGACACGCACTCACACATGCACGCGTGTATGTACGCACACACATAAACACAAACACGCACGCATGCACTCACACAGACAAGCGCACACACGTGCATGCACTCACGCATACAAGCGCGCACGCACGCACAAAGCCAGACACGCACTCACACATGCACGCGTGTATGTACGCACACACATAAACACAAACACGCACGCATGCACTCACACAGACAAGCGCACACACGTGCATGCACTCACGCATACAAGCGCGCACGCACGCACAAAGCCAGACACGCACTCACACATGCACGTGTGTATGTATGCACACACATAAACACAAACACGCACGCATGCACTCACACATACAAGCGCACACGCATGCATGCACTCACGCATACAAGCGCGCACGCACGCACAAGGCCAGACACGCACTCACACATGCACGCGTGTATGTACGCACACACATAAACACAAACACGCACGCATGCACTCACACATTCTAGCGCACACGCATGCATGCACTCGCGCATACAAGCGGGCACGCACGCACAAAGCCAGACACGCACTCACACATGCACGTGTGTATGTACGCACACACATAAACACATACACGCACGCATGCACTCACACATAGAAGCGCACACTCATGCATGCACTCGCACACGCACGCACGCACAAAGCCAGACACGCACTCACACACGCACGTGTGTATGTATGTATGCACACACATAAACACAAACACGCACGCATGCACGCTCACATACAAGTGCACACACATGCATGCACTCTCGCACGCACTTACGCACAAAGCCAGACACGCACTCACACATGCACGTCTGTATGTACGCACACACAAACACAAACACGCACGCATGCACTCACACTTACAAGCGCACACACATGCATGCACTCACGCATACAAGCGCGCACGCACGCACAAAGACAGACACGCACTCACACATGCACGTCTGTATATGTACGCACACACAAACACAAACACGCACGCATGCACTCACACTTACAAGCGCACACACATGCATGCACTCACGCATACAAGCGCGCGCACATGCCCAAAGCCAGACACGCAATCACACATGCACGTCTGTATGTACGCACAGACATAAACGCAAACACGCACGCATGCACTCACACAGACAAGCGCACACACGTGCATGCACTCACGCATACAAGCGCGCGCACATGCCCAAAGCCAGACACGCACTCACACATGCACGCGTGTATGTACGCACACACATAAACACAAACACGCACGCATGCACTCACACAGACAAGCGCACACACGTGCATGCACTCACGCATACAAGCGCGCACGCACGCACAAAGCCAGACACGCACTCACACATGCACGCGTGTATGTACGCACACACATAAACACAAACACGCACGCATGCACTCACACAGACAAGCGCACACACGTGCATGCACTCACGCATACAAGCGCGCACGCACGCACAAAGCCAGACACGCACTCACACATGCACGTGTGTATGTATGCACACACATAAACACAAACACGCACGCATGCACTCACACATACAAGCGCACACGCATGCATGCACTCACGCATACAAGCGCGCACGCACGCACAAGGCCAGACACGCACTCACACATGCACGCGTGTATGTACGCACACACATAAACACAAACACGCACGCATGCACTCACACAGACAAGCGCACACGCATGCATACACTCACGCATACAAGCGCGCGCACATGCACAAAGCCAGACACGCACTCACACATGCACGCGTGTATGTACGTGCACACATAAACACAAACACGCACGCATGCACTCACACACACAAGCGCACACACACGCATGTACTCACGCATACAAGCGCGCACGCACGCACAAAGCCAGACACGCACTCACACATGCACGCGTGTATGTACGCACAACATAAACACAAACACGCACGCATGCACTCACACATACAAGCGCACACACATGCATGCACTCACGCATACAAGCGCGCACGCACGCACAAAGCCAGACACGCACTCACACATGCACGTGTGTATGTATGCACACACATAAACACAAACACGCACGCATGCACTCACACATACAATCGCACACACATGCATGCACTCACGCATACAAGCGCGCACGCACGCACAAAGCCAGACACGCAATCACACATGCACGTCTGTATGTACGCACAGACATAAACGCAAACACGCACGCATGCACTCACACATACAAGCGCACACACATGCATGCACTCACGCATACAAGCGCGCACGCACGCACAAAGCCAGACACGCACTCACACATGCACGCGTGTATGTACGCACACACATAAACACAAACACGCACGCATGCACTCACACAGACAAGCGCACACACGTGCATGCACTCACGCATACAAGCGCGCACGCACGCACAAAGCCAGACACGCACTCACACATGCACGCGTGTATGTACGCACACACATAAACACAAACACGCACGCATGCACTCACACAGACAAGCGCACACACGTGCATGCACTCACGCATACAAGCGCGCACGCACGCACAAAGCCAGACACGCACTCACACATGCACGTGTGTATGTATGCACACACATAAACACAAACACGCACGCATGCACTCACACATACAAGCGCACACGCATGCATGCACTCACGCATACAAGCGCGCACGCACGCACAAGGCCAGACACGCACTCACACATGCACGCGTGTATGTACGCACACACATAAACACAAACACGCACGCATGCACTCACACATTCTAGCGCACACGCATGCATGCACTCGCGCATACAAGCGGGCACGCACGCACAAAGCCAGACACGCACTCACACATGCACGTGTGTATGTACGCACACACATAAACACATACACGCACGCATGCACTCACACATAGAAGCGCACACTCATGCATGCACTCGCACACGCACGCACGCACAAAGCCAGACACGCACTCACACACGCACGTGTGTATGTATGTATGCACACACATAAACACAAACACGCACGCATGCACGCTCACATACAAGTGCACACACATGCATGCACTCTCGCACGCACTTACGCACAAAGCCAGACACGCACTCACACATGCACGTCTGTATGTACGCACACACAAACACAAACACGCACGCATGCACTCACACTTACAAGCGCACACACATGCATGCACTCACGCATACAAGCGCGCACGCACGCACAAAGCCAGACACGCACTCACACATGCACGTCTGTATATGTACGCACACACAAACACAAACACGCACGCATGCACTCACACTTACAAGCGCACACACATGCATGCACTCACGCATACAAGCGCGCGCACATGCCCAAAGCCAGACACGCAATCACACATGCACGTCTGTATGTACGCACAGACATAAACGCAAACACGCACGCATGCACTCACACAGACAAGCGCACACACGTGCATGCACTCACGCATACAAGCGCGCGCACATGCCCAAAGCCAGACACGCACTCACACATGCACGCGTGTATGTACGCACACACATAAACACAAACACGCACGCATGCACTCACACAGACAAGCGCACACACGTGCATGCACTCACGCATACAAGCGCGCACGCACGCACAAAGCCAGACACGCACTCACACATGCACGCGTGTATGTACGCACACACATAAACACAAACACGCACGCATGCACTCACACAGACAAGCGCACACACGTGCATGCACTCACGCATACAAGCGCGCACGCACGCACAAAGCCAGACACGCACTCACACATGCACGTGTGTATGTATGCACACACATAAACACAAACACGCACGCATGCACTCACACATACAAGCGCACACGCATGCATGCACTCACGCATACAAGCGCGCACGCACGCACAAGGCCAGACACGCACTCACACATGCACGCGTGTATGTACGCACACACATAAACACAAACACGCACGCATGCACTCACACAGACAAGCGCACACGCATGCATGCACTCACGCATACAAGCGCGCGCACATGCACAAAGCCAGACACGCACTCACACATGCACGCGTGTATGTACGTGCACACATAAACACAAACACGCACGCATGCACTCACACACACAAGCGCACACACACGCATGTACTCACGCATACAAGCGCGCACGCACGCACAAAGCCAGACACGCACTCACACATGCACGCGTGTATGTACGCACAACATAAACACAAACACGCACGCATGCACTCACACATACAAGCGCACACATATGCATGCACTCACGCATACAAGCGCGCACGCACGCACAAAGCCAGACACGCACTCACACATGCACGTGTGTATGTATGCACACACATAAACACAAACACGCACGCATGCACTCACACATACAAGCGCACACACATGCATGCACTCACGCATACAAGCGCGCACGCACGCACAAAGCCAGACACGCACTCACACATGCACGCGTGTATGTACGCACAACATAAACACAAACACGCACGCATGCACTCACACATACAAGCGCACACACATGCATGCACTCACGCATACAAGCGCGCACGCACGCACAAAGCCAGACACGCAATCACACATGCACGTCTGTATGTACGCACAGACATAAACGCAAACACGCACGCATGCACTCACACATACTAGCGCACACGCATGCATGCACTCACGCATACAAACGCGCACGCACGCTCAAGGCCAGACACGCACTCACACATGCACGCGTGTATGTACGCACACACATAAACACAAACACGCACGCATGCACTCACACAGACAAGCGCACACACGTGCATGCACTCACGCATACAAGCGCGCGCACATGCACAAAGCCAGACACGCACTCACACATGCACGCGTGTATGTACGTGCACACATAAACACAAACACGCACGCATGCACTCACACACACAAGCGCACACACACGCATGTACTCACGCATACAAGCGCGCACGCACGCACAAGGCCAGACACGCACTCACACATGCACGCGTGTATGTACGCACAGCATAAACACAAACACGCACGCATGCACTCACACATACAAGCGCACACACATGCATGCACTCACGCATACAAGCGCGCACGCACGCACAAAGCCAGACACGCACTCACACATGCACGTCTGTATGTACGCACAGACATCAACGCGCACGCATGCACTCACACATACAAGCGCACACGCATGCATGCACTCACGCATACAAGCGGCACGCACGCACAAAGCCAAACACGCACTCACACATGCACGTACACACATGCGCACATACCACACACATGCACACAGACGGTCGAATATAAACTCTGGCTATAAAGACATCGCAGGGAGACGCCATGACATCTTAGACTTGCAGACTATAGCCTCTCGAGCGATTACTTATATTAGTTCGGCGGCTGCGTACAGGCACAAGAACGTAAACACGTACGGACGCATGCACGCGTACACTCATGCATAGCGTCACGAACTCCGGGCTTCTTTTCTCACGCGTGGGTTTTCTCGCACCTGTACAACACGATGAAAGAACATATCTCTCTATCATGACACATATTAATAGTTATCTCCATAGGAGCCTCTAATTAGTTTCGGTCTTTCGTCTGAAAGGCATAACGTTGAACAACCGGATATTGGCGAGAAATAGCTGCATGCGAACGGACGTCGACGAATCGCAAGTATGCGGGGGGGAGTTTCGAGGCCACATCTTCATCCAGCCGTCGTCGTCCGTGGCGTTCTTTCAGTGACGTCGTGCCTTAGCTCGCTCGAGCGCTAACGTTCCGTCAACCGGACTTAAATTTAGCATATCAATAGAGTTCTTCCTCGTTTCAAATGTGAACGTCTCAGAAAGCTGGTGTATTCTATACAAAATGATATACGATCCTCTATAGTTAGCTCATAAGTTGCCTCGATAGTGTTTTCTTTTTTTTTTACTTTTCCCACCAGGTTTGTTATTTGGACGCAGGGAATTTGCGATATGCTTCATTGCACATACGTCAGCTCTGAAATATCCTATTCAGAATGTGTGCTGAAGTTTTGTTATGCGCTCTAAGATATCCAACGTTCGCAGGAAGTAAAGGCCGGCGTAAGCCAATTATTATGCATACTCATAAGGACATACGGGTTTTTGCTTCGCAAAAAACCACGATGTGAATATGAGAGACCCCGTGGCCGAGTGCTCCGACAACTTCAACTAACTGGGGCTAATTGATGCGCGCCTGAGTCTAAGCACACGGGCCACTAGCGTTTTGTCTCCATCGAAATGACCGGGATTCGATCCTGTGATAGGCGGCAGTCGAAAACTATAAGCACTCGTCCAGTGCGTGGTTCGTCCGCTCCCTTGCGTACTTCGCTCATCTCTACCGGCCTCGCACGACGTGAGACCAACTCCATACGTTCGCGATTTTGTGTTATACTTGAGGTATCGGTGGAGTTGCCATACGAACGGCCGTCATTTGGCTTTATATAGGGTACATGACGGGCTCCAGCGTACAACTTGAACGTTCATAACGATACGGGAAGTGCGACGTTTCGGTTTGCACAGGACGAATGTCCCATGTTGGAAGTTAGCGTTTCTTGTTTCGTGGTCGACTTTGAGGAGAATAAGAGGCAGCCAATGTTGCTGCCCTGTATGCCTTGTGCACAGCCCGGTACACTTATTCATACAGAAGTACGACTTTGTTGTCGCAGAAACGAAGACGACTGAAAGGAGGACGTGAAAGACACTGTATAGGAGAAGAAGAAGATGCAGGAGAAGAATGAGAAGAAGAAGAATAAAGCATGGCTCCGTCTCGCGGTTCCTTCTTGGTCATTACTATGTCGACGTCCGTCGCAGCGCCAGCAGGCACACAGCATGGTCGAACTTGTAGCGTTCGTTTGCTTGCTTGATTGCCTTTGCTTCTCAGACCACGTCCACTTGTTCTTGCGTTTTGTTCTTGTTTGGTTTCGCTGTTTATTCTCTCTCTGTTTCTCTATACGTCCCTCTCTCTGACCTGACGTGCCTCGGATGCCTATATACCTGCCTGCCTGCCATCTTTATTGTTTATTTATTTTTCGCCACGAGGCACACATTCTTGCGGGCCGTCCGCTTCTTTCTTGCGGCTTGTGTGCGCGTATATATACCGCCCCGAGAAAATTGCTCGCACCGTGAAAAGCCTCCCGTCCGTTCGCTGGTCAGTGAAGAAGGAGGCTTGGCGGGCGTGGCGTGGGGTTGTATACGTATTCGCGAGACAGGTAATACGCAAAAGCGCAAAAAAAAGAAAAAAATTGGGGCAGGCAATATCCGCCCTTTCGTGGCGACGAGGAATCAGGCTCGCAGTATATTCGCGTTCCTTTGTCCATGCGGCTTCCCCCCCCCCCCGCCCCCTATTCCGTCTCGTGTGATATTTCGCTGCCTTTATTGTTCTATTTTCCCACTCCATTTGCCAGTGACATAACCTTTATCGCACGGTCAGCCTTTTTGAGGGTCTTATTTATTCGCAGTCGGCCTGGCGGCCCCCTTTTTTACGATGTTTAGGTATTTATCACTTCTCCATCCGTTTCTTTCTTTCTTTCTTTCTTTCTTTCTTTCTTTCTTTCTTTCTTTCTTTCTTTTCTTTCTGTCTTTTCATTCCCTCTGTGACCTCCCACTTTTCGTGGACGTTCGTATATTTGCTTCGTCTCACAGCCGATAGCACGCTTGCCTGGCGAACAGGCGTAATTCAGGGTTGTATCGTTTTTTTTTTTTAAGCGTGCTTTTCTCTTATAGACGTGACTGTCGCCACTGAGCACGTTTGCCGCTTCTTTTCTTCTCTTTTTAAAGCGTATCTCGTGGGAATGAGGACGCAACTCGTCTCCGTGGGTGCGTGGGCCACTGTTCATTGTGGTGGGTGAAAAAGAAACCTGGCATCATTAGTGCGCGCAGTACATAGCTGTCTGGCCTTTGGATGACTGTCTGTGCCATTCCGTTCCGCGGGTATCGCATAGCCCGTGACTCAGTGGGCCTCCGCGGAAGGCCGTGCGTAATATGCAGACCAGCTACCGTAAAAGAACTCCGCGGAAGACTCTTCTTTCTTCATCGTCGTACTTTGCTATACGGCTGCGCAGTGCTACCGCTGTTTGCGTCATATGGCGCTGCCGTTTAAGTAGGGCTGACCCCTCGCAGTTGACTGTTTCGTAGAAGATGAACTGTCGCGGCGGTAACGGCGTGGTACTGTGGTCTTCCCATTGAAAGATGCCATTCACGCACACGTCATTAAAGCCCGCATAACGCACCCGTTCCCTCCGATGCATCGGCTTGCGTCATCGTTTCCGTATGCACTGGCGACGCTTTTAAACTCCTCACAGTATAGGCGTATAATGGAGGGAAATAAAACCGATGATGGTCTTTCTTTTTTGCCCGGGTGATCTACCTCGATGATGGACCGCTTAGCCTTCAAGTACCACTCTTTGTTTGGAGGTCGTTATACTCCATGGCTCTTTTTTTTTTTTCTTGCCCTGCCACCAACACGGGAGGTGGAGCCAGAAGTTTCAATGGAAATCTCGGACACACACGCACACTCTCTCTCTCTTCTGTTATGGCTGTTGTGACCTCAAGCGACGGTTTAGGGTCCCGGGTATATACACTGCAGCCCTCGTTTCTCGATAGGTCTTATAGCTGTGCACGTTGGTGTAGAGGGTGAAGTGCCGGCCTGCGATTTCGGATCGTAGTGCGTTGGGCTTGGCCTCGTCTTGGCTGGGCGCACTATCGTCCCGACTGCATGTGACTGTGGCAGTGAATACGCATATTGGAATGGAAATTGCTTACGTTGGTTACTTTTGAAGTGGTTAACGCACCATAAAGAAACACGAAACAGACGCGAGGCGGTGTGGCGGGAAGGGCTCCTGTATACAAGATTGATAATTTTGCGTCTTTGGAGGCTCACGTAAATTCGTGTGCGCTAGTTTTTTGTTTGCTTGTTTTTTTTTTCTTTTCTTCTCGCGTTGTTCCAATGTAGGAGCGCCGTTGGTGGATGGGTAAGAGAACAGGTGCAATCGTTGAGTCGCTATTAATAATAAGTCATACGATTAGGTACATACATCACATCGCAGCGGATCGCGGAGCTGTGACTTGTAGTAATAATAACGTCAATTTATAGCAAAGTTGTGCTTTTGTCTGTAAAAAAGACACTGGAAGATAAGAAGCATAAAGTGTAGTTGGCTCAGATGCTCCTTGTGGTCGCAAAAAAGCTGGCAAGGCCTCTAGCATGAACGACTACACGGAAGTTCGTGTCAAAAGCAAAGAAGAAATCGTTTAGTCTTGAGCTGTCGTCATTCCTCTCGCAGTGATCTTTGGAATCTAGATCACCGTGCTAGGCTAATTGTCTCGAAGTATTGTGGAATTCCGTCCTTTTACCAACATCCTGACGCTATAGTGTGTGGTGGATTCTACTGCTACCACGAGAAAAGAAAATACAATTAGTTATCACTTTTCATACCATAAAACAGCAGGCAATTTTCTAAATAAAACGTGTCTTGATGTTCTTGAAAAACCAGCTTGTCCAAGAGCGATAAGATCAGTACAGAAAGCACTCCACGACCCAAGACTTCAGTGCAATATGCAAGAATGCATTGCATCAAGGGTCTCACACACGTGGCCAAAGGCTTCACGAGGAATAATACATTTGGAACTTTTTTAAAATGGGACTTGCATCATTCACTTCATTATTGCCATTAATAACGCTTTGTTCGGGTAATCTACAGAAGCGGGAATGGTCTCACCCACCCTCTCTCTTTTTTTTTCGTGAGGCCACCATGTGATCACTGTGCATTGAAATATAACCACGGAAGAAAATTTCGATTATTTAATTATCGGTGACCACATCTGAGTCAATCTCAAGACCATAATTGATGTTTCTCGAATCCTAACACCAAATCCCCTTCATCAATGATTCATATACGAGAAAAGGGGAGGTTCGTTCATTCGGACGGCAGCTTTAGGTGACAACTTATTCAAGAGGCGCCCTTCCCCATCAAAATCACACACACACACACACACACACACACACACACACACACACACACACACACACACACACACACACACACGCACACACACACACACACACACACACGTCTCCTGCTTTGATAACATTCACAGTCCCGGGGCACTTGCAGTATATTACATTTCGTGACTGCCGGGCCCGCTAGTTGAGGTGAGCTTGGAAAGCCAGTATTATCGTATTGGAGTGAACACTTCTGCGCTCTACAGCAAACATTATGCATTAGCGAACACCAGTTTGCTGCCCGCGCGTGCAAACCGACACACAGCTCGCGTATATGGGTACTCACTGTATACTCATGTCTCAATACACGCAGCACTCATTACAGAAAGTACGCATGTGTTCACAGGATACATCCTGCCGATGAAGTCGAGCACCTCTCTCCTTTGTTCCCCCATATACATGTGCAGCCCACATACGTATGAATTGTGGGCTTCCGCGTCTATTCAATCGCGGTACCTCGAAATCACCACTCCTCCAGGAAGAGAAAACGCGCTCATTATCACGGCGTATGTTCTCGTATTGCACGAGTGAATGAAGATGCCACCGCACAGAAGAAGAGAAAGAAGAAAACTATATGGATGGGCGACGTTGTCGCTTTTCATCCGTCATTTTGTGACAAGGCAGGCGTTCCTTTCGCCGACTACTGTAGTGCCCCAGCTGTCGGTCGAATTGCGAGAAATTTACGAGGCAAGAAAGCGTGGAAAACGAAAGCGACGACTCGCCCTGTAAGATGGGGCGGCGTGTATACATGCGTAGGATACGCGTTCGTTGCTTTCTCCTCGTCTTACGTGCGCATACATCAGGAGCGCGAGACAAAAGCGTTTCCTCCGCACGGAAGAACCATTTTGCTCGTCGAGGTGGTGGTGCTGCGCCGCCATGCAGTCGAACGAGGCTCGCATTGTTCTGCGCGTACGGACACGCGCGCGCCCACACACACTCTTGGGTGCGGTGTCGGCTGAGGCTTCGTTTTTTCCAGTGCTATCACAATGCGGAGTCGTCTTTGTCGTGGTCGTTGTCTGGCCTGAGGCCACTTGTACGCTTATTTACAACTCCTATGTGTGGTATGCATGTGAGTGTGCGCGCCCGCCAACATTGCCGACACCCAACAGCACTCACTGGAGACCGCGAGGATTCTTGTACCACGAAGCGATGTTCTGTCGTGGTATGCAGGCGTGAAACTAGGTCGGCTGAGAAATAGGCCGGTGTACACAGTAGTATGTTCTTATATATTTCGTCGCAAGACATTATTGAGAACAGAATGATTTGGATTTTCACCGACAACGACATGATGTGAGTGAATACGTTTTCTTCCGGAGGCCAAGCTGCTGATGCCTGGAACTGGGCGGTCACCTTATTTTACGAACCGTGAGACATGTGCTCACAGCATATCCCCAGTTACCCAGTGATGTTGCGTACTACGCCGAAGAATTCCCATTCGGAGACGTAAAGACTTTTCGAAATTCCCAGCACATTTCTCTGCACAACCGTACTAATTTATGCCCCCCCCCCCCCGCACACACACGCGCGCGCGCGCGCGTACTATAATTACACGTGTTTCACGTACTGGCGACCTTTGAAATCATGACTAGCCCCTCCACTGCCGCACAACAAAAGCATGACTTTATTAATTCATATACGTTAGTACACGGCACATTGTGCGCTTCAAGTCTAAACAATAGCGAACTAGAAGTCGCTCTGCGTAAATATAAGAAACAAATATCAAAGGCCATGCTTGCTTGTTGCATACGCCAGAACCGATTACAGCAGATGAAGGCGCACTGCGACCGCAAATATTGGTTCTTG
This sequence comes from Rhipicephalus microplus, assembly GCF_043290135.1. Taxonomy (NCBI): domain Eukaryota; kingdom Metazoa; phylum Arthropoda; class Arachnida; order Ixodida; family Ixodidae; genus Rhipicephalus; species Rhipicephalus microplus. The sequence continues at coordinate 61,262,817 of NC_134702.1, forward strand.
TGGGAGAATTTAACCATTGCCGAAATTCCTTTCAATATCATGAAGGTTTATTTTTTCCCTTTGGCTCAAAATGACGGATGAAAATTCCCCAAGAAAGGGAAAAATCCCTGCACAAAACATCAGTGCAGTTACCAGCTGTATAGCGGGGCTATATGACTAAGGCTTTTCAGCTGTGACTCTTGCGTTATTTGTAAGTGCTTGTCTGGGCGTCAGAAACGCGCGCGCGAGAGAGACTTCGTGCTGCCCGCGTATACAGGCCAATAAGGAAGCCGTTTGCTTTACTTTAGAACACGAGTTTTCTGTAAGCATTGCGCCAAAAGAGGGGGTTATCGAATCCGCGAATGATGCGCTTAATGTCAAATGATCATGTGCGAAATCAGTGCCGCTTCATAAGTCGTTAAGACTGCAGTCTTCCGCCACATTTTTGGGGGCACTCATAATTTTTCTCCTGGCTGCTCAGTGTACTTTACAAACAATAAAATGCCAACAACTGCCCTGATGCGGAAGTAACAGCTTATCGTGGGGTTAGAATTTCATATCCTGACCCCCTGTTCCCGAGTGCAAAACTGTAGATTAACCCCATTCGTTAACCCCATTGGCTCTACAAACAGAGTTTCCGTACACACTTCAAGTTAGTGTGTTTGCTCCGCGTACACGAAATGTACTTCCCAACGGGAAGGCGCAGCTGGTTAACTCGCATGTTAGTTCTCCAGCAAATGGCGCGAGGCGCACGACAAAGTGTCAGATATTTAGAGGTTGTGAGTTGCCTTTTAACTTAGTGCGCATCGTATATGTTTGAATGTAAGTTAAAGCTTTATACCTAGCGTTTTCACAAATGTTCCTTTCTGGAGTAGCTCTGAAAAAAAAAAGATCGATATGTCTTTTCGCAGAAATATCGTAGTTCTGAGAAGATGAATAAGCATGAACAAGAAAACGAGACCAAAGTGAGCTACTCTATACTGTCATTATCTTTATCTTGTTGCCTTTCTGTCACGGGATACCGGAAACAATATTAGACAATTAAGAAATCTTCAGCGCTGATTGAAGGTTTGCATCTTCTGATTACAGAGAGGAGAGGCGCTAAGTGCCGAGGCAAATGTGTTGTCAAGTCGAGCAATGCATTGCGAGGTAACACTATCGGCGTGGTTGTCTCTGGCTTATTCCCACTATTCTATGAAATGAAATGTGCGCGAGCAGTGTCTGTTGTAGTTAAATGCGGTGAGTCGTCAAAGCTACCTCCTGCCACAACAACGCGTTAACCATCGAAGTGTGCCGTTATGCACAGAATCTGTAGCTCATATTGTATCTACGAATGATTCGATAGCGCATCGGGAATACAGATGTTCTAATTAGTGACAGCTTCGACTTGGTTCGGTATGGAAGCCTTCGTGGCGATATTTCAGAGTTGGGCTCAGTTCACAAAAGTAACCTGGGAAAAATCTCGCAGAGCTTATTGTCCATTAGCGTAGCTTGCTATATAGGCTAGCTGCCTTCGCTAATAATGTGTGGAGCATCAGTACGGACCGAAAACTTCATCATTTCCCTCCTCCACTTGCAAAACGATCATATTGTTTTATGAATATGAGTCATGATACATGCAAGTTGATCACCATAATGGTCGTGCATCATGCACTGCATGAGCCTGGTCGACTTTTTATTTAACCTACCTGTTTTAGAGGACCTGTCAAGCTCTTCTAATATTTCCCCTCTGTCGCCATCATTTTTTTTTTTGTGGACTAAGCCCCACCAAGCTCAAGACTATCGTTTCTGCTCGCTAGAGCATTGTCTTGCTTAGTACTTTTTTCTTTTCATTTTATTGTGTGAGGTACCATCGCTTTAATCATACTCGCTACTAACAAGCATGTCACTCGATGTACACATTACAGTCGCTGCCTCGAGGCCGGTATACGGTACCGTTCGAATACCGTCTACATACAAACCCAATAAATACGATGCTTTTACAGCGGCATGGACCTTGGAGCCAAATTGATTGCCTCGCTCCTGGTCGGTCCTCATATCGGCTCGTAAACTGGGGCTAGAACGGTGAAGAGAGACACGGGAAAGGACGTATAGGGAGATAGAAAGAGAGAGAGAGGAACAATAAATGGGATGAGGACCGAAACGTAACGAGCCACTTAGCGGCGCACGCCATCGCTTTAGTGCTGCGTGTATATCTCGCGTGCGCGTCTTCACTACTCCCGGCCTCTCCTTGTGCCCTCCGCGACTGCACATTCGGACACGCGCGCTGTGTCGTTGTTGTTCGCAGAGGAGAACAATGCGTGGACTGTCATGTCCACCGGTCCGGCAGAACGCAGTCACGAGGGTGCGACGGCTTTATGGGCACGCCGTGTACGACAGCGAAACAAACCTCTTTCGTCGTCCTTTTTGTATACCTTTTGTTTGTTTTTCTTTACGTCAACGTCATTCTATTCTGCTATTCGGGCATGCTTGGCCGTGAAACAGCGTTGTTTGCAAGGTCGTTGCGTGTGTGTGTTTCCACGGATGAGTGAGTGGAGAGTGAGAGAGACGAGAAAGAAGACAAGAGAGTCAGATGCCTGGACTCATCGTTCCCTCTTGGATGTTTCGCGAAGTTGGGAAAGAATTGCTTACCCGCGCAAGCATGCTGCCTTAGATTTAGCATTGATTCTCAAGATTGATGACGCTCGGCCTCAATATTTCTGTCTGAAATTTTCATTTCTAGTCGTTCCATGGGGGCTTAACTAGCGAATACGGTGCTGTGCTTACACGAGTGCCCTGAAAACAAAACAAAGCTAACGGACAAAAAAAAAAAACGCGAAAAAAAGAAAGACTCGGTGGTCAGTTGCGAGATCTGCATGTGTAGGTGCGGGTTGTCCTCCAGGATAATCAATCTTGTTTTGTTTCGAAGACGGATAGACCGCCGTGCGTGAAAGACGCTTGAATCACCATCACTCAGCTCGGGAGGCGGCCTTTTGTTTACACCCATGCATGTATGTATTCGCCAGGGAGAAATTATAGGGCCGCAATTTCTTCTCTAACGGCATTCGAAATACGGTATTCCCTACGGGTTATGGTTTTGTAGTCGTTGACTAATACCGCGTCTTCTATAGATTATTACAGCTTATTCCTTCACGTTTGAGATGGGTAAAACGGGCTTGTGAGATTGATGGAGGGGCCTAAGTGTTTTATTGAACGTCACTTCGTGCAGATTTGCTTTCAAATTAACGCTAACACGCTAGAAGACCCCGCTAAAGGAAACCGCGCTACAAGACGGACCGCGTTGTTGTGTGCATTAACCGATGCGGTAGACCGTATCGGCCTTAATTATAAGAATTGCCGGACTGTAGGTACAGAGGCCGTTACTCGGCGCGCGGTCTTGCAATCCATCGATTCGATCAGGGAGCTGCGGAAACCTATAAATTAGTCTACCGAGTGATCGATCGACAGAACTTGTAGCATGCCGTCCATCCGTCGAAGGTGAAAACTGCTCCCATGTTGGCGGGCTTGCCAATTGTTCGATGAGTAATGCATGCTATTGATCAACGAGTGAATAAGTGAACTAACCAAGCAGCGTTCTTTTACTGAGTTGCTGCGCTTCTTAATAAAAACCATTGGATAATGGAGTCAAAGAAGACTTCTTCGGCCTTATTATGTGCTGGTCTCTAATAAGCTTGTGTCAAACAAATAAATTGTCAATCGAAAATTCTCTTCCTGAATTCACGCGCTTATCAATTAGGGTAACGTTGCTGTCTACCGCTAAATTACTTCTTATAGACTCTTACCCTGGTATTCACAAACGCTCCTCGACTCGACTTTCACCCTTCACTTGACAGCAGAGTTGAGCACTGCGCTGCCACTCGGCTGAAAATGACGCTGCGCTACTCAAGAATTGCAGCAGATTTTCGCTGATATGCAGTGACTTGCCGTACCTAGAGATGGCGCTACCATCGGCTTTTTCAAGTGAAGGCGAAGCGCTGAGTGAAGGGAGGTTCTAGAAAACGGGGGTTAGATAAAGCGCAATATCTTATCGCTGGCAACACCACAAGTTAGCTGCTGCTCGGCTTAAAACGAAGGGCCCGTGCGAATTCGCTGTACGATTTCTATATAGGCTGGCATCCTACACTCTGTGACAATGTCGCGAAGCGTGACGTGTGTCGTGCTCGCCTCCCTCCGTGTACATGACAGGCCACCTGTGAAGCGGAGGCCGCTGACTGATTGCGCACGCGTTTCGGCTGTTTAATCGACGAACAGTGTAAGCGAGGTGGTTGGTAGTTCTGTTTCTATACCGGCACCGTTTTTTTATAACGGCGAGAAAAGTGAAGAAGCGGCAGCCCCCAGGAGAACTTTTTACGGTCGTATTCAGTCTATCTATCTATTTCTCAGCAATTCTCATTAATACTTTGTTCACCTTAAGGAATATTATGAAAGAATTCTTATGAACTGCTATGACGCACCAGCTGCATCGTGAATACGACGAATACTTTTGAGCACGTAAATTTACGAATGGAATATTTAAAGAAAGACAAAAAGGTGCTTCGAAGATTCATTCATAGATATGCATATTATCAGAAGTGTTTGTCATAGAGATAGTTCGGGAAACATTGCTGCATTCAGTTGAACAAAAGGGACACTGACACACGTATACGTACGCACCCAAAGACTAATGAAGCAGTTGCTAGAGACGCTTGTCTATATCCGGCCTACTTCCGTCATCTCTCCAGCGCCAATGTAAAGTTGTAATTCAGTACGAAACTGGTCGTAGTGTGATCTAACTTTCTTGAATATGTGCGTGCTTTTTAAGATATATGGCTAAGCTGCTAGTAATCAATTCAGCTGGAGCAAGCTTAATGACACGGCGTGAACACTATATTGACAGAACGACTCGACAAAACCATCGCTGATATGTTAATATCAAATGCTGTGCGTTGTCTTAAGGATTAAAATTTATAGAAGAAAAGCCAACGGAGTTACAAGAAGACGGGAATGGTCAGAAAAAAAAAAGATAAACCCAGAAACTACAGATGGTATAGTTGAAGTTGTATAGCGGCTATTCGAGGACATTCGCGCGCCCGTTTCAACACCGTAAAACGTGGTCGTGACACGTGACCTTCGACACACGAGCGTAATGACTGAATGACCCGGCATTGTCAAGCCAGCTTTGCTGAATGACTGCCGTGTTAAGCTTCGGCTTGGCGTGGACTGGTTCGTTGGCTCACTGACTCCATACGGTGTCACATTAACGCGCGAACACACGTTAGATAAAAAGAAAAAGAAGTGGGCAAAAGAGAGCACGCTGACCGATTCGGCGTAGGAAACGCGATAACCTTTGCCCGACGGGGGAAAGGTCACAGAACGAGCCGCCGGTGGTAAAATTCGGTTACAGCCGCTCGCCGAGGGTTATTTGACGTTCCCGTTCACCACCTGCGCCCGCTGGGCGCGATAAGCCGGTCTACTGCCGGTGACATTTTCTCAAACCAAGCGAAGGCTTCGTCCCGCCGTATATAGTTCGAGACTTTCTTACCCAACACGTCCGCTAGCTAAAATCTGTGTGCGTAAACCGAGAGAGCGTGGTGTATCGATCATTCCAGTATGAATAACGCTGGTTGTCCGCATGTAGACTAGAACTCGTCGGCTTATGCTGAACGCTATCTTCGAGAAGTGTGCACCATTTGAGTCTTTCCTATTCCGCTATACGCCAGCTTGTATCCGTCAACGATCTATCGAAACAACTGCGTATTGAGTGGTAATTTATAGAACCAAACTTGTACAAGTGTGTGTTTACGTTCGGTATTTCTATATAGAATATCGGCATATTATGCGCGTAGAATGGGGGGGGGGGGGGGGCTATTTTATCAGGCATGTTTGCTCGTGAGCTGTCAATCGGTTACCGCGATAGTTAGGCAGAAACAGTCTCATTGTGCCCGCTTGACGTTTTCTCGTTCATAATGCCGTGAACAGAGACAAGAAAGAGTGAGAGTGCGTATGCATATGTTGAATGGGAGCAAGATAAATGCGTTTTTTTTGTGTGGTCCAGCATTTCTTGTGGAAGACCATTTGTCCTTCTTCTGACAGTGCGTGAGAATCGCAGTGGTATGTAAATGCATGGAGATGGCGTCTGAAAGGAGCCGGCCGTAATGACCATCAGTTTCCCAGGTATCATCGCTTCAATTCGAAGTTGCTGCTATAACATTAATCTGTGCGCCCAAAAGAGCCGCGAGAAGAGACGAAAACCAACGAAGCAAGAGACGCCATTGCGTGCCTCTTTCTGCTGACAAAACAAAACAGCTCAATCATCGCTCATACTCCATCTTCCGCCGTCGTGCTTTTTCATCGCACACCCTGTCCGCAGTTCTCAAAGGATTCCGAAATGGAGTGTTTACAACCTGCTGAGAGTTCGTTTTGCGATGACGCGCCGGTCTTGCGTGTGTATACCCATTTTGTTGCGCGTACACGACTGGTCTCACTAACCGAAGCGGCGAGATTCCGGTTGCGCAGACCCCCCCCCCCCTCCCCTCCCCTCCCCCGACAATCACGGCAAGTTTGTGACTGGTTTTGTTTTAACGAGATTTCGGTTTACGTCTCGTTTGTCATGTAACTTCCGCAGACTAATAGAGCCGACCAGTTTGCCGTGGAAGATTTCCCGAAGCAAACAAACGGTAGAAAGCAAACGGAGCCCGAAAGTGAACGAAAGATAAAAAAAAAGATAAAGAGAAAAGACAAGAAAAGGGGGGAAACACCGGCAGGCAGGCGATGCGGAAGAAGAGCCTTATTACGGGTAATAACCCGCAGCCGCGCTGCTCGTCCCTCCTCGCCCCGCTCTCGCGTGAATTCCTATCAACTGCTCGAGGCGGGTTGTAAAGAAATAAGTATAGAAAAAATGGAAGAAAAAGGAAAAATGAGGGTGAAAAATGAATGACAGTCTCGGGAAAGGTCGTCGCCGTAGCGGCGTTCCTCTGCGCCTCTGTAAACTCCGTAACGCTCCATCCAGATCAACGGCTTTTCCTTCCATGCGCGTCGCGTCGCCAAAGGGAATGCGTGTGACGCCCTGTGTCGGGCGACTCGGGCAGCCTGCTAAGAAGTAAGCTTCCGCAGGGCTATTCGTTAGTGGTGGATGCAAGAAAGAAGGAAAGAGAGAAAGAACTCGTGCTGTGTTTGCAGTGGCCACACTGGGTTTTGTTTGTTTTCTTTTTCTCCGTAGTCCTCCCCGCTGATCGCTGACTGCAGCTAACTGCCACCGGTTAGCGAAGCCCCTCCTGCACGTGCCCTAACCCTGGCTGAGGAAGCTGAGGGAGGACATAGAGAAAGTGGAAAGCGGGGTTTCTTGAAGCTTACGCGCTTATGACGGGACGGGGTAGACGCTGTCGGCTTCTTTTTTTTTCTTTGAAGAACTCGCGTGGCCCCGCCAGAGGCCGCCTCTAGCGGAGGGCGGCGAACTCGGGCTTCTTCGCTCGACCTCCGCTCTTTCGTCCCTCTCGCCCCCGGCCTTTCGCTCTCGCCTAGGACATCCATTGTTTTGAGCCACGCCGTGTTTCCCTATTTTCTCGATTCCTCCTTCCCCGGCTCACCTTGCCTCTATCCTTTCCTTTTTTCTAACGCTTTCTTCTTCGTATCCTCCTCGGTTCTTTCTCGTGCCTCGCGTCCAATCATTTCCCTTAACATTCTCTCTTGTATACTTCAGCAACTCTGCGCCGTTTCTTTTTTGTCTGTGTTTGTTCCCCTTTAGGAGATACATCTTGGTGCATCTCTACCTTACCTCCTCCGCAGCACACCCCGTCTTCTTTCTTTCATTCATTCAACGTCGTTCGACCTTTCTTTCATCGCCCCTTTTTTTTCCCTTGCCTCTGGCCTCCAATAGTTCTTTCATTTCTATGTGTCTCTCCTTCTTTTGATCTGCGTCCACATCGTTTCCCTCATTCTTCGCGTTGCCCTTCCTTACGTGCTCATCCTTACGCATTCTATGTGCTTATTTCACCTTTTCCGCGGCTCCCCATTCTTTTATCCTGATCATCCCGAGACGCTCACCATCGCTGAGTCCCTTCTTCTGCGTATTTTCCTTCTTACTGCACGTTATTCACTACGCACCCCCCCCCCCCCCACGCTGCCTCCTCGGCGCTTTCGGAAGCTTATACAACGGATGCGCGTTCGGGAGGTAGGTTTTCTCCTCCTAAAGTGGCCGCTGAAAGCCGTGATCCAAAAGTAATGGGATAGTGAGGATGTGTGCGCAGATGTTCAGCAGGAGGAGACGGTATCGTTTGGCATTGTTCTCCGGCTTCACACGGTGTAGCTTACGCGGTTTAATATGCAGGTCCGGTATACCTACGCTCATGGTACAAGTTTCTGTTTATGCTAACGGCTGACGTTTATGAACTGGGTAGAAAAAGATGGGGCGAAAGAAAAAGAGATACACAGCTATTGAATGGATCGTTGAACGTTTGTCCGGTACTGCCTGCTGGTGCGATGAAAAATGGGATAAAATTAATATTACACATTGCTTAAACACATTTCACACAAAACAGGCACCCCGCACTAGCCAAACTGAAGAATTTTTTTTTGATGACGCTGTCTATAAAAAAAAAAAAATAAGTACCACGTGTTGCCGCTGCAGGACTATGCGTACGTTATAGTGCGCAGATTTCTCAAACAAAGCACACATATGGTTCCGTTATTAGCTAGAGACTCTTTATTTATCTGTTCTTGCCGTTGAAGTTTGGGTGGAGAAAGCATTGAAGAGAGAGAATAAAACACTTATAAGCTTGATTCATTACCTATGACCTCATCTGTAACGTTGCTTAGGTACATATTGACTAAGACTCGTTAGCTTGTCTTATTGATGCTTTATTGATAAATATTAAGATGGTAAGTTTGATAGTCCGTCGCTTTGTCCAGCCTGTGTACTAACCAGCACGATCGACTAACGATGAGCCGGTGTCTTGGTCGTTTCAGAATCGTTGGGCCGCGACCACGCTATAGTGTACATCAGCGCTATTGCGTATGCACTACCAGTTAGAATGTTGCACGTTTTATAGATCGTGCGAGATTCTGATCATGTTTTGAACGCGACAATGCAGTTTGTAAAAGAGACAAAGAGCGATTCAAGGGAAGGCATAGACATCATACGTATGAAAACGTGCTTAGGCCTCCTCTGTTGCTTGCTAACTATAGCCTCAGGTTGTCCAATATGCGCTATATAATTTCAATCACTGTGCGGATGAATCGCATCTCCATCAAAAATATGAAGACCGCAGCGAGGAGTTGACCCAACAAACTAAATCGTGCTTGCTACAGCCCACCACCGCTTAGTTATAATCCGCGCCGATGGCAAACAGTGTACGTCCATTCCAGTGGTCGCTAAACGCCAAAAACACCTGGATTTGTCTCGACGTGATCCTGTCAACAGCTCGTTGACTTACTATGAGGGCCTTTGAACTGCCGGTCTAGAACCCTGTTGAAAAACAATAAAAGATAAACCCTCGAAGAGGTCGCGAATGACGTTGGGATGGTGTCGCTATGACGCTTCCATCTCCCGAAAAGTTTTGAGAGCCCCTTGAAATATACAGCAGCCGCAAGTATGCAAGGAAAGAAAAGACGTTCATGAATAATGCGCCGACTTATGAATAAAAAATTCATGGATCAGGAACTTACTTTTTTTCCCTTTCTCTATCCTTCAGCTGGTGACGACGGCTTTCACTATATAGTATGTCTATGACATTTCGCTACGAGGCCGACGCCCCCTCGATCTTGGTATTTACGTTCTTCCTAGCAAGGCTTTTTAAACGAACTCTGAGCCATGAAGTCACAGAGGGCAGTGTTCTTCTTCTGGAATGCCTGTGCACTGCGTGTTATTTCACGCGTACAAAATGCTCGACTGTAAAGTGAACCGCTCGACACGATTATGAATTACTCCCATCTATATCTCCCCGTTTGTGTGGTTAGGAACTGCGCGTGTCATTGCGAGAGCTAGTAAAACTATAGTTTGGTTAGCTGGGTTTGCTGCCGTATACTGAACGTAACAATCATCTAAACCACCGTTCATGTGGGCTGCGTTGTGTGCTACATGCTGGCGCTAGCGCATTGCAGAAAAAAAAAGCAGTTGCTGTCAACATGCAGGAAGACTACAGCAAGCTTTGGCCATTCGACCGACTCAACGCTGAAGACAGCTTTAAAAGAGTCACGTGCAGTGATCCGTATAAGCTAACATGACCGCGATCCACATTTTATTTGCTCCATTGACATAAGTGGAATGCTTCACAAAGTGTCTGTTAGTCTCTAGTCTTTTGAATCACTGGTTTGCTGATCCCTCTGTTTCCAAACTGACCGGCTTGGCACACACATCTAGTCTTTTAAAACATTTCTTTGTTGATCTCGGTCCATTCTTTGAATCGCCGTTAATATAATTGAGGACATTCTTGGAGGTCGCCGATCGCTACCAGATTCTGGCCGTCAAACGGGACTTTCCTTGGAAAAGCAAAAAAGAAAAAAATAATGAAATAAATAAATAAAAGGCTTCACCCAGCACTGCGGTTTGTGGAATCGTGAGCAGAGACGCCCCGTGGCTGCGTTTAATGAAACTTTCGTGCAGCGCGTGGCCTTCCCGTCAGAAAGGGTGTTTCCCGGTCGCCGCTGTAGAGGGCTCCGCCATGTGCGGTCGCTGCTGCCATCAAGGTCGAAACCGGCGGCGCGACTGAATATTTCTGAATATGGAAAACCAGATGAGGACATCGTGACGCCTCTTAAAGGCCAACTTCGGCAATTTTTTTTTTTTTTTTGCCATGTCAAGGTTGTGGCATTTCTATATTCCTGAGACAGTCTTGTCACGAGCCCAATGGCTGAAATGCTCAGGAAAGTTGAGAATAATTTTTAATTAGCAAAAATGTGCAACACCAAAACCGAAACCCAACCGAGCGCCCTGTCTGCGTATGACGTACTATTTGGTAGAGCCAGAGGCCGTAAACTGGTTCCGCGGGCGCGGAGTATGAAAACTGTGAAAGCCAGTCCAGCAAAGCTCTCGCCAAACACCACAGAGGAAGGAAGAAAGCATTCCCGTGCTATACCCGTGCCAAACACCGCCGCCTTGTGGAAAGCACAACAAACTCTGTAGCGGCCAAAGTAGCGGTGCCATCGGCTGCGCCACTTCGGTTGACATGCCAAACACGACGTCACACAGACAGTGTTGCCAATAATTCTGGCAAGTGAGGTGAGCTGTTCGGGGCAATCTTTAAAATTCATTTGCAAACGATAAGTGCATCACTCGAGCCTGCGATTTGGCGTAAAGGACGAAAATGTGCATAGGAACATACCCAGCGAATTTCATTGCGATCCATTGACCTCGAAAAATCGCCGGAGTTGGCCTTTAAGCCTTGGTCAGGGGGGTGTTGATTGAGGATCGCAGCTTAAGCCCGTACTTGGGGTCGTTTTGGAAACAGTGTATATACAAGTCAGACAGTACGCATTACATACACACATACACAATTTGGTGTGTGCGTGGGAGCTTCAGGCGGACATGTAAGAATGGAAAACGCGTACACGTGTACACGGGAAATGCGGCTGGTTCTATGCAATAAAGGAAACGCAGAATACCACCTGGTACGTTTGCAGCGATTTCCTGAATATTTGCGTGCGCGATAATGCAAACAGCCCCTAAAGCATGTCAACAAGAGAACGAAGGTTCGTGCGTACAAGACAGGTGCTTTGTTTCGTATAGCGTTAATACCTCCTTAATATTTCTGTGTACAAACGCTTTTGCTGTGGACTCGTATATGCCATTGTCCGAGCAGGGGCAAAGATAAGTTTAGCGAAACCTTTGAATAACCTGCTATACTCAAGGAGGTTCAATTATAGTATAAAACATCCTTGGTTCTACTCCACTAAGAGGTTTGCGTTTATTTTAATATACCAATGAGCCGATATTGAATTCTATATATTTTTTTGTTTTATGTCGTTATCTATTGTGTGAATGGCACAAAAGAGGTACGCCCAGTGGCAGTACGTTGGCGGTCAATATGCATTACTCATACAAGGTATGTCCACCGTGTGAAACAATAACGCAGGCGTAACCGTGGAGAGAAAATAAAAGCTTCGCTTTAGCAGCACGGAAAATTGTACTTGCGTCTCGACTACCAAATATGGGCGTTAAAGGGAAGCGACGTTTATCATAGAAGGTTTGTTGTAAGAAAGGAAAAAAAAAACGAGGCGAGACGAAGCCACCAATAGAGCTTTGTTGTTGAAGCACAATACCCAAGCACATAATAGAAAACCCACTGAGATGCCCAGTAAGATCGTTGAATTCACTGTCCTGCAGCAAGTTTGAACAACTTTGAACACCATAGAAGTTTGATCATACGAAACATACGGCAACAGTTCGTATGTGAGACACCATTAAGTACCATTGCTAGGAAATAATCATCGGCACACAAAGAGACCGTGCCCAAGAATATATCGTTAACTAACAAAAAACGCATAAAAAGTATCCCACGCTTTAATAAATGCAGCCTTGCGGGCTGATTTCACACGGCCCTTTCTTTATTTTATTTTTTCGTGTACGGAGCTTTAGCTAATTGGCCAAGATACAGCAATCTTTCTGGACATCTGAGCGGGAGCGGATACATGTGATGCTTATTCGAGACCAATGGCATTTTCGTGATCCTTGACCTCAGAAGTGCATTCTAGGGTTCGAAATCATTTCAGCCGATGGGCTTATACGTTTTCTATTTGTCCAGGTGCCGGTTACTCTAGGACCCCAGAAAAGCACCTCTCCCGCATCGACCGAAATTCATGGGTGCGACAATTTTGTTCTTTTTTTTCAATAGACCATAAATCATAGCCCGACCATTTTTAAATGCGTGTTTTATCGAATTTATGTACGTTCATGCGGCATCGACCTGCCTATTCGCTATACAAGGATGTCATTGCATCACACAAGCTGATATCTCGAGATTATTAATCCAGAAGAGCCTTCGTAAAGCCATTCACTTCTCTCTCTCTCTCTCTCTCTCTCTCTCTCTCTCTCTCTCTCTCTCTCTCTCGCATCTCTGCATTAATCAAGGAAGCGGCAACTGTAATACGCCGACTGCTTTCTCACACGCAAAACAAACAAAACTGAAAAAAATACTTTGTCCTGTGTTTCACAAGACAGCCGCTCTTATGTTATAATGAATCGGGGTTGCATATACGTAGGACGCCTGCATCGACGCTCCCTTCTACTTACGCTTGAGGTCGTAACGGAGGACTCTGTGACGCAGAAGCGCACGCGAACGCTCTGCGTTCTCGTGATTGCACTTGTGATTGGATATTGCTGGCAGCAGTTTCCACACAGCGTTACTGTAAATGAACTATAGACGAACGAATGAGCGATGATTGCAGGACGGAGATGATCGAGGAGGAGAGGGTCTGTGCAAAATTGGGGGGGGGGGGGTCATGGATAAATCTTTCAATAGGGTAATAAACCCCGTACCAGTTCCGAGCACGCGTCAGTTTCCGTAGAAACACAGAGTTCCAACTGTGAAGCGCCTTTCGTTAGTCTGTCGTTTGATATTATTATTCACGTACACCAGAGAGGAACTTGATGTTCAGCTCGTTCTGCGAATAGCTATCCTCACGGAAACGCCGGCACGCTGCAGTCGCCACGTCACAACACTGACCGCTTGAACTCACGTGGTTTTTCGCCAAGGAAGGAAGGAAAATAGGAGGAAAAGAATGGCAGGGAGGTTAACCAGCCTATAGGCAGTTGGTTTGCTACCCTGCGAATGGAAGGGGGATGGGGGAGATGAAAGATAGAGATGAGAGAGGGAAGAGAGATAAACACAGCACATTCGGCAGCAGACGCGCGCACACTCATTCATAGTCCAGTCGTGTCTTTCGCGGTGCGTGACATTGCTGTTACAGCCACATGTTCAAGTCCGTGTCGCGTAGGGATTTAAACAGGGCTTTTGTCGCCGTCTGTTGCAATGTCTTCTTCTTTTTTCGCCAAGCTATCGCCAAGGTATACTTGTCCTATGCCCTCCTTCGCCTTTTATATTCCTTTCTTCTCCTTTCTTACTTTTGGCAGCGCTTCCGTGCACCTAAAGAAAGAAGGATACTACGGAAATAATTAATAAACGAAATGCACCGCGTCGCGATACTTCCTTCGCACGCGAACGAGCAACGCAACCCGCCAGTTAGCGGTCGCATTCTGCCCCGTGCGAGTCATACGACCGCGCCGATGTCTGCGGTCGTATGACTCGTCGACGCACGCACCGCCGCCACCGCATTGCCTGTGCTGCTCGTTTCTAGCACTCTCGTTGCGCCTGCCTCGTTCTCGGGTGCTCCGACCCGTTCGCCTCTTTTTGATGTGCGTGCGCAAACGACGCTCACCAACAAGAAGACAATCGACGCAGGATGCTACATCGTTTCCCGCTGGTGGAGAGACAGCCTGGATCGCGGATTTTCCTGTTCATATTACCAACACGGAACTACTGCGCTGTTACGATCGTTCATCTTTGTTGTGGGAGTGCTGCGGTAGTGTCCAGAAAGTACGATAGCTAGCCAGCTAGCTAGCTAGTTCGCTACATAGATAGATAGATAGATAGATAGATAGATAGATAGATAGATAGATAGATAGATAGATAGATAGATAGATAGATAGATAGATAGATAGATAGATAGATAGATAGATAGATATTTAATAAGCATAATAGTTATTGCTTGGGCGTTTACCACCCGAAACCACTATATTGTTATCAGACTGCTATGTCGTTGTATAGAGCTGTCTTAAATTTGGGCTACCTGGTGTTCTTTGGCGTGCGCCTCAGTCTACGCGCACATGGACCCTCAGCATTTTGATTCCAGATTTTCCTCTACCGATTCTCTTCAGGACTCTTCATAAGCTCGTTGATATAAGGTATCATGTTGCTTGAAAGGGGAACGGTGGTTGAAGGCGTATATAGAGTGATGGTTTCCAGTGCCAGGGACACCTGAGCCGCAGGAAACGCGCCGCGCTACACAGCGTGTGCGTTTTTTGTGCGTGCATTGCGGGCAACGTTCGAGGATGCCGACAATGACAGTGCGCGGCGTGCAGGCGATGGCGTCAGCGCTGCGCCAGCGGCGAAGGCGAGTGCGTCGCCGTCGCTTTTGTGTCGTCAGCGCGCGCTAGACGCGAGTTCCTCTTTTGGCAGCGAGGCAGGCCGAGTCCTCCCCAAGCAGCAGAGACGGCACGGAACGCAAAATAGACAGCGCGTTGCAGCGTCGCCTGAAAGCGGTCGCGTTGTTTGGGTGTGACGCACACGCGCTCTCGCGGAAGTGTCGGCAACTGTGTAGCTTCGTCGTGACAGGCAAGGGAGGACCCCATGTCTTGCCAGCTGCCGTGCGACTGTAGCCTGTTCGTGGGCAGTTTAATTTTGTGCTTCTTATATGGTCGTGCATTTAGGCAGATGCGTTCGGTAAGGAAGCGATGGGGCGTTGATTTTTGAGCAGTGTTGAAAATCAGTGCGACAGAATTGGAAACAAAGCTGTGAATATTCACGCCACATGGTACGTGATCTATAGGATTACGCGCATAGTTTCAGGTCGTGCTTCAGATAAAAAAAAAAATTCAAACGATTCCTTGTGCATTTCTCCAAAACGACGGTACGGCGAACCTTCATGTCTATTAGTAGATTGTGTGATCGGGTGCATAAGTTTGGCCTTTGTCCCTGTACGTAAAGTTAGTGGTGATGGCTAAGTAGTTGCACAGTTAAGGCAGGTCTTTTAGATCAGTACGCTAATCCTTTCAAATGGCTCAAGTACAGCAACACATAAACGTCGGCTACGCATCAGCGCACGGGTTCTTTTATATTTGTGCAAATAACGTACACGCGTCAAGATAAAAAATAAAAACAAGCATTGACATTTCGGGCCCGTACAGGTCTCTTCTTCACAGTGAATATGTTAGCATAGACATTTTATGATAAATAGCCGCATGCCCATGCTAACATCTTCATTGTGAACAAGTGCCCGAAACGTCAATGCCTGTTTTTTATTTTTTACCTTGACGCGTGTGTGTTTATTGCACAAATATGACTCCTCGCCAGATGATTGCCTGTAGAACGCTTGGTTTTATGGTTCTTATTCACGCTGACTGAGTCTTCCCGCGTCACCCTGACGTGTCGTCACGCCTGTACAAAATTTCGGCATGACAGATATAGATACACAAATGAGGACACTCGGACTCGTCAATGGCCCTACGCTGCAGAAGAACACCGCCGGGCTGTTTTCTCAAGCAGCATGTACCAGCCCGTTCCCATCGTACACTGTGCGGGTCAGGTCGAGACAGAAGCGACAAAACGATACGGTCGCTTTGCGAAAGCCAACTGCCTATAGGTAGCGCTCGCGTTGCGTTCAAGCTGGGGCCCGTCCCTGCACTGCAAGAAGAAGCCCCGTAGGCTATGCTAATGCCCATTAACGGGACTGCATATTCTCCCGAACCGATATGCAAATGAAGGGTATTCCAACAGCCGCTTTGCCGCCGTTAGCCAATGAATTGGCGGCAAAATGGCGGCGCACGAAGTAAAAGGAACTTGAGAGGTTCTCGCGTTTTTTTTTTTCTCGGCTCCTCAGGCGCTTTGTGCTCAGAGCGTTTATTGGCAGCCACTGAACACTCGGAAGGCCTTCTGTGTTTTTCCGTTTCTGTCTTTCAGACGGGGAGGAATACAGGTCATGCATTTGCGCCGTGCATCTCTATACGCTGCAGTCCACGAGGAAGTCTTGCTTTAGTTATACTGTCCGTTGCGTGTTTTGCACTTAACACAAAACTTCACTCGCAGCTGCAGTGTGAAGGATTTGTAAAGCCATTTATAGTGCACTGCAGGGAAGCGTATCAATCGAAAATTCTTGTTCAGATATCGCGAGTGTCGGCCGGATGCCTTTAGAGCTGCTGTATAGGTCATTATAAGCGATTGTGGCAGTGTAGCTCTGCGCTTTACGTACAGGGCTCTGTTTGAAAGAGCAAGTTGCAAGATCGGGGGGGGGGGAGAAAGAAAGAAAGAAAAAAAAGAAAGAAAGAAAGAAAGAAAGGAAGAAAGAAAAAAAAGAAAGAAAGAAAGAAAGAAAGAAAGAAAAAAAAGAAAGAAAGAAAGAAAGAAAGAAAGAAAGAAAGAAAGAAAGAAAGAAAGAAAGAAAGAAAGAAAGAAAGAAAGAAAGGCAAACGTGAGTATAGGCGGGCGAGGAATTTCGCGCTCTTAAGCAGCGCAAAAAGGCAAGTGTTGCTAGACGGTAATCTGGAAAAAAAAAAAAAAAAGACGCGTGAAATAGCGCCATTTGCGCTTCCTCGATTCGGAGATATTTTTTGTGCTAAAAAGCTCGAAGTCATTATCGTCGCTCAATTATATTGTTGGGTAACAGCTTTAAGGACATTGTCACGGCTCATGGCTTTTTGGCACCCTTTACACTTGTGCACATCCTGCAGGCGCCGAGACGATTCAACGTTCCCCCCACCCCCATCTGTTTTTATTTATTTTCGTCCCTGGCTTATTTGATGGAAGAACATGTTAGACAGAAATATCTCGAAAATCAAACGCTTCATTGGATTTTTAAGAAATTTGTGACATTCGATTTTCGCATTGCTTGGAGAGCGTTCCCGTATATACAGTGATCTATCGGACTTATAGGAATTTGCAGCTTCTTTTCGAGGTGGCCGTCTCGCTAAACTCTATAGGTGCCGTGCGTTAATTTTCGGATGTGTGATGCTTCCCCGAATGTTTGCGTTGATTCGCAGCGAAAAATCACGGTCGTTTGCTTCTTACATCCAGCTTGTTGCTGTAGGTGAGACAAGGAGAGCGAGCGCCTGTGGGTTGTATGTTGTGTTGCGCTGCTTCTCAAAGGAACAGGATCACCAAATTGCAAAGTCGAGATGTGAAGTTAATTTGTTTTGCTTGGTATGCATGAGTTTTTTTTTTTTAGCGAAGTATGAATCACTCCTGTAACGCTGAAGTTATATTATATTTCGAGTGCAAAGAGCGCCCAAGGCTGATCGGCTCGTTCCCGGCCATGAGACATCGTCAGTATTTTGATGTGTTCAGCAAGCTCCTAAAGCCGCGTGTCAGAAACCGAGTTACGATGAGCTAGCAGCGATGACGTTGAAAATTTTAGTGTTGTCATCGTGGATGCCTGTCAATGGCTTCGCTTGCTTTGTTTCGCTTGCTTCTTGCAGTGCGGTCGTGTTAATCCTGCGAAGGACATGCGCGACAGTCCTTATATACAGTAGAATGCGCTGTAAAAACTAGCATTTAAGTCTTAGAATGGTTTGCATCAAGGATAGTTGGTAATCTTGCATGTCTAATGATTGCTTCTAAATTTAAACGCACACACGATGACGCTCTCTGTCCTCGCGTTTTTTTTTTCTGTGCACACGTTTTAGTTTAGCAGAAGCCATTCAACATTTAAGCCTGTCTACATAAAAAATCTTGATAGTAACCCTTAGCTTAAAAAGACTCCGTATCGAGAACACAGGGAACGAATGTGTTAACAAGAGCAAGGTATACAGTATACATGAAGCGTGTGTATAGTCTATAAATGCACGGCACAGACACACAAAAGTTCAATTGTCGTTAATCTGTTGGTAAAATGTAGCTACAAAAATTTATACCAGTTTCTCGGCAAAAAAAAAAAGCTCCTAATTGATGAGAAATTCGGCATCGCTGACGCACCCTCCAACAGTATGTATCCGACCGCTGGTTTGATACGTCGGCCAATCGGCGACACAGCTGTGCACGCAGCGTCACAATGCTTCCTTGGTAAGCTTCTCAGGACCTTTGCTAGAAGTTTACGCAGATTATTTCGTAAGATTGCAGTACGAACGTGTGTGCCAATTTTCTTGCTTAACAAGAGCCTTCCTCTGGTGATTGCAAAGTTCTGCGGAAGAGATTCGCCAATGAAAAGTATTCATCACCTTCCCGAAGGGAACCCTGATGGAATGCGAAGCAGCAGCGGTGCGCACGATGTTCACCCGGTCAAAAAAGGCGCACACGCGGGTTGTGGAAGAACGGTTTGAAGCGAAACTCGGTGTAGGGTTTACTCTAGTCAGCGTTTGTTTGAAACGCAAAGACATGGGAGGCGGTTGGGTTAGCTGGAAGTTTCATCGCAGATTGTTCGCTCGGTGTGCGTACGAACGTTGCGAGCGGAGGAGAGGGTGAAGCGAGGGAGATGACACGCGGCGAGCGGTGACAGGTTAGGGAGAGAGCAGCGTCAACGCACGCGCACTGCAAGGGAAGGCATGACCTACTTGGCACCGCCCCAACACCTGTGGTTAGGGGCGCGCGGTGCATACGGAGGGCCAGCGTTACACAGGCTAGTCAAAGAGCTGCTTCCCAGCTAATAGATTGAGGGTTACCACATGCATGAATTATCGCACTTTTTAACAACTGAACTGCATGATAAAATAACGTTACATATGATGCATTTCACGAAAGACACCGACTTTGATTATTAACTCGTATGGGCGATGAATAAATTATAGGCATCTTTGGCGGCCAGACTTACAGTCATAGACAATGATTGGTGGATAAGCCCGACACTGCGGATTGCAATAGCTGCATGTCTTATAATTTTTGGGGCCCACAGGAGTTCTTTACACTTTTTTTTCAGCTTGGTTAATATCGTGATATATGCCCCATTAGGGCCTCGCACCACAAATGATTATCTCCGTTCCACAAGGAATGATATATACCTACGTTTTGAAAAAGCCTGCACATTGCATGCAGCCTCACCGCAGAATGAAACATCTGACCTATAATGAAGGTGTCATCACAGTTGAAGTGTCAATTCATATTTGCTGGAAAAAAGTGAGGATGAAATCAATTTGACGTTGCTTTCAAAAGCTTAAAGGGTAAGCCTATACATTCTCTTACGATAATCGATATTTTGTGACTAAAGCACCATACTGCAAAAATGCAGTTGTCCCTATATATATATATATATATATATATATATATATATATATATATATGCACCATGGCGAATGTGTCAGGCTCTGCTCAGAGACCCACTGTGGGTGTCCAAATTATGGATAACAAGTGATCTGTCGCCGCTATCGTCACGCACGTATGAGAAATTATATATATATATATATATATATATATATATATATATATATATAATATGTCACACAGGTCCCGTTATTAGGGAGGCGATCGCCGGGCTAATTCCAAGAGCCGAAGTGTCGGCCCCCCGAACCGCACCACGAAAGCGTGGACAATTTAGAAGTGGTCCTTTTTGGTGCGCCAGCGGACGCCGGCTGTGGCCCAAAGAACAAGTCAGAGTCGAGAGTTGATAAACAAAACAAATATTATATTCTCAAAAATGGCAGATCGAAAACAATACACAAGAATGCACACTCCACAATAGTTACATACAATACGTCACCAATCAGACAACGTACTACACAGTACAATCAGCCACACTCAAAACAACGGACTCAGACAACAATACGCACTACAATGCAGTCGCATGCATTGAACAACCAAGACACTTAAGGACTAAAGAGATAGAAAACCTATTCAGTCCAAAGTCCTTGGAACAAAAGTCTGAATGATACTCTTCCGAGAATCACTCACTCAAAGTCCAGCGTGGTTGTCGTTCCGTAGCTCTCGAAGTTTCTCTTCCAGGAAACCTCGCGTCCTCAAATGGCCACTCTCCAAGCTTCAAACTTCTTCGCCGGAAATCCGTCGGCTTCACACACGCAGCTGTTGCCCGCGTCTTCGCTCGATAGCGGTAAACCCACGCTCTTGCCTGTAGCTCGAGCCGTCCCTACGGACCAAAAAACTTCGCCGACTACACGGCGGAATCTCTACGCACTCTGGCGCTCACTTCCGTCTCCTCCTGTTCTGTCACTACGGGCAGAACCTTCGCCGACTACCCGGCGGAATTCCTACGCGCTCCGGCGCTAACTTTCCGTCTTCTCCTCCTTTCTCGTCTCGGCCGCTCGGTTAAATACCTTGCGCGCGACATTCCAGATGTTTCTTGTCGTTTCGTCGGTGCGATGCGCAGCGAAGGCTGGGGAGAGGCACGAGACGGTTCGACTGCCCTCTCCGGAGGATGATTCACTCGGTCTGACCCCGCCTCCTTCGTTCTAGAAAAATCGCGGTCTTGCTGGGCCGCCGATGTGGGGTGAGGAGGATCGTCTGCGAAGCCGTGCTTCTGCGGGGAGAGCGCGCGCCCGGGAGCCCTGGATGTTTGCTTTCTTTTTTCTTTTTTCTTTTTACCTCGCGGCGTTTCTGCCGCCTGTTGTCGCAAGGATTTGGCGGCGCGCTCTTGTTTAGCGCTCGTTCTGTGACAATATATATATATATATATATATATATATATATATATATATATATATATATATATACAAGCCTAACCATGCACGCGTGATGTGCAGCGCGATACATGCACGAAGCTCGTTTTCCTCGGCCGTGTGTAAACACTGGCTGTCTCTATGCTAAATGAGGGTAGCCGCGGCCGGTCCCCCTTCGAATATGTCATGAATAAGAAATGTGCGCGCACGAACAGACGCACGCACGCGTACGAGGACTGTATGCGTATAGCGCCTACGCGCACCCTGGCGGCCGCGTGCATGGTAATCCTGAAGAGAGCAAATAAACGGTGGCCGGGGTGCCTCGGGGAGGTAATTAACGTGGCTACAAGGCAGGGGCATTACTCTTCCCGTAGGAATCGCGCAAACGTGTACGCTATCTGTTACCCTGCAGTGGCTCATCCGTTTGCGATCGGACGGCCTGGGCGGTTTTTCTTCTGCGTGGCACGGAATCGGGCCGTGCCCGTCGGCCATATGACGCCGCGGTGAGACGTTCTCCATTTCTTCTGTGTACTTGGCCCGTGTCGTGGCCACCCATTGGTTAAACGTACACATAAGGTAGAGCTGCAGTCCTCCTTCCTGAGCAGTGATCTTGTCACGTTTCCAAGGTCATTCTTCATTGTTGTGGCGTGCTTTGTGCCCAGATGTCTAATATAACACAAAAAAAACCTTTTGCTTTCTTTCTTTCACTCATTCATTCTTTTTTTTTCTCTCGTAGATTGTTTGATAAGTGGGGTTCAACGTCGCGAAACCACCGTGTGATTATGAGAGACGCGGAAGTGAAGGGCTCCGGTAATTTCGACCACGTAGGGTTCTTTAACGTGCACCGAAATCTGCGCACGTGGTTTCTTTCTTTGTAGTCGCTATGTTAAGGGGACATTATTTCAATCGCCTTCGACTTCAGCTTTCCACTATGGCATGTGACCTGAATTAGTAGACAGCTCTAGTAACAGTGTTTAGTAACTAGCGATGTTGGCGCTGTTATTTTTTGCGTTGTTTTCTTTTTTGGTAATATTGGCCTAGCTCTGCCACCTATACTAAATGAGGGCAGTTGCAGTGATATGAGTTTTTTTTTCCTTAAAAAAAGGCCAAAAGAGGTGCATCGTATCAAAATCAACTCTCACATATCAGAGTGGTTAACACGGGGAAAATATGAAATGATGCTCAAACGATGGCGTATCCAGGGCCTGACACAATGAGCACTTGCCCCCCTTCCCTCATTCCCCCTCTGAAAGAAATTTCTGCCTATATACCTCGCTGCGTTGAGCTATCGCGTCCACAAAAAGAGACTTGCCGAAGCTGTCAATTTCTTGAATCCTCCATTTGCAGTGAATTATTATACAGCTATCTTTCTTTCATACATCGGAATTACGTGTTTTCGTGCGGAACTGGAATGCGGCACTGCCAGGCCTCGCTGTCCCGTCCCACGTCCTTTCAGCAGTTACTTTTCACGTGCTTAGAAAATCATCTCCTTTCTTAGGCGGACTCATGTAGTAGTTTATACTAACTACACTTCAGCACACGTTGCAATCCATTTGAAGTTATCAAAATTTAATAACGGCGCTATATTTGTACAGATCAGCAAGAACAGTGTTTTGTGTGTGTGTGTGTGTGTGTGTATGCGCGTCCGCGTGCGTGCGTGCGTGCGTGCGTGCGTGTGCGTGTGTGTGTGTGTGTGTGTGTGTGTGTGTGTGTGTGTGTGTGTGTGTGTGTGTGTGTGTGTGTGTGTGTGTGTGTGTGTGTGTGTGTGTGTGTGTGTGTGTGGAGAGGTAGGAATCCGCCCAACGTGTTTACCGACATTAACGTCACCGAATGTTCGGTCGAATTTCCAAGCCAGCTATAAGCAGTCCTATTGGTTATCTTTCGAAGTCCAAGAATGAAAACCCTGCCGCTCGACAGTCGCAAAAGCCAACATATAAACGCAAACATTTCGCTTGTTTTGTTAAGAATCCGTGTTTCCTTTTACAAAACTCGGGCAAACACGGTGTGCTCAAAGAGGCACCAGAACTGTGCTGTATGGGCGCACACAAGAAGATCAAAGGAGCCTAGGCTTTTATACCGAGCCTTGCAATGTTGAACGTACGTATTATGCGACTTACACATACATATACCGTCGGATTGCGCGAGTTTAGTTTTTCTTCTTCTTTTCGTTATACCAGGAAGCCAGGCTCTGAGTGTACGCGTTGCCAAGTGGCCATCCCTGTGCTCCACCGCATTGTGCATTTTCGCAGGTGCGTGAAAAGGCTCGTTTTTTGTGTTTTTTTTTTGACAGGCGTGCGTATATATTAGGTCCCCGGCTCGCCGCCGTGAAAGCCGAGTCCTTTGTTGGGCCTCGTGGTTCCGAATGCACACTCAGGTGCCTACGTTTCTTTCTTTCTTTCTTTCTTTCTTTCTTTCTTTCTTTCTTTCTTTCTTTCTTTCTTTCTTTCTTTCTTTCTTTCTTTCTTTCTTTCTTTCTTTCTTCTCTCTTCTTTCTTTCTTTCTTGCTTGCTTGCTTGCTTGCTTGCTTTCTTTCAACATTTTTGCATTCTTAGCGTTCCGTTGTTTTGCCTTTATTTCCCTAGCAATTTAACGATGCTTGTCATAAACAAAGAAAAAAACAAGGTTGTTCTTGGACACATCTCGATCTTGCGCTGATTTTCGCAGTGCTGGAAAGTCTTTCGTTGTTTCGGTCTTTCGTTCGCGAAGGTCTTTGTAGAGAGTTGGTCAGCTATAGCTACAACCGAAAGTCTTAGCTCGCGCTGCCTATATAGTTACGTTTTACACGAAGGACATCACCAGATCAAATAAGCTTCCGAGAATTAATACTCGAGCAACCTTTTCGGTCAGCGATTTCTTTTCTCCTACAGACACTACTTACGTCACGTTGTCACACGCGAGGCATACAGTCTTGAAGTGTAGTATCCTATCACAAAACCATTGTAAGGTCCGTTGGTCTGTACTTCTATAACGGTTTTATGTGCTTTACCGAAGTGCAGGGCTGTTTCTCTCGCTTTTAAAAAAGTTACAATGCTTTCCTAGATTGTGATTCGTAGAATTATCTTTCGTGGATATGATTATTGGATGCCAGAGCCAAAATAGGCGAAGAGGTAATATGAATCTTTAAACATAAACCTGTTCGTGCAGCTTTTCAACGTCCCATCGAATGCTTTAAAAGTGGTTCCCCATGAAACACTTCATGAACGGATAGCACGGTATGCCTATAACTCCTCGATAGAGTGTGCGAAACAGCTGTTGAAAGACAGCGGACAACCGAATACATTAGTTGGAGATTGCTATAGTACAGATATAAAATAATAAAAAAAGGCTGAGCGCGGTGGCCCGCAGTGTACACATATACGCCACCTTTTTTCCTTACCTTTCTCGTACGCCCGTTAGTCGCTGTGTTTTTCTTAGAGCGAAGTGTATTCCCTTGTTGCAGCTGTTTACCAAAAGTATGAAAACTGGGACTGAGAGGCCAAATCTTGTTTGCCACGAAAAACGGGTGTTGAGGACTGAGCAAAGCGTGCCACAAGCAACGCCTGGGTGAAGCAGCGTTTAGCTGGTTCTGGTCGTACAGTTTGAGGTATAGCGACAAGGACAAACAAGTGTATTTGCTATCCCGAACAAATGCTCACCTCGTTGACAGCGTTTGGAACATTCGGCTCCAATAATCTGCATGCGAAAGCACGTGCATGCAAATAATTTGCATGCAAAAGAACGGTTGTAACGCTTTGTCGGGCCTCTTGCTCCTTCGCTCTATTTCGTTTCCCTGCGCTTAGACTGGTAGACTTGTCAGCCGTACATAAACCGAAAGAAGACGCAATCATCTGTACACAATACGCTTCGGGCAGGTGGCAAATCTTGTTACTTCGACACACAGGACGAGCAAAGAAATATAGAGACATCGAAGAACAAATAGGTCCGACGAGACTGACATCCGTCCGAAAAGGAGGCCCATTGGGAGGAGAAGGTTGTTGCCTATACAGGCGAGACTTGTTGCCGATCGCCCCCGTCTGGGCGCCTCGTTGTGAGAAATTTCGAGAAAGTTAGTCACCCTTGAGAAGCACGGCGCGAGACGGGCGAATGCTGCAGACGCCGTGCCCGGCGAGGCAGAACAGTGTACGCAGGCCTGGTGCCAGCGAGTCTGCCAATCGTATCTGTGGAATTAAATCGCTTAAAAACATCAGGAGACGTCGGAACACTAACTCCCTACAATGTTCAGCGTCCGCGCAGAAGCATAATATTGTTAACTTTGGTGTGTACTTTGCCTACACTGTAGAGGGTGTCAACATAGTCGCGTGGTCGTTATACATTTGCTATGACCATAGAGTTTCCCAAAGTCAACTATATAGAGGGAATGACGGCGGTGCGACTGTTCATCCGCCACGGGAAGGATGGGTATAGCACACGGATTTGCCTAATCTTCGTTCTCGCAGCCTCGAACGCCTTTGCGCGTTTGTTCAATGTGTGTTTTGGCGTTTGTTTCGGATTAAATATCTATTGCTGTGAACTTCGTGCGACGCAAGCGAGCGTTCCAAGTTATGCCCTTCAACCGTTCGACAATCTCTTCTCAGTGCAGCAAGCTCTGATGGGACCAAGTGCAAGGAAAAGGGAAAAAAAAACACTTATAGAAAAATAAAGCTTAATAATATCTCATTACGTACTACTTTGGATGCACTAAACGCAAAGGCGTTTGTTGATCAGTGCGAACAGAGGAAGAATCGCGTGAAATCGCCCCGGCGGAACACAGATTGCATGCATACACGCCAAGAAATTGCCGCATAAGCACGTCGTTTGTAGGAGTTTCCTCTCGGTTTTCACTCTCGGGTTTGACTCATTGTTTCGCGTCCTGTCGCAAGATTCGTGTGGTGCGGGACAAAGGAATAAAAAAACGCCCAGTAGGTGCCCTTGCAAACACTGACACCATTCGCGTATAGTCAACAGATGGGTGGTGCGTCCGCTCTTGTGACGTTCGAGGGCGGAAAAGATCAATGTTCCACGCACGCGCGAACTTGTAATTGTTAAGTCGCGTGCGGAATTAGCATCTGTAGAGAGATTAGCGTGCTGCGTTATCTCCTAACGCCGCTCGAAGGAAAATATTTGCGAAACCGGGTTGCGGGAGTCATTAGTTTTCTCACTGCGTAACCTTGTCTTCAACACGTGCTCCCCACTCGACACGCACGCTACATCGACTCTATTGTTGTCGATAATACAGCGAACTGATTTATTTATCGAACTCGTTGTACCACGTTTACTTTTCGCACGTGCATCAATATGGGCGTGGTTAAGCTTCAAGTTTTTGTTTATCGTAGCAGACCTTTGTTAGCGCAACTACAGCCGGGCTAGAGGAGCGGCACACGCGCACTATAGAGGAGCGGCTCGCGCGCGCTCGCGTGTGCCGCTCTTCTAGCCCGGCCGGGGCTCAGCATACCGACAATGCATTCGCGAAATTCAGCCGAAGTATATACGGCACGCCTTTCACGACATGCGACCGCTTGCTGTTGCACACGCCTCTGTATTGTAACCGCGCGTCGGAGCAGATATGTAACAAGCTCTAAATATACAACATGCTGTATTCGCTTAAGTTCACAAGATTGCAAGAAAAAAATCGCGCCGAAAGAACACAGCAGGCTGTATACAAAATAAACACCGCGCATTTTTTTTTCATAAGCGTTTAGTGCTGTGCACGCATTATTTATGCGATGTTGATGCGTTCATATTGGAAGGAGGGCGGAAACAAAACACTGCATGAGACCTTATTTTCAACACGCCTATAACTGTTGAATCAACGTGCGTTGCTGTATAGCGGCAACAACAAGTAATCTTCATGCATGAAGCTTGTGTACAACCTTCGCTTATGTAGTCGCAGAATGGGGACTACATAAGCATTTGCGTTCATAAGCGTTTGCGCTACAAAAGCGTTTGCGCTACGTAAGAGTTTGGCTCCAGTGAGCGCCTGGAGCTGCACATTCGGTGCCCCCACTTCGTAAGCTGTGTTCAACGCTGCGTGCTTCGCGGCGCGAAGTCAACGGATCATGTTATTTACTCGCGAGACTACATGTCCTACGGTACAGCTTCACTGTATGCTGCTCAGAGGGAGGAAGCACATTTCGTCATGTTTCTAAAAGGTATGGAGGTCTTGGTAATCCAGCTCAAAAATTAAAATGCAGTAAAGTAATAAAAGAAACGTACCACGTTTATAGCGCGCGTCTACCGTAAAATAATGTGATATTGTATCTACGGTTCAGGTGAGACAGATTGCCGATTTAAAATAACCGATTTCTAAGTCTATTGTTACAACGAAAATCGGATAAAGCGAAATAATTTATGACATCGATGCCACTTCGCTATAAAGCGGTTCCACAGTATGACACAGATAAATAAGGGTTGAATTTAGGGGTCTATTTCATCCCTGATGGTTCGGGCCGCTATCGATGGAGCGGGCTCCTGCGCGGTCGCTTGACGGAAGCCCCTTTAAGCGTTCGCTAAACAGCCTCCTTGCGGGGTGACGAGCTACACCGCAGTTCTCCCTGTCTCGTTTGTTTGTGTAGGCTGCCGAGCTATGCTTTCTCGCATTGTGTGTAAGCAAACAAACGAACGCGGCCACTGAAGAAGGAGAGGGGGGGGGGGGCGAACGAAAGAGTGACGGAACGTCGGGGAGGAAGAGGAAACCACAGCGTTCTCAGAGTTGCAAAAAAAAAAGGGGGGGGGGAGGCTCGTGGAGGGAGGGGTGTGAATTCCACCCCCCCCCCAACCTCTCGCTTTCCTACCGTGAGACAACCAAGGCGTTCTCTCCGTCTTTGTGGCTGTCTCGCGTGGAAGCACTTAGCGAGCATCACACCCATACCCGAGCTAATATAAACGATGACCACCCAACCCATCCGCCATCTGAACGCCGATGCTTCGCGTGAAACGTTGGTGGTCGCGTCGCCCAGCTTTGTTTTTGTTTCGTGGCAGTGCGAATCGCTTCGTCATTCTCTTTCGCTTTTCCCCGCGTTTCGTCTTCGTGGGAGGGAGTGCTCTCGACGCCACGCGCGGAAACGAACAGCCACAACATTCGCACGAACCGCGTGCGTTGTTTTTTTCCGGTCCATCGCTCGGTGGCAAAAGGGCGCGACGATGAGGATCGATGACGGCGGATATGGTGGTGGCGGGGGAGCTGCGATCGTATTCGTTATCTTCTGCACATGTTCGCTAAAGCGCACCTTGAATTAGTTCTCGCATTTATACGAGTACGTCCGGCGTGGGAGGAGGAGGAAAAAACCTTTATTGATGCTGGCTGTGCCAGATAGCCCTTATCCCCCCCGGGCTGGTTGACATCCCTAGTCCGGGACGTCATTAGTCGAGGCCGCCACCCGAGCCCGCTGAACTAGAGTTCGCTGTTCCTCTAGTGTGGAGCTATTGAGTAGGGTCGTCTCCCAGTCCTCTTTGGTGGGGTTGGGAAAGGGGGTTAATTTTGGGTTCATTTGGCAGGCCCAGACCATATGGTAAGTGTTGGCCACTTCCCCACAGTACTGGCCCTGCCCACTTGTTTCTGGGTCGTAATATTTTAGTATGGCTGGAGAGAGCAGCGTATTTGTCTGTAGGCGCCGCAGGATGCATTCCTCCGTTTTCGAGAGTCCCTTCGCTGGTGCGGGATACAAGCGGCGTTGCTCAATGTAGTATTCTTTGATTTCACGAAACCGTGTTAATGGTGTGGGACGTTCAGGTCTATCAGGGGAATGGGGAGTTTCCCGGGAAGTAAGCACGCGGGCCGCTGCATGTGCAGCCTCGTTACTCTGTAGACCCTGATGTCCCGGAGTCCATATAAGACGTTTTGGGGTAGGATCGCGGTTCCTGATGCTGAGTTTTAAAAGTCTATTAGCCAATGGAGAGATTTCTCCTGCAAGATAGCTCTCGCAGGCTCTTCGAGAGTCTGTAACTATTTGTTTTGAGTTTGGATGGGATACTGCCAGTGCAATGGCCACCTCCTCCGCCTTACTTGAGCTTGTGGCTTTGAAAGTGAGGCCGTCCACCTGCGTTCCTTGATGTATTACCGTCGCCGTGTAGTATCCCCTAGGTGACGGCCCGGCCACATCGACGTAATAGACCCCATTACGGGAGCCAAGCCGTTGTTCAAGTGCCTCAGCGCGCGCTTGCCTTCTACCCTGGTGTGCCTCCCTGGTCATATTGCGGGGAAGCGGGGACACCCAGAGTTTTGTTCTCCAAAGTTCAGTAATACGCTCCGCGTTTTCGATTTCGCATTCGTGCCGGATCAAGAGGTGGTCCAATAGACGCCACCCGGAGGGCGTCTGCGTAAGACGCGTATATTGATTTGTGAGGTGGGCTTCTTGGAGCTCTTGTATAGAGTTAAAGACTCCCAATGCAGAGAGTTTCTGATTTGAAGTGCTGATGGGTAAACCAAGTGCGCGCTTAATTACTTTCCTAAGAGTAGTAGGCGTGGGAAGTACACGAAATGTCGTGAACACTGGAAGCCGTACCCGCAAAATCACTTCTTACGCTAGAATTGTTAATTGTGGAAAATCTGAGCCAGTCCTGATGCTGAACGTATAGTCAGTGAATCCGACAAACCGATTGCAAAGAGCACTAAATAACGAATCGCTGCTACTCTATACTACTACTACTACTGCTACTACTACTACTACTACTACTACTACTACTACTACTACTACCACTACTACTACTACTACTAATAATAATAATAAGAATAATAGTAGTAGTAGTAGTAATAATAATAATAATATACTGCTGCTGCTGATACTATTACTACTACTACCGCTCTTGCTACTGCTACTGTAACTACTAATACTGCTACTACTACTACTACTACACTGCTATAATATAATTTATACTGCCTTCGATGTACCGTGACATCATCTTGGTATTCTGTGCGCACATGTGGCTTGGTGTCGGCGGTTTTTTAGTCTCCTTTGCTACGGCGCCAGCTTGAAATGCTCAAGTCTGAAACAGTTCATTAATATCAATACTTTTATACCTTCAGGTACTGTCGCACCTCATAAGAAAGCAAGCGTGTTTTCAATGTCGTCAAAAAAAAAAGACGGAATAGAAAGAGCTGCTCATTTCTCTTTCACTGCTGCATCGGCAAAGATCCGCATCCAGGGTGGTGGCCTGGTTCCCTTCTGTTCTAGCTGCAGACTCTAGATCAGTTGCCGCTTCACTAGTGGAATAGAAAAGAGAAAAGAAAAAAAATGCAGCTGCGTGTTAGGATGTTCACGCCAGATGTAATTGTAAGCGCCGAAAGTGTTTCCGCAGGAGGAGTAATGAACGCAGTATACATAGAAGCTCATCTGTTACAGCGCATGGAGAATGTCCTTCGGAGTCTTTGCTTACGACTTCGGGTTAGAGTCAATAAGCTTACGAGAAACAACGACAGCCTGTTTACAACTATGTCAATAGTGTTCCAGGAAAACATAAAAAAATGGTGTTGTCTTCTGCGCACTCCAGCATTTGTTAAGCCTCTTATCAGTGGTAGCTTCTTTCTTGAAAAAGAAAGCAGTTCCTGTCTTCACAACAGTGCGAAACCGCCAAGGCAAATGGAGACATAATGAGAGCCGTGTGGTGTATTCACCTCTTTCTTCTCTTTTGACGCTGTTTAGCGTGATTCTGCGAGGGTCAGGAAAAAAAAGTTAAGGTAGCTTTGCACTAAGCCTGAAGAAAGTGCGCAGCTTAGCGGCCTTCTTTATTTATCTTTCTCTTTTCTCTTTCTATAATTTCTTTGTATCTACATATGCATTTCTTTCTTTTTCTCCCCCTTCATGCTCACTTTCTTCCTTTTTTTCTGTCTATCTTTAGCTTCCCCCGTGTTTCTACATATTTGTGTCTATATATATTTCAATTTTTTTCTCTTCCCGTCTTTCTTTTTCATTCATTCTATGCTATGCTTCATTTTCCCTACCCATTCTTTCCATCTTATTCGCCTTCAGTGCGCTTTCCCACCCATTGGTATACTGTATTACACAAGGCTACCCTATGCTCGCCTAGCGGGCCGATCTACCACGATCGATAAAACTCTGTCTACCCAAAAGAAGCTACTCAAATGCGCAGGCTCTCGACCCCGTTCCCAAGTGGCTCGTACTTCCGGACACTTGTGTGTACGTGGTTGCCTGACTTCCGAAATACCTCCTACTGTCTGGGAAAAAATGTGGCTGTTGTTGATATTAAGGTAATTCTGATGCGGGGAATTATAATGGGCGCGGTTGAGAATGATTACGGCTAATATTTTAGTGCGCTAAAGAAAAAAAAATGCCTCGATAGTCGAGTGGTTACGATGTTTGGCTTCGGATTGTTGGTACGCAGGTTCGCACCGCTGTCACAGAACGAGCGCTAAACAAGAGCGCGCCGCCAAATCCTTGCGACAACGGGCGGCAGAAACGCCGCGAGGTAAAAAGAAAAAAAAAAGAAAGCAAACATCCAGGGCTCCCGGGCGCGCGCTCTCCCCGCAGAAGCACGGCTTCGCAGACGATCCTCCTCACCCCACATCGGCGGCCCAGCAAGGCCGCGATTTTTCTAGAACGAAGGAGGCGGGGTCAGACCGAGTGAATCATCCTCGGGAGAGGGCAGTCGAACCGTCTCGTGCCTCTCCCCAGCCTTCGCTGCGTATCGCGCCGACGAAATGACGAGAAACATCTGGAAAGTCGCGTGCAAGGTATTTAACCGAGCAGCCGAGACGAGAAAGGAGGAGAAGACGGAACGTTAGCGCCGGAGCGCGTAGGAATTCCGCCCTGTAGTCGGCGAAGGTTCTGCCCGTAGTGACAGAACAGGAGGAGACGGAAGTGAGCGCCAGAGTGCGTAGAGAGTCCGCCGTGTAGTCGGCGAAGTTTCTGGTCCGTAGGGACGGCTCGAGCTACAGGCAAGAGCGTGGGTTTACCGCTATCGAGCGAAGACGCGGGCAACAGCTGCGTGTGTGAAGCCGACGGATTCCCGGCGAAGAAGTTTGAAGCTTGGAGAGTGGCCATTTGAGGACGCGAGGTTTCCTGGAAGAGAAACTTCGAGAACTACGGAACGACAACAACGCTGGACTTTGAGTGAGTGATTCTCGGAAGAGTATCATTCAGACTTTTGTTCCAAGGACTTTGGACTGAATAGGTTTTCTATCTCTTTATTCCTTAAGTGTCTTGGTTGTTCAATGCATGCGACTGCATTGTAGTGCGTATTGTTGTCTGTGTCAGTTGTTTTGAGTGTGGCTGATTGTACTGTGTAGTACGTCGTTTGATTGGTGACGTATTGTAGGTAACTATTGTGGAGTGTGCATTCTTGTGTATTGTTTTCGATCTGCCGTTTTTGAGAATATAATATTTGTTTTGTTTATCAACTCTCGGCTCTGACTTGTTCTTTGGGCCACAGCCGGCGTCCGCTGGCGCGCCAAAAAGGACCACTTCTGAATTGTCCACGCTTTCGTGGTGCGGTTCGGGGGGCCGATACTTCGGCTCTTGGAATTAGCCCGGCGATCGCCTCCCTAATAAACGGGACAAGTGTGACAATTAATCTGGCGTCCGCGATACAGGACCTTTTGGTGCACAGTGTGTCCAAAGTAGTGAGAAAGAGCCTCGAGTTGCTGATAGTGCTATCGGAACGATTTTGTGTGTTGTTCAGTGTTCTCGTTAACGAGTGCAGGGGAGTGTTCCGATAGACCGATTTAGGCAGATATTTTTTGCACACGGCAAGGTTTTATTTGCGAGACACAATGGATCTCGAAAAGTTAGTCGCTCTTGGTAAGAAGATGGGGCTTTCTGGCGCCGAACTACGGAAGTGGGTCACCCAGAAGGAAAAAGAAGAAAAAGAGAGAGCCAAGGAAGAAAAAGCAGCTGAGTTGGAACGAGAGAGGTTGGCAGCTGAGAGAGCGAAAGAAGAAAGAGAGCAGCAATTGAAATTGGAGCTGGAGAGAGAGAAGTTGGCAGCCGAAAGGGTGAAAGAAGAAAGAGAAGCGGAGATGGCTGAAAGGGAACGGCAGCGGCAGCACGAAATTGAACTCGAGCGGCTCCGTTTGCAACAGAGAAGTGAAACTCCCGTCCAAGCTAGAGTTGAAAGCAGCGAACGGGAAGATAATGGTTTCCGCTTGAACCCAAGCAAGCTGCTTGTAGCGTTTGATGAAAGGAAGGACGACCTTGACGCGTACCTTCACCGATTTGAGACGATTGCGAAGAGCCAGAATTGGCCGGAACATCAATGGGCAACTGCTTTAAGTACCTGCTTGAGTGGTGAAGCGCTCAGTGTGTACGGTAGGCTGACGCCGACCGATGCAGCCAACTATGCAAAGGTGAAAGCTGCTTCGCTGAAGCGATTTAGATTTACTGTGGAAGGATTCCGGGACAGATTTCGGACAGGAAAGCCAGCTGATGGGGAGACGGCTACGCAGTATGCCGCCCGACTTTGTCATTATTTCGACAGATGGATTGAACTTTCAGGGACAGCGCAGGAGTACGATGAGCTTAGAGAGCTACTAATTAGAGAACAATTTCTTACTAGTTGCCACCCAAGCCTGTCGCTGTACTTGAAAGAGAGGAGAGCTAAGTCATTTGAAGACATGCTTGAATTGGCTGATCAATTCTTGGAAGCGCAAGGTGGCACTAATTTGGCCAAGGTAAAAAAGGAGTGTCCCGACGATTCGAAGAAATTGGCTCCCGAAGAAAAGAAGCGTGCACCAGAGAGCATGCAGCGATGTTTTCTGTGTAACCGAGTGGGTCATCGCGCGAAAAACTGTCGAACGATCTTTACGAGCCCTACGGTAGTAAAATGTTTCAAAGGTGGTCAGACTGGGCACAAAGCAGATGCTTGTCGGAACGGAGTGAGTCAAACTCACCAGGTATCCTGTGTTCAAGCGGCACCGAAATCTGATAATAATGCCGTCACTGATGGATTCGTAGAGTTGAAGAATGGGGAGAAAATTCCTATTGTGGGGGCTGTAATGTCAAAACAGCCAACCGGTGTTACGAAGGGAATGCCAACGCTTCCTGGAAAGATTGCAGGCAAGAAGATTACGGCTCTAAGAGACACCGGTAGCTCCACGGTTATCGTGAGGAGAAATTTGGTACGGGAAAGAGAGTTGACAGGCAGAACGAAACCGGTTTGCCTAATTGACCGTACGGTTCGGATGCTTCCCGAAGCCGAAATTGAGGTTGAAACCCCGTACTTCAGCGGGAAGGTTACTGCTTTATGCATGACGACCCCCCTGTATGACCTTGTCATCGGAAACATCGACGGGGCGCGAGGGCCAAGTGATCCAGAATGTTTGGGAGAAGACCCGAAGTTAGAGCCCTCGCCAACACAGCGGCCGCGAGATACAATGGAGGAGCATCCCGTGACGGATCTCACTAGAGCCCGAGGCGAAGCCGCGGCGCAAGAGACAGCGAAGGAGAAGACGATCGTGTCGAATAAGTTTACGGGCCGAGCAACCGTACTTACGTCGGCACGACCTCGACCGACTGACAGTGTAAAGCAGACGGCGTTGGCCAGCCGGGCAAAAAGTAGAGGCATTATCAAGCGGGTAAATAAACAGACAGGACCTGTCGAATGTAATGACGCATTAACGGTGTCGGAAGAGACAACGATGGCTGATACGCCGCCTCAGATATCGTCGTTGGAAAGGGCTCGCCGAAAGGGAACGTGGAAAAACAAGAAGTCGAGCGAGCACCGCAAGAAAGGGCGCAAGCGCCACTCAAAGTACACAGGATAGGTGCTGAGGTGGAATCAGAATGTGTTTGGCAGGGCTGAGTGACATATGTTGTGTTAATGTTCTTGTTATCCTGTGTCTCAAGTGTATGTCGAGTGAGTCAGTGCTCTGTGCGATGGTGTGATGTATAGTGTTGTATAATTGTTGTATAGACAGAACTTTGTACGTTTGTATTGTTTAGAATGTGTGATGGAGTGTTGTAGGCATGTACCTGTGGCTATATTTCATGTGTTGTGGAATTGAACTACAATGTACGATTGTATTGAGTGATATATTGTGAATGTGAAGTGTCATGAACGACGGATTGTGTTACAGTCTGTGAGAATGTGTGGTGACTGTTCGCGCTCGTTTGTGTGGTTTTGAATATTATGAGATAATATTCTTAAAGTGGGGGGCAGTGTCAGAAAACGAGCGCTCAAAAAAGGGCCCGCCGCCAAATTCTCGCGAAGAAGCACCGAGAGGTCAACGACAAAAAAAAGAAAGAAAACAAGCATCCAGAGACCCCCCCTCCCCGGGCGCGCGTCCCTCGCCCCTCAGAAGCGTGGATTCACCGACGGGCTTCCTCGTGTCGGCGGCCGAGCAGGCCCTAGAAAATTCTAGATGGAAAGGGGCGTGGTGATGCCGGCTTGAGTCATCCGTCGCGGACGGCCTTCGAACCGTCTCGCCCTCTCCCCAGCCTTCGCTGCGTATCGCGCCGATACGCAGCGAAGGCTGGGGAGAGTTATAATGGGCGCGGTTGAGAATGATTACGGCTAATATTTTAGTGCGCTAAAGAAAAAAAATGCCTCGATAGTCGAGTGGTTACGATGTTTGGCTTCGGATTGTTGGTACGCAGGTTCGCACCGCTGTCACAGAACGAGCGCTAAACAAGAGCGCGCCGCCAAATCCTTGCGACAACGGGCGGCAGAAACGCCGCGAGGTAAAAAGAAAAAAAAAGAAAGCAAACATCCAGGGCTCCCGGGCGCGCGCTCTCCCCGCAGAAGCACGGCTTCGCAGACGATCCTCCTCACCCCACATCGGCGGCCCAGCAAGGCCGCGATTTTTCTAGAACGAAGGAGGCGGGGTCAGACCGAGTGAATCATCCTCGGGAGAGGGCAGTCGAACCGTCTCGTGCCTCTCCCCAGCCTTCGCTGCGTATCGCGCCGACGAAATGACGAGAAACATCTGGAAAGTCGCGCGCAATGTATTTAACCGAGCAGCCGAGACGAGAAAGGAGGAGAAGACGGAACGTTAGCGCCGGAGCGCGTAGGAATTCCGCCGTGTAGTCGGCGAAGGTTCTGCCCGTAGTGACAGAACAGGAGGAGACGGAAGTGAGCGCCAGAGTGCGTAGAGAGTCCGCCGTGTAGTCGGCGAAGTTTCTGGTCCGTAGGGACGGCTCGAGCTACAGGCAAGAGCGTGGGTTTACCGCTATCGAGCGAAGACGCGGGCAACAGCTGCGTGTGTGAAGCCGACGGATTTCCGGCGAAGAAGTTTGAAGCTTGGAGAGTGGCCATTTGAGGACGCGAGGTTTCCTGGAAGAGAAACTTCGAGAACTACGGAACGACAACAACGCTGGACTTTGAGTGAGTGATTCTCGGAAGAGTATCATTCAGACTTTTGTTCCAAGGACTTTGGACTGAATAGGTTTTCTATCTCTTTAGTCCTTAAGTGTCTTGGTTGTTCAATGCATGCGACTGCATTGTAGTGCGTATTGTTGTCTGTGTCAGTTGTTTTGAGTATGGCTGATTGTACTGTGTAGTACGTCGTTTGATTGGTGACGTATTGTAGGTAACTATTGTGGAGTGTGCATTCTTGTGTATTGTTTTCGATCTGCCGTTTTTGAGAATATAATATTTGTTTTGTTTATCAACTCTCGGCTCTGACTTGTTCTTTGGGCCACAGCCGGCGTCCGCTGGCGCGCCAAAAAGGACCACTTCTGAATTGTCCACGCTTTCGTGGTGCGGTTCGGGGGGCCGATACTTCGGCTCTTGGAATTAGCCCGGCGATCGCCTCCCTAATAAACGGGACAAGTGTGACAACCGCGATTCGTCAAGAACTTTTTTTCTCCAAGTATTTCTCTCTTCCTCTTCCTTTCTATTATTCTGGACTCGTTCGCTCACCTATTGAACTCATTACAACCTACGCCAGAGAAATCGGCGGGTGTGTTTTAGGAGTGAAGCAGATGATCATGAAGAGGACGAAGATGGCCCGTTTTTGTTTATGGTAGTGTTCAGTTCGCGTATTACAATGGACGGATGGATGGCACAAACAGCTCCGATGTTAAAGCGATACGCACTGAACACGGCAACGAGATGATGTAGTATGTTGCAATGGTATACTGTTCCTATCGAAAAGTAGCGGTAACGTTCTCATGTCGTGCACTGTGGTATCAGCGGAACCTTCGTAGTTCGAAATCTACGAAAATCAGGATAGGGAATGTTGCCTTAGCAGTAAGTTTAGCTTATGGTATCTCTGAAACCTCGAAGGCTCATTCACACCAAAGGCGGTGCGGCGAAGCGGCCAAGTGGGCTTTTAGAAGCGGCGAAGCGGCGTGTGCAGGAACCTGTTCAGACCGCATGTCTCCTTCGGCTGGCCGCGCGGCAGAAGAGGTGGGCATCTTTTGGTGGGCATCTTTTGCGCTTACGTCGCTGTCAAGGGGCAATTCTTCTCCTAAAGGTACATTGTGGCGCCTCCACCGCGAGGCGTTCTGATTGGCTGCCGCAAAGTGGTGAGCTTCGGCGGTCGGCCGAAAATTGCTCGAGGATTGATCGGCCTCGCCGCCTGGTTTTCGTCCCGCTTTTGCCACCTGGAGAGGGGGTTTTCCAAGCTTTCCGAATTGCGGCCGTGCCGCTTTGGCTGCCACGCCTTTGGTGTGAACGAGTCTTCAGAGTTTGAAAGCTATAAATATTAGGCTAGGCAATGGTATCTTAGCAGTCATCGTTAGCTTATGGTATCTACAGAACTTTGAGAGTTTGAGAGCTATGGAGATTAGGCTAGGAAATGACGCCTTAGCAGTTTTCTTTGGCTACAAATTTGAAAGGCGACCATACTTAAAACCGAACAAATCACCAACGAGGGGTATTGCCTTTGAGCTTTCAATTTTCATTTGCATAGGTAGACGATGTATTTGACCAGGCCAAATAGTGTGGCATGCACAATTGTGGAAAGTCTAGCGTCCACTTATCATACTGGCACCAAAGAATAAGTGTCTCAGTAACAGGCATTGGTTCAGATGCTGCTTACATCGTCAAGGTTGTCACCTTTCTCAGCTGTTGTTCGCAGTGACATTGCATCGGCGTATAAGTTGGGAAAAATAAATTAAAGTATTTATATATTATAATGTCTAAATAAGACAATTGTAGACGTAAGATCGTTGGGGAGCTTCTATGTTAAACCACTCGTGACTGTGAGTATTCGAAGATCTTTAATGAAACGTTTCTTCGACGTATAAAGGTAAGCATTCAGAAATAAGTGCTTCCTTCAAAGTTTTCTTTTTCTTCTCCTTTGCAATTTTTGTGTCAGAACTCGTTTACTGTCACCGATTCTGAGACTTGATAGTATGCACCGATGTGCATATCCGCCGAACACTATGGCCGCCTTACACGGAGCAAAAAAAAAAAACGTTCGCGTAGCAAAGTTGGACGAAGTTCTTTTTTGGTAATCAAAATCCAAAAGACGACCACAGGTGGCTTCAAGCCAAGAATAGGAAAAAAATTCAAATTAAAAACTAATTTTCGAGCTTGTTGAATTCAGCTCAAGGACGTAAGAGTTTGTTGCTCTTGACCGTTGTCACAGGTCCCGTTAATTAGGGAGGCGATCGCCGGGCTAATTCCAAGGGCCGAAATATCGGCCCCCGAACCGCACTACGAAAGCGTTGACAATTTAGAAGTGGTCCTTTTTGGCGCGCCAGCGGACGCCGGCTGTGGCGCAAAGAAGAAGTCAGAGCCGAGAGTTGATAAACAAACACAATTATATTCTCAATAATGGCAGATCGAAAACAATACACAAGTATGCACACTCCACAATAGTTGAGTACAATATGTCACCAATCAAACAACGTACTACACAGTACAATCAGCCACACTCGAAACAACGGACACAGACAAAAATACACACTACAATGCAGTCGCATGCATTGAACAACCAAGACACTTAAAGACTAAAGAGATAGAAAACCTATTCAGTCCAGAGTTCTTGGAACAAAAGTCTGGATGATACTCTTCTGAGAATCCCTCACTCAAAGTCCAGCGTTGTTGTCGTTCCGCTGCCCCCGAAGTTTCTCTTCCAGGAAACCTCGCCGAAGTTTCTCTTCCAGAAAACCTCGCGTCTTCAATTGGCCACTCTCCAAGCTTCAACTTCTTCGCCCGAAACACGTCGGCTTCACACACGCAGCTGTTGCCACGCGTCTTCGCTCGATAGCGGTTAACACACACTCCTGCCTGTAGCTCGAGTCGTCACCCCTCAGGTGGAAATCATCTTCGTCTCCTGCTTTGTCTCTATGGACAAAACCTTCGCCGACTACACGGCGGAATCCCTACGCGCTCTGGCGCTAACTTCCGTCTTCTCATCTCTCATCTCCGCTGCTCGGTTAAATACCTTCCGCGCGACATTCCAGAAAGTTCTCATCATTTCGTCGGCGCGATACGCAGCGAAGGCTGGGGAGAGGGCGAGACGGTTCGAAGGCCGTCCGCGACGGATGACTCAAGCCGGCATCACCACGCCCCTTTCCATCTAGAATTTTCTAGGGCCTGCTCGGCCGCCGACACGAGGAGGCCCGTCGGTGAATCCACGCTTCTGAGGGGCGAGGGACGCGCGCCCGGGGAGGGGGGGTCTCTGGATGCTTGTTTTCTTTCTTTTTTTTTGTCGTTGACCTCTCGGTGCTTCTTCGCGAGAATTTGGCGGCGGGCCCTTTTTTTGAGCGCTCGTTTTGTGACACTGCCCCCCACTTTAAGAATATTATCTCATAATATTCAAAACCACACAAACGAGCGCGAACAGTCCCCACACACTTAAAGACTGTAACATAGTCCGTTGCTCATGGCACGTCACATTCACAATGGGTCACTCAATACAAATGTACATTGCAATTCAATCTCACAACACATGAAATATAACCAAAGGTACATGAGTACAACACTCCATCACATATTTTAAACAATACAAATGTACAAAGTTCTTTCATTACAACAATTGTACAATACATCACATCACATCACCGTAACAAACATTTTGACTCACTCGACATACAGTTGTGGCACAGGAAAACAATCACATTAACTTGACCTATAGCACTGTCAAACACATTCCAAATCGACTTCGACACCTACCCGGTGCATTTCGAGCGTCGCTTGCGCCCTTTTTTGCGGTGCTCTCTCGATCTCTTCTTATTGTTTTTGCTCATTTTGTTTCGGCGAGCCCCTCCCAACGACGGTATCTGAGGCGGCGTCTCAGCCATCGTTGTCACTTCCGACACTGCTAGCGGGTCATGACGCTCAACCGATCCTGCCCGGTTATTCACCCGCTTGTTCATGTCACGACATTGGGCCTGGCTGGCCGACTCCGTCATCTTTACACTGTCGGTCGGTTGAGGTCGTGCCGACGTAAGTCCAGCTGCCCAGCACGTGAACTCATTCAACACGATCATCTTCTCATTCACTCTCTCTTGCACCGCGGCTTCACCTTGGGCTCGAGTGAGATCAGTCACGGGATGCTCCTCCACTGTGTCTCGCGGTCGCTGGGTTGGCGAGAGCTCCATCTTCGGGTCTTCTCCCAATCATTCTGGATCATTCGGCCCTCGCGCCCCGTCGATGTTTCCGATGACGAGGTCGTACAGGGGGGTCGTCATGCATAGAGCCGTAACCTTCCCGCTGAAGTACGGGGTTTCAACCTCAATCTTTGCCTCGGGAAGCATCCGAACCGTACTGTCAATTAGGTAAACCGGTTTCGTTCTGCCCGTCAACTCACTTTCCCGTACCAAATTTCTCCGCATGATAACCGTGGAGCTACTGGTGTCTCTTAGAACCGTAATCTTCTTGCCCACAATCTTTCCAGGCAGCGTTGGCATTCCCTTCGTAACGCCGGTTGACTGTTTTGACATTACAGCACCCACAATTGGAATTTTTCTCCCCATTTTTCAACTCTACGAATCTGTCGGTGACGGCATTATCATCGGATTTCGGTGCTGCTAGCACACAGGATACCTGGTGAGTTTGACTCGCTCCGTTTCGACATGCGTCTGCTTTGTGCCCAGTCTGACCACACTTAAAACATTTTACTACCGTAGGGCTCGTAAAGTTAGTACGACAGTTGTTCGCGCGATGACCCACTCGGTTACACAGAAAACATCGCGGAACACTCTCCGGTGCACGCTTCTTTTGTTCAGGTGCCGAATTTTTCGAATCTTCAGGACACTCCTTCTTGACCTTGGCCAAATTTTAGTTCCACCTTGCGCTTCCAAGAATTAATCAGCCAATTCAAGCATGTCTTCAAGTGACTTATCTCTCCTCTCTTTCAAGTACAGCGACAGGCTTGGGTGGCAACTAATAAGAAATTGTTCTTTAATTAGGAGCTGTCTAAGCTCGTCGTACTCCTGCGCTGTCCCTGAAAGTTCAATTCATCTGTCGAAATAATGGCAAAGTCGGGCGGCATACTGCGTAGCCGTCTCACCATCAGCTGGCTTTCCTGTCTAAAGCTGTCCCGGAATCCTTTCACAGTAAATCTAAATCACTTCAGCAAAGCAGCTTTCACCTTGGCATAGTTGGCTGCATCGGTTGGCGTCAGCCTACCGTACACACTGAGCGCTTCACCACTCAAGCAATTACTCAAAGCAGTTGCCCATTGATGTTCCGGCCAATTCTGGCTCCTTGCAATCGTCTCAAATCTGTGAAGGTACGCGTCAAGGTCGTCCTTCCTTTCATCAAACGCTACAAGCAGCTTGCTTGGGTTCAAGCGGAAGCCGTGGTCCTCCCGTTCGCTGCTTTCAACTCTAGTTTGGACCGGAGTTTCACTTCGCTGTTGCAAACGGAGCCGCTCAAGTTCCATCTCATGCTGCCGCTGCCGTTCCCTTTCAGCCATCTCTGCTTCTCTTTCTTCCCTCAGCTGTCGCTCCTTTGCTTCTCTTTCTTCTCTCGCCCTTTCAGCTGCCAACTTTTCTCTCTCCAACTCAGCTGCTTTTGCTTCCTTGGCCCTCTCAGCTGCCAACCTCTCTCTCTCCAACTCGGCTTCTTTTTTCGCTTTGGCTCTTTCGAGCGTCAACTTCTCTCGTTCCAACTCAGCTGATTTTTTTTTCTTGGCTCTCTCAGCTGCCAACCTTTCTCTCTCCACCGCCTCTTTCTCCTTCTGGCTTACCCATTTCCGTAGTTCGGCGCCAGAAAGACCCATCTTCTCACCAAGAGCGACTAACTTTTCGAGATCCATTGTGTCTCGCAAATAAAGTCTTGCCGCGTGCAAAAAGTATCTGCCTAAATTAGTCTATCGGAACACTCTCCTGCACTCGTTAACGAGAACACTGAGCAACACACAAATTCGTTCCGATAGCACTATCAACAACTCGAGGCTCTTTCTCACTACTTTGGACACACCGTGCACCAAAAGGTCCTGTCGCGGACGCCAGAATAATTGTCACAAGTCCCGTTAATTAGAGAGTTGATCGCCGGGCTAATTCCAAGGGCCGAAATATCGGCCCCCGAACCGCACCACGAAAGCGTGGACAATTTAGAAGTGGCGCGCCAGCGGCGCGCCACTTCTAAATTGTTCTAATTTGGCGCGCCAGCGGACGCCGGCTGCGGCGTAAAGAACAAGTCAGAGCAGAGAGTTGATAAACAAACAAAATTATATTCTCAATAATGGCAGATCGAAAACAATACACAAGTATGCACACTCCACAATAGTTGAGTACAATATGTCACCAATCAAACAACGTACTACACAGTACAATCAGCCACACTCGAAACAACGGACACAGACAACAATACACACTACAATGCAGTCGCATCCGTTGAACAACCAAGACACTTAAAGACTAAAGAGATAGAAAACCTATTCAGTCCAAAGTTCTTGGAACCAAAGTCTGGATGATACTCTTCCGAGAATCACTCACTCAAAGTCCAGCGTTGTTGTCGTTCTGCTGCCCCCGAAGTTTCTCTTCCAGGAAACCTCGCGTCTTCAATTGGCCACTTTCCAAGCTTCAACTTCTTCGCCGGAAACACGTCGGTTCACCCACGCAGCTGTTGCCACGCGTCTTCGCTCGATAGCGGTAAACACACACTCTTGCCTGTAGCTCGAGTCGTCACCCCTCAGGTGGAAATCATCTTCGTCTCCTGCTTTGTCTCTATGGACAAAACCTTCGCCGACTACACGGCGGAATCCCTACGCGCTCTGGCGCTAACTTCCGTCTTATCCTCATCTCTCATCTCCGCTGCTCGATTAAATACCTTCTGCGCGACATTCCAGAAAGTTGTTATCATTTCCTCGGTGCGATACGCAGCGAAGGCTGGGGAGAGGGCGAGACGGTTCGAAGGCCGTCCGCGACGGATGACTCAACCCGGCATCACCACGCCCCTTTCCATCTAGAATCTTCTAGGGCCTGCTCGGCCGCCGACACGAGGAGGCCCGTCGGTGAAACCACGCTTCCAAGGGGCGAGGGACGCGCGCCGGGGGGGGGGGGGTCTCTGGATGCTTGTTTTCTTTCTTTTTTTTGTCGTTGACCTCTCGGCGCTTCTTCGCAAGAATTTGGCGGCGTGCCCTTTTTTGAGCGCTCGTTTTGTGACAACCGTTGAGTCGGGAAAAAGAGAAAGAGAAACATTAAAGACACCAAGAACAAAAAGATTAAGCAGACATGAATATGTGGTTTTATATCTTTCATATATAGGGGGAAATAGTGGATGGGAGCATAGCGATTACAGACAGAATAAAAAAGGAAAAATAATTAGGGAAACTGCTTCAGTTATATGCGTTCGCGCAGGCCAGTAGTTTGCAAGAAACGTACCTGCGCTTACATGGATTTCTGGTGCAATGTCAAGTGCCCTCGACGCCGTATAACTATTTCTTCTCACAGGGGCCTCCCGTTGAAGTAAGTGAGCGCATCGAAAATAATTGTCTTTGCTCACTGTACAGCGGGCATCAATACAGATTACAAATTGAACAGCAGAACTTTTTTAAGTCTGAGTTTTCAAACCACTATAGCCAGAAAAACGAAAATAATGATATGCGGCGTTTTGCGTGGCAAAAGCACGATATAAATATGAGGCACGCCATATGTGAAGGGCTCCGGTAATTCTTCCGACGTTTTGGGTGTTCTTTATCGTGCACCGACATCGAACAGTGTCCCCGGGTCTTTATCTTTTTGTGTGCATCGAAAATACGACCACCGTGGTCGGCATCTAAACCTCTACCTTCTGGCCAACAGCTGAGCGCCCTAACCGCTACGTCACTGCGGTGGACAAAAAAAAAACAAAGAAACAAAAGCTGCCATATTTTTTTTTTCTCCCGGGTTCGTCTTGAGTTCTCTGACCTTGCTGCTGCTTAAGCTATCCATTATTCTTCCGTTGCAACATGACTTCTCCATATTACCAATCGCACACGGTGCGTTCTAATTGCAATCAACCTAGTCTACAATAAATTACGTTAATTGCATATGTACGGATATAGAATTCGATCAGATTTTAGAACAAAATTCTGTGGCGCCGTATAGAGAATGCTGGTTTATAAAAGTGCTGAGTATT
Source organism: Rhipicephalus microplus (assembly GCF_043290135.1). Lineage (NCBI taxonomy): Eukaryota > Metazoa > Arthropoda > Arachnida > Ixodida > Ixodidae > Rhipicephalus > Rhipicephalus microplus. The sequence continues at coordinate 61,307,470 of NC_134702.1, forward strand.
TCTCTGTCCGTTGAATTTAAACGTATGGAGTTGCGCTCACAGCGGGACCACGCACCTCGCAAGATTGCTTCGCCGTTTTCTTCTTTATGTCTCGCTGGACTTACCTCCACAATAAGGGACAGTATTAAAGTGCCTTTTGCTCTACCAAGTACAGTCGACGCGTTGTGAGCTTTCAGCATAGCGTTTGCCTTAAACGCTGAGTAATTATGATTCAGTCTTCTGCTGGTTCCCCTCAGGGCGCTACAGAATGCAACGCTGTTGTTTAAGTTGTTATGATTTATAATGCAGTCACTTTACAACGAATCCGGCACGTTTGCAACTACCGTCGCTTCAATAACGTTCAGACAATGAGCGGCGAACATATAAGTTGAAATGAATGCTTAGCTGATTCCGTTATAACTGCTTCTTTAAAAAAAAGTGATGATTCCGCAGTTATGCCTAGTTCACACTGAAACATGTGCTTTCTACAGCGACCGAAATTCCCCTGCCGCCGAAACACAGCGTCGTTCGCACTGGACGCGCCCCGCGCCGCCGAATATGCCATCTACTACGGGGCGAACGCGGGATGGATGCGCTGTCACCCGGTTGTTGTCGCGGCTCGCAAACGCTACTACGCTATCCAGTGGTGCATACTTCGACAATTCTCGTACGCAAGAAGCAAGAAAAGACAGTACTGCTTACTTTTCTGGCAAGTGGCTGTCTTGTAATGCACGTAGAGCAGAAAAACCACCGACGCCAGTGGCGTTGGTGGGTTCGTTTTGCTTTGCAAGACCGCAACAAGCTCGGTCACGCCAACAGCAAGCTGTTGGGACTCCGGGTCCAGCCGGTCTCGTTTTCGGTAGCTGGCCCCGTCGCAGGATCCATCGTCCAACAATTCAGCGAGAAGAAGCGCCCGAACGAACGACAGAGATTTATTTACATGTGGAGAAGTGATCAACTGATCCAAAGAGAGAAGAGAGCGAGATACAAAACGTCTTCGGCATTTTATAGCGCCGCGTTGTCGACACTGGGCGCACTGTCCGCATCGTCAGCCAATACGGTGGCCCCGGCACCTCGGCCACGAGGGAGGGGGAAACACACCTCACAACACATGGAGTGGCACAACCTAACACGATGTCCATATATGGTCACGGCGCCCTGAAAAATGCCCAAACGTGGTCCCGAACGCACGGCAAATTCCGGAATTCTCCCGGCGAGAGGGGGGAGCCTGAATGGGGAGGTGGGGGTCGACGACACAGTCGGTCAAGAACCGGTTCTCCCCGCAACTCCTCTTGCTTGGTTCCCTAGGGCCGGTCGTAACAGTCTCTCGCGCGCGGGGGGGGGGGGGGGGGGGGGGGGTAAAGATCTCGATGGGCTGAGGTTTGCAGCCACTGTCCGGAGAGATCAGCGCCGGCAGTCGGTTTGGTGACGACCGTCTTTGATGAAGTAGAGGGCACCACCTGCTTCATTGTGGGCTCAACAGACATCACATACGCACATGAAAGCACAAATACTCAGCCGGTGAGCGCCGGACAATTCCGCCAAACTCCACCAGGCAATTTTCCCCTTTAACTGATATTAAAGGAAATACACAATTCATTCAAAATGTTACTCATACGTTAAGGTGACACAAAACAACAACACTGGAAGCACACCGAACCCGAAATCCTGGATAGCCGTGTCTTCAACGTTTTCAAACAAGTACACCTAAGAGAGTAAAAAAAAAAAACGATCACTAGCCCTTGTCTAGGTCAGGAAAAAAAATGCCAGAGTTCTCGAGACAACCTCTCGCGTCAGGGACATCGACTTAAGCCATCAGCGTTGCCATGGAGTACACCCTTTTTGTAGCGTATTTCAAACGTATATTGTTGCAAAACGAGGCTCCAACGCAGCAGGCGGCCGTTCTTAGAGGTCATGGTCTGTAGCCAGGTGAGAGGACAATGGTCCACTTCCACAATGAACTTGCTTCCGGCAATATAACAAGCCAGTTTCTGGACTGCCCAAACCAAGCACGCACATTCCTTTTCGCTAGCGCTGTAAACCTGCTCGTGAAGGGTGAGTTTCCGGCTAACATAGAGGACGGGATGCTCTTCATCCCCCTCATCCCTTTGACTAAGAACTGCCCCCATGCCTCTATCACTAGCGTCGCATTGGACTATGAAAGGCCTCGAGTAGTCTGGTGAACTAAGCAAAGGTTGGCTCGACAATGCCGCTTTCAAAACTCGAAAAGCCTTTTCTTTCTCCTCATCCCAGTCGACCATTTGGGGCTCGGTCTTGCGCAACGCGTCAGTAAGAGTGCTGGCAATGTCGGAATATCTAGGGATGTACTTACGATAGTAACCAGCTATTCCAAGAAAAGCCCGAATATCGGTTTTCGTTCGGGGCTGGGGAAAGTCTCGGATAGCTGCCACTTTCATTTCCGAGGGACGGCGGTGCTCTCGACCGATAACATGCCCGAGATAGAGTACCCCTGCTTGTGCTAGCTGACACTTGGGCGCCTTTACCGTTAAACCTGCTTCGCGTAGGCGTGTCAGTACTGCTCTCAAATGCGCCAAGTGTTCTGGCCAGGACGAGGAAAACACGGCGACGTCGTCCAAGTGAGGCAATGCGAAGTCCTCTTGACCCCGTAAAACCTTATCTATTAAGTTTGAAAAACAGTAAGGCGCGTTCTTTAGGCCGAAACTCAACACTTTAGGGCGGAATGTCCCCAATGGTGAAATAAATGCAGCATACCGGCTCGCCCTCTCGGTGAGCGGCACCTGCCAGTAACCTCTCACTAGGTCTAGCGTTGAGATAAATTCCGCGCTGCTTACCCTCTCGACGCGTTCCTCTATGTGGGGAATCGGGTATGTCTGATCCTTGGTGATGAGGTTTAACTTACGATAGTCTACGCAAGGACGCGGATCTTTGCCGGGTACCTCCACAAGAATTAACGGGGAAGTGTAATCACTTTCACACGGCTCAATCACGCCCAATTCCAGCATCCTGTTAACCTCTGCTTTTATTAGCTCAAGCCGGCGAGGTGACACCCGATACGTCTTAGATCTTACCGGTTCCGACGAGGTAAGCTCTATGTCATGAGTGAGGACGGATGTCCGGCCTGGCTCGCTTACAAATCTGTCCTGAAACTCGGTCAAAATACCACGCAATTCCTGCTTCTGCTTCATTGTCAGTTGTGACTTTGATACTAAATCCTCAACTCTTTTCTCGATCGGGACTTCGTCCGATTCGGGAGATAATTCAGGGATTTCTGCCGGAACCTCTTCCGGAACATTTAAAGTCATGTTCACGATGGCTTCCCTCTCTTTATAGGGTTTGAGTAAGTTGCTGTGATACACCTGGTGTACCTTACGACTTCCTGGTAATTTTACCACATAGTTGGTGTCAGACAATTTTCGAGTAATTTCGGCCGGGCCGACCCATTGCACTTCCAGCTTATTCTTTTGGGAGGGCCTCAACAACATGACCCTGTCTCCTACAGCAAAGTGTCGCGCTTTAGCTGTCCGATCGTAGTAAAGCTTAGCCTTCTGCTGTGCTTTGGTCATCGCACTCTCGGTCAGTTCTTGGGCTTTTGTTAGACGATCCAATAAGGTGAGGACATATTCCACTACTACAGGATCATCACCCTGACCTTCCCACGACTCTCTCAGCATACGAAGAGGAGACCGCAGTCTGCGGCCGTAAACAAGTTCCGCTGGCGTAAACCCTGTTGTCTCATGTGGTGCAGTTCTTAGTGCAAACATCGTTGCAGGTAAGCACATTTCCCAGTCAGTTTTTCGTTCAAAACATAAGGCTCTTAACACTCGCTTCATCACGGAGTGAAGCTTTTCTATCGAGTTCGACTGTGGATGGTAGACTGAACTATGCAATCATTTCACGCCACACCGCTCTAGAAAGGTTGTCGTTAAGGCACTCGTGAAAATGGTGCCCTGGTCTGATTGTATCTCGGCAGGAAAGCCTACCCGGGCAAACACGGACAGAAGTGCGTTCACTACTTCCACGAAACTTAGCTTTTTTAGCGGGACCGCCTCTGGAAATTTAGTAGCTGGGCAGATTAAGGTCAGGATGTGATGGTAGCCTGAAGTTGTCTTGGGCAAAGGACCTACTGTGTCAATTACCAACCGACGAAAGGGCTCCGTGATTACGGGTACCAGCTTCATTGGAAATTTCGCCTTATCTCCCGGTTTACCCACTCGCTGACACGCATCGCAAGATTTTACAAACCTCTCTACATCTTTAAAGCATCCAGGCCAGTAGTACTCCTGTAAACGCCGATTTTTCGTCTTCTTTACGCCTAAGTGGCCTGACCATGATCCTCCATGCACCAAACTAAGCAAATCCTGACGATACGCCTGAGGTACGACTACCTGGTCAAACTCTACTCCTCGCCTATCTAGATATTTTCGATAGAGTATGCCGCTCCTCTCTTGGAATCTCACATTTCGTTTGGCGATTCCCTCTTTCGAACTGTCCTGGAATTGCTTAAGCGTCGGGTCCCCCTTTTGTTCGGTTATTAATGAAGCGGGGCTCACCTGCAGCAGCCGACTGAAATTATCCGAAGTTGGCATGACACACAACCCTTTTGTAGTTCCTAGTACCTGGAATGTGTCACCCTCTGTGCTATCCTCTGTACTACCAGGAATCAGCTTGGGAGCAACGGCATTTTCTATTTGCTCGGTCAACGAGGCGTAATTGACCCCTTCCAATTCGGGAGGAGATTCATCGTCGCCTTTAGGAATGGTTGCCTCGGCGACTACGGCTTCTGCAGCCTGTTCTCGCACAAGTCGATTTGTTACCGTGGTGTCCAACTCACAACCAGGCCCGTTGTCGATTTGAGGCTTGTTTGCCTCATTGAATGTTGCTCTCGCAGCAGCGCACGTGCCTTCGATCTAGTCAGTGCCTGCACTATGCCTTCTCCCAACGTTAGACCTTTCTCCTTCAGCATTTGATCTGACTTATTTGAAAATAAGTAAGGATACTGAGGGGGTAGATATGGCGATACCGCGGCTTCCGTTTCCAACGTACCAAATCCGCCTTTAAGGACAACTTTAGCTACGGGAAGGCACTGACTGTTTTCTTCTACGGCTTGTCTAATCCAGGCACAGTCTCCTGAATACTGTCCGGACTGAACAAAGGACGGATGAACTACGTCCATAGTGGCTGCGGAGTCTCTAAGAACCCGACACTGCTTGCCGTTCACGGTGAGGTCGTACATATAGGGCTCTAACAACTTCATGTTCTCGTCGGCTTCATTTATAGATAAAAAGGCCACCTTTTCTTTCGGACAATGTTTCGCGAAGTGCCCTGTTTCGTGGCAATTGAAACAAGCCGCCGGTTTTTTTGCCTCAAATTTCCTTTTGCTTGCCTCTGCCGACGCCTCATGGTTAGACGCCTTGTTTTCCTCACCCTTTTGTGCGAGACTTGTCGGTTGTTTTCTAAACGGCGCCTTATTTGGTCTTAGGAATTTTTCCCCTTTTGGCTCCCTGCTTGCCCCGAGGGCGCGGCGCGTAACGAATTCTTCAGCGAGCTCTGCGGCTTTTGTTACGGTGTTCACGTCTGGTCTATCCTGCACCCAGAACCTCGCCTTTTCTGGTAACCTTTGATAGAATTGTTCCAGACCGATACACTCGAGCACCTTGTCATGATTCCCATACGCCTTTGCCTCTTTCAGCCACTCCCCCATGTTGGCCATTAACTTGTAACCAAACTCCGGGTATGAATTATTGCTCTCTTTTACGGCGTTGCGAAGTTTTTGTCTGAAACCTTCCGCTGACAAGCTGTATTTCTTGAGAAGGCTCGACTTTACCTCACTGTACTCGTCAGCCTCCTCTTTCGTGAGGCGCGCGATTACTTCTGAGCCCTCCCCCGGAAGTAGGGACAACAAGCGTTGAGACCAAGTATCCTGGCTGAAACCTTGCCTTTCACAAGTTCTCTCAAAGTTGACGAGGAACAGCCCAATGTCCTCCCCTAGCTTGTACGATCTCATTAGGTCCGTCATTTTGAACCTGACCCGCTCTGCGGTACCGGATGCCTCGCTGCCTCCTGCTCTACTATTATGGCTAATCTCTAGCTCGAGGCGCTTCATTTCAAGCTCGTGCTTTCGCATCTTATCTGCCTCGGCTTCTGCCGCTTTCCTTTCGGCCTCCGCCGCCTTTTTTTCGGCCTCTGCCGCTTGCCTTTCGGCCTCCGCTGCCTTTCCTTCGGCCTCGGCCGCTTGTCTCTCCTGAATCTCCTCGACACATTCTGACAGCTCGTCATCCTCCGCCCCCAATGCGAGAATCGCCTCTATCAGCTCTGGCTTTCTTTGAGAGTCCGACACCTCCAGATTCAACTCCCTTGCAAGTAGCAACAACATGGACTTTCGCAGGGATTTCAGATTCATGGCTGCCTCCAGTACCGCTGTCTATGTTTCACAAAGATTCCTGTCCTGCAACTAATTAACCTTGACGGCAACGACAGCTCTAGGTTCCTGCCTTGCCTCAAGTTTTCCGTTAACTTAGTCTGCAAATAAAGCTTCAAAAAGCTCTTATACGGAATCCTGCCCTGCCACTGTTAACCTTGACGCCACTGACAGAAAGAGCTTAACCAAGCTATCACACAATTTCTGCCTGACGCAAGTTACCTGTTAACCCAATGACCAAGACAGCCCCTCTCTACCAGCTTTTACTTAACACATGTAGTAAATGCCTGGTAAAATTTAACAGAGAAAGCCGGCACTCACCCAGTTCGCAGTCATGTCTTCGGCGTCGTGCCTCTCTCAGAAGTGCCGTTCGATTCCCTCTGGAAGTCGATGGGCTCGTGTCATCCTTCTCCTGTCGTCCCGTTGTTGGACTTCGGGCTCACTCCGTCCAGTGGTCGCTTTCGGGGTTATCGGCATCCCGCCGCTGCCATCCAGTTGTTGGGACTCCGGGTCCTGCCGGTCTCGTTTTCGGTAGCTGGCCCCGTCGCAGGATCCATCGTCCAACAATTCAGCGAGAAGAAGCGCCCGAACGAACGACAGAGATTTATTTACATGTGGAGAAGTGATCAACTGATCCAAAGAGAGAAGAGAGCGAGATACAAAACGTCTTCGGCATTTTATAGCGCCGCGTTGTCGACACTGGGCGCACTGTCCGCATCGTCAGCCAATACGGTGGCCCCGGCACCTCGGCCACGAGGGAGGGGGAAACACACCTCACAACACATGGAGTGGCACAACCCTAACACGATGTCCATATATGGTCACGGCGCCCTGAAAAATGCCCAAACGTGGTCCCGAACGCACAGCAGATTCCGGAATTCTCCCGGCGAGAGGGGGGAGCCTGAATGGGGAAGTGGGGGTCGACGACACAGTCGGTCAAGAACCGGTTCTCCCCGCAACTCCTCTTGCTTGGTTCCCTAGGGCCGGTCGTAGCAAAGCTCAGTCACCTCTTTCACGAAATACGGAGGCGAAGTAGGCACAGAGTAGGTTAAACTCCCGTTGGTTTCAACATTCAGTTACGTGCACTGCAGCATAACAAGTGAGTAGGGCTTGGCCGCGATTTTTCAAAATTTCTTCACTAGCGCTCCTATTGGTCCGCGGTGACCGATTCGGCGGCAGACGCCGCAATAATCGGTCCGAGAGCGATCTGCGCGGAAAGGGCCCTTTCGGTGGATCTCGCCGCCGCCGAACCGGATTCGGAGCACTTTCGGCGGCCGGAATGCTCAGTGTGAACGCGGCCTTATACTCGGGGACTACTTTCTATGGCAGTGAAGGCAAGGCTACGTGGGTGGAGCTACTGCTCCTGTACTCCTTCGCGAACTAGTCCGGTTTGGCTCGCGTTTCGAATGACGGACGCGTTCATGTAATCCCATGCACTGCACAAAAATTTGAGGCGCCTGCTGACACAGTCATTTGTGAGAGAAATTCGACACAAGCTCCTTCGGCGAGTCGTCGGAATAGCTGGAGGGCGACGCGCGCTCACCTAAAGACGAAGACGCCATTTCGACTGTGAGGTGCTCGTTAAATGTGCGACGTTTCCAGACGCGCAAAAACGCGAAACGACTCTTTAGAAAGAAATTACGAATAACGGTATCTCCTCGGCGCGTGCAGCGTCTCTCTATGAACAGCATCTTCGAAAATAACGTTTTATTTTTTATTACTTTCACGCGGAAAACACGCACGCGTTCGTGGCACTATATTTTACAGCAGCGGCACATGCCCCCTTTGGCTCCGTAGCCTTCCCTTCATTGCCAAAGAAAGTTGTCCCCGAGTATATGTGATCTGGTCGCATTTTACATCGAATCATGGAAATTTATCGGTATATAGAACACGACACGGCGAAAGATACACCCTAACAAGTAAAAGAGGAAAAGGGGTATCGAGGTTGCTACTTCATAAAAGTAACTAACTTACCCCACCCATCGCACCATTTTGGGAGTAACTGCGAAGGAGTAACCGCGCACTCGTGGTGGCTTTTCAAAGGAGCAACAGTTAATTAGCGCAAAAAAAAATCAGGTTATGGTTGAATAAACCAGCCTTTCGAAGTGCGTGCAGGCATTTGATTAGGTGTACAATCGATGTGCAAGCGTCACACTTAGAAATTATTTCCGAAAAATTTTCAACAAACACACGAGATTCGCACTCGCGACCACTCCGTGAGCATACACTAATTATTACACCACACCCCGCTACGGCGCCGTCTGGAAGGAAACAGGCTTGCGTACATGCGCCGAGTACTCATTTGCACATGGCGCGAACATTCCTGCAGTTACACAAAAAAGGGGCGCTTCATTCCGCAAGGAGAAAATTGCCCCTCCTTGCCGTGCCGTGTGCATTGTTTAGCGCACATTTCGTCTTTTACGGGATAACTGCGCAGTTCTTCCGGAAAGCTTTTTAGAGTGCAAGGTGTTTATCATGCACTTACAGGCTAATTTAGACCAATAGTGCGTTGCCTTTCTTTAATCGATGGCTCAGCTAGAGTGTCTGAATATACTTTTTCGGGAGCAGAAGAGAGGATGGATGAACAGAATTACAAGCACGCTTGGAGAAATGTTGTCTAGGAGAAGACGGATGAACAGAATTGCAAGCACGCTTGGAGACATGCCGTCTACAGACTGTACCTCATTTTTTTTCAAATTTTAGGTACATCAGGAGCGCTTTTTTTTGTCTTCTGCGCCCTCGAGGGTTCTGTCTCTCTTTTCGACCTTTTGTCCCTTTCGCCAGTGCAGGGTAGCGAGCTGGACATGTGTCTGGTTAACCTCCCTACCTTGCCTATCTCTCTTGAATAATTCTCTATCCTGTCTTCATTCGTCTTTCATTTTTGCCTAAAAGAACAAAAGGCAGATGTGTTCTGCTTACGAGATCCTGCGGCGCCCCTTTTCATGCACACCGCGTTTGAAAGCTAACAAAAACAGAAGCACACGGAACCAATGATTGCAATAGCTTATTTCGTAGCCGCTTACACTGCATCAGTGCCAATCAGGCGCGCGCTCTCACGCGACGCCACAAGAGGAAAGTTCTAGCCAGAGAGTTTGTTGAAACGTGGCGGCCCATGTTCACGAGACAAGCGCGACGCGGTGTACGAGATAAGGCGCCGTGGTCTTCGTATCCGCTGCTATGAATCGCGCGGGCAGTGCAACGGAAAAACCGTCGCTCTGCGACGTCGCGTGTCGTGTCCTTGTAATGGCGAGCATCCTATACAACGATCTGCATACAACTGCGTGAAGCCAGGCGTGTATCACATGTCTTTGACGCACGGAGGCTCACACTATCGGCAGGATGCAGCAAGAATCCTCGGTGAATTCCGGTGCCTTTCTTTTTCCTCCCCGCCCTCTCTTACGATGCTCCACAGATGTGCTCGGAAAGTGTGCGCCCGTGCGGAATGCGTTTGACCGTTGAAGTGGCCCAGCTTGGTAACGATTACGCGCATATACCTCTTTATAACGAACTTGATATTGTCAACTATGCGTTATAACGAACTAAACAGGAATTTTCGTTGGTCACGCTTCATTTTCAGTTATTGTTATTCCCGTGATATCCAAACCAGAAACGCGAGAGCCACCGTGATATTGGTTGTCACGAAGAAGCGATTAGTTCTCGCGAGGCTTGAAACTCGAATGGTAGCATCAAGAGCAGAAAAAGAAAAAAAAAGCTTGAATATTTACAAACGTAGCTAAAGCTGATGCTTGGACGAGTTGGTGTATACTTATGAGATATTTTAACATCGCCACAAAAAGGCCATGTATTCATAGGAATAAAATAAAACAGCTCGGAATATCCAGCACGTGGCTCCGTGGGTTTAAAAAAAATTTTCATAATCATTCAAAAACAGATCACAAGCGCATTTTTTAAATGCGAAGCATTTCTTGATGAACTTCGGTGATTTCGAGCGCATCTATCTATCTATCTATCTATCTATCTATCTATCTATCTATCTATCTATCTATCTATCTATCTATCTATCTATCTATCTATCTATCTATCTATCTATCTATCTATCTATCTGTCTGTCTGTCTGTCTGTCTGTCTGTCTGTCTGTCTGTCTGTCTGTCTGTCTGTCTGTCTGTCTGTCTGTCTGTCTGTCTGTCTGTCTGTCTGTCTATCTATCTATCTATCTATCTATCTATCTATCTATCTATCTATCTATCTATCTGTCTGTCTGTCTGTCTGTCTGTCTGTCTGTCTGTCTGTCTGTCTGTCTGTCTGTCTGTCTGTCTGTCTGTCTGTCTGTCTGTCTGTCTGTCTGTCTGTCTGTCTGTCTGTCCATCTATCCGCTTACGCTTGAGTGCTCTTTTTTGGGACGTTAAACCCCACAAATCAATCAATCAATAAACGTTTGGGTGCTCTCGCGGTTACCCCCTTTGTGGCGTGAACCAAAATTAGCATGGGAGGGTAAGATGATTTGACGAATGTGAGGTGCTGGTCAGGACATGAATAATGTCACAAACCTTCGCGTACGTCGTCAAATACTTTCCGCCAGACAGTGGCATATACACAAGGGAAGGTATGTGCCACGGATGATTGACACTTAGTTTCTACCCAGGAACGACGAGAACACACGTGGCCAATTTTAGCGCATGAGCGTTAAGCAATACCCGACATCGGTATACTGTCGACCCAACGAAAACATAGAAAAGATGTCAGGGTCCCACCTGAAATCGAACCAAAGCATTTTGCGTGAGCATAAAGCATTCTGCCACAGAGCTACGCCAGGTCTCGGAACTACTTTTGAAATAGACGCTTATATTCGTGAAACGTCATAATGGTTGCAGTGCTGCCTACCCAATTTTATAAGCATTGCATATGTACTTCTTTGATACAGCCGTCACGTCAGGTTAACGTCAATTGTGGTTAGTTGCCATGCGCTGAAGTTGATTTATGTTGCAGTGACCAGGGCTAGCATCCTCGCAAGCATCAGCGCTTCGTATCAGCTTCTGGTGTTGCTAATACGCATGTTCCAGATGGCATCGTTGCGCAAGTGCAAACAGCTGGTTATATAAACATCAGCAAATCGTCAACATATGTCTGTGTGTGCAACATTTGTGCATACTTAGCGTCATTTCCTGAGGTGTCGCTCAATAACAATAAAAAAAAACTGCAACACAGCCACCTTCCCTCCGCATGCTTCGCATAACGTCGATTCCCAGGTACATGGCATTTGCCGAATTTTTTCATCATACCTTCAATCGCATCCTTGTTCAAATAATTATCAACCCTGACCTGATCTGCCTGGACAAATTCTTTGGGTTTAAATATCGCTTTTTGACGCTGCAGTATGTATTTCAAACCTCACTAGGAGATAGATAAGATTTACTTCATTCATAGGGGGTTTGAATACTGTAATAATGATCTTTTTGGTCTAGGATTCTTGCGCGTTATGAAGTGCTGTTTTGTCAGACGCTATTTTTGCCTCCACTCTTACAGTGATTATCGGATGTAGTAAACTAACTAATATGGCACCAGTGCTAGTGAGGTGCAACACGTTTGACCTTTATGTATAGTAAAGCATTATTAATCCCGGAAAAGAGCACTGGGGTTGCTGCTGCCGCAGCGATGGGACGTCACGGCAAAGAGTCGCCTGCTCCGCCGCTGCTTTTGGCTCTTTTGTGCGTCCTTTGTATGCCCGGTCCTCAAGGATAGGTTGGTGATTACTTCCCAGTTTCGCAATGTAAATATTTCCAGGCACAAGGCTGAATGTTTCATTATTAGTCAAGTTGTAGACAGATTTGTTAATATAGCTGAATACAGCCAACCTCCCGTCCGAACGGGTTTTTCACTTTGAAAATCGCGATGCAGGACAAGACATTTCTCAATTTCAGTTCGTACTCTGAAAAACCGGCACTATGAAAATATGCCTAGTGGTTCAATAAACTTCAGGTAAAAAACATGTATGTCGAAAAATTCCAACGTTTTCAACTCAGTGATCTGTGGTTTATTGTGGAAGTTACGTCTGACTCTGTAAAAAAATATCCAGGTGATTTGAAAGAGTGGTGTTTTCTGCAACAGGAGAAGCGACATTAATATGTCTGTCATAAACAATCACTTAACATATACGGAAAGTTGAACAATGTAATACGGTCGCGCACACAACAATTTTGGAAATGCTGAGATCTCCGTTTACTCGGAACCTATATGCACCAATTTTTTTCTCGACAGTCACGAATGATTATGAAGTCGTAAACTCTGATTTGCGCGAAACAATGGTCCGATCTACTACCGTGTCACAAAGGGTGTGCTAACCTCAGGTGCGAGCACCGCAGATATCAACGTTTGTAACGCAAACACAATGGTCGTAGTTAACTTTTTCGAGGGCGCACTCAGCTTGAGATGTTGCCCGCGTAATAAATAAACAGCCTTCACCTCACTGAGGGAACGACTTTTCTCACACGTCATGTGTAACCTGCAGGTTGATGCTTAAAGGTAAGCAACTCAAAGGAAAACCAATTTACGAGGAGGCTGTGCAAAGTGGTTCTTACACGAGCGTACAGCAGCTACGATGCTGCACGATGACACAATATGATAGCAATAAGAATTTCCACGCTTAACCTGAACCACAGCTAAGCCCAATAATTTAGGTGAAACGAAGCACCTGAAGTATAGCGAGAAAAACATAAAACTAATGAACAAGGTGACTCAGCAAGTAGCCGAAAAAAAATGACGTAACAGCTGCAGCGATATCCCGGGGTGAGCGCAGTCGAAGTATTTTGCAAGACTCGATACTGCACGCGTCCGCGGTGGCACACTGGCAAAAAACAGTGTCCGTACAGATACGCGGCTGCGTCCGATACAGATAACCGCAGTGCAGGCGAAAGCTTCATATCTCTTAAAATGACACATGAACAACTGATGGTGCAAGTGTGATGTCCTGAGGCTCGAAACTGAGACATGATTGCGCGGTAATAACGTTGTTCTATCTAAGCAGAAACATGTTCTTGCTCTGCACTCCCGTTGACTGCCGAGGCCGGTAATGAAACCCATCCTCAGCAGCGCGACGCAATGCACCTGATTTCAATTGCAAGGAGGCCGGGAATCTAAGCGCAGTATATTGAATACCGCTGCTGTTTGGGTAAAGGACGAGCAGGCGAAAATCTCGGGGAAACACTGCACCCCCCACCCCACCTCTGGCGCCGTTCCTGCTTCCCTTGCTGTATTTAACAAGCGCAGGTGTGGGTGAGCGATAAACACAATGCCGTGATAGCTTTTGGGAGTCGCTACGTTACGTCTTCCGATATCGAAGTACTGAAAAGTACTTTTCTCTATTCTATGAAGTTCCCAATTCAACGAGATAATTTGGATTATCTCATCACTTCGTTAAATAGAGTTTCAAATGTATACAAAGGTGCGACAAGTGACACTTCTTCGCATAACACAGAAGCTTTCCACGAGTGACGATAGTTTTAGCGCGAGAACAAAACGACGACACAGAGACAAGAAGGACAGGAAAGACACGTCCTTCTTGTCTCTGTGTCGTCGTTTTGTTCTCGCGCTATAACTATCGTCATGCCATACCAACTAGCCTAAGCTGCCACATTTCCATGAGTGTAGCAGCGTTATTGCGAGATTCTCCCCTTCGGAGACGCCTGTTTCTTTAGTTGTCTTCACTTAGTGCAGCACGTCTTTCGTCAGGCATTTGTTGACGAAGCAGTTCTGCCGCTTTCGTTTCCGCTGGGGCTCGACGCGCGTCAAGCGCGCGGCCTGCAGCGAATAATTGTCGAGCCGGGCGTCGTCCTCGCGCACCAATTATGACCGCTCGAGGAAGTGAAACGAACCGACCGCCATAATGCATGGCCACGCGGTCGCCGTTGCCGTGCGTTTAATAAAGGGGTGAACCGCCTAACGCGAGTCGAGGAGACGACGCGTCCGCCGTTGTCTTTTTCCCGCTTTACTTCCGCAATGTGCGCACTGCTTGCCTGTGCTGAGAGTTTATGCAAAGTTTAAAGGGACCTTGCAACACATTTAGAACGCTGTCGGAAAACGGTGTTCATCTGTAATCGAGGCAACTCACAGTGCGAGCTAAATTGTGTGACACTACATGCGGCACGGGAACTCACATTTACATTTTGAAAAGTAGCGAAAAATCTTTTGTTCTTCTTTCGACGAATTCCGCCATCGTCAGACCTGACTACGTAAGTAAATTATCGAATCGGCCTACTTATTATTCCATTATTAAACGGCTAAGCTATGTCCTTCCCTCCGACTACGTCACCGGAAGGGAAGACACGACCATTGGCTGATTTGATGATCGCGAGGACGTTCTCAAGGTCATGATGCGCGCTGGCGTAGCTCCTTCCTTTCTTGTCATCGCGCTCTGTCTATAGCTTCCATGGAGCGGTCTCGTCGGAATGAAAGGACAGAAAAAGGATTAAAGCGTACTACGAGTCGCTACGAATTAGCTCGTATTTCACCGATTTAAAGAAAAGCGATAATTATTTCAAAGCGCAGAGGACACCGATAATGAAATGATGCGATTCGGATTATTGGAAACGTGTTGTAGAAACTCTAACAAAACAGTATTGGTGGGCGCAAAGCATGTATAGATGGTCGTCAAAACAAAATGAGGCATGAACAGTGCCAAGAATTCAGGCCAAATCGACCAATTTCTTCTTCCTTGTTATTGGCCGGGAGCTGTCACTAACCATATGCTTAGCAACAAGACAGGCTCAAGTTTTCTGTCGCAAGAAGTTCGAGCGTAAGGTGCTTTTTGTGAATTCGTGCCCTAATTATTTCCGGGACCAAACATTGGTAATGTGCTCGCAGTAGCGAGGATGCGTTCAAGTGTCGTGAGACATTCGGCGAAGCAATCAACGGCCTTTTCATGATTCGTAACTTTGTAGCAAATGTTTCAACAAGGGCGCACGCACAGGTCAATCCAGCGTCGAAACGTCCGCTTCGCAGAAATACCCATTCAGTCCCTTGTTGTGTTTATCTCCGTGCGTATACCTCGATATTTACATGTGACGCCCACCAGTCACTGAGCAATTAATTTAATATATGCATGTTGTTGATGCCAATGTGTTAGAAATATATATATATATATATATATATATATATATATATATATATATATATATATATATATATGCAGAGTCGCCGATGCCCCGAGCTAACAAGCAAATGATTATCATAAAAGAAATACCCGTCCACGCCCCCCCGCCCCCCCCAAAAAAAGCGGTGCTATTTTCGCAAAAACCAAGCAGAAATTAAAAGCATTCTCCTATTCCTGGAAATATTTCTATTATAATGAAAGTATACAATATAGTTTAGACAATCGTGTTAAATGTTTTTTTTTACATAAAAAATCTCCGCAACTATGAACGAAAGGACAGACAGACGGACAAGCGGGCGGGCGGGCGGGTGGACGGACGGACGGACGGACGGACGGACGGACGGACGGACAGACAGACAGACAGACAGACAGACCAACAGACATAAAGAAATAAAGAAAGAGAGAAATAAAGAAAGAAATAAAGACGAGGAAGAAAGAAATAAATAAATAAATAAATAAAGAAAGAAAGAAAGAAAGAAAGAAAGAAAGGGAGAAAGAAAGGAAGAAATAAAGAATGAAATAAATCAA
Source organism: Rhipicephalus microplus (assembly GCF_043290135.1). Lineage (NCBI taxonomy): Eukaryota > Metazoa > Arthropoda > Arachnida > Ixodida > Ixodidae > Rhipicephalus > Rhipicephalus microplus. The sequence goes on from NC_134702.1 coordinate 61,323,483, forward strand.
AAAATAAAGATTGAAATAAATTTAGAAATGAATAAATTGGTAATGAAGCCCTCAAGGACAAGCCGGAAGGATCCGCTTGGGCCCTCAGCTCGCCGCTTGCTGCTCCCATGTCAGAATCGGAAGTATGGTTGCTTGCCGGACTAGTTGGTTCAATTACATGTGTCATGGTTGTTATATCTGCTGGAATTGAGAGATCATTTCTCTTCGCTCTTTCACAAGCCCTCTGGATGGCCGTTGATCGGGTTTGCCTAGATTAAGCATTGTCTCCGTGCTAGTCTCCGTTAGGTTAGACTACCCTGGAGATGTTTGCCAATGCATTATTAACGTTACTTTTTCATTTCCCAATGCATGTATTGACTCCAAAACTCAACCACCGAAGGTCATTGACAAACCAGCTTAGCGAACGATAGGTGCGCTAAATTGGCGAGTGTGATGATCACCTAAGCTATATCATTTGCTGGGACAACGCAAATAATCCCTCACAAGGACGCGGCAAGCGACTGGAAAATTCCGCAAGTGACTCGGCGGAGAAATAAACCCAAATCTACTCATTACACGCGGAACTGGCAACTCTAGCTGTCGCGATGGCTGAAAGCGAACTCGCTGCTAAGCTGCAGAGCACTGCTCGCGCTCGTCTTTAGTGTCCTTAGGCACTTTCCCGTAGCTTATCTTTCCTTTTATGTAGGTATACAGTGATATTACTAGAAAAAAATAACGTTTAAAGAAACAAGAAAAATGAAAAAGAAAAATTGAACGAGAAGTTACGCCAAGTGCCGCTGTCGTCTTGCTTCTTATCGTTGCGTCGGGATCTCGCTGAAGAGCTGGCCTCTTTTCGTCATTTTAATTAACTCCAGCGGAGACGACTCCTAATGTGCTTTCACGATCCCTTCATATTGTCCGCCGCCAGGCAGGCTGGTCGGTGTCTCCCCATGCTGCGTTATGCACTCCACGCCCAGCTGGTTGTTCCTTTCTTTCTTTCTTTCTTTCTTTCTTTCTTTCTTTCTTTCTTTCTTTCTTTCTTTCTTTCTTTCTTTCTTTCTTTCTTTCTTTCTTCCTTTCTTTCTTTCTTCCTTTCTTTCTTTCTTTCTTTCTTTTCTTCTTTCTCTCTCTCTTTATTTCCTTCTTTCTGTCTGTCTTTCTTTCTCTCCTTCTTTCCTTCTTCCTTTATTCCTTTCTCTTTCTTTCTTTCTTTCTTTCTTTCTTTCTTTCTGTGTACGTGTTGCCGCACACCAAGACCACACCTTTCAGCCCACTTTCTCTGCTGAGTGAAAACAGGATCGAGCCTGCAACGGCAACGCGAGATTTCCTTTGTCCTTTTTCTCCTCTTCCTCATTTCTTTTTCCTTCTTCATCGTCGTTACCTTCTCTCTCTCTCTCTTTTTAATCACTGAGTAGTCTTCTTCTGACTGAGCATTCCACCTCTGTAGTAGCGATAAAAACTAAAAGCGCACAAATTTGAACAAACCAGAGGCTTGACACACGCTAGCTCAGCCCGATGTCCACGTTTTGTGCTCTTTCATTTTCTATCACGTCTTACCAACATGACCGAGCAGTAACTTTAGTGAGCCTGTGTGGCGTATTTTATTTTGTCGTTAATCGCTGCGTGGTTGCACAAGTTCTCTAATTTTGTTATTTTAATTTTTACCGATTACATTTGAAGTGCACTTCCAGAATGCTTGGAATATATCTAAAGATTTCTCATTAAGTCTCGCACGTGGGCCAACTTTCTCTCTTAGCGCTGTTCTATAGTAAAGTCAACCTGAACGTATGTTTAATTTGTGAAACTATCGCCATGAACTTTAACCTGTTTTTTTTTTTTATGGACTCTTCAGAGATCGGAGCAGTCGTGCACATGTGCTTCCGCGTTCTTGCAGCTTTACTCTGTTTATTTTCATTTATACAACAGCGCGCGCATCATAAAATACTCTAATGCGAAAGCCTAAATCAACATTTCCCCTTCTATCTAGCAGTTGTCATAAATTGCCGTAGTTTTTTTCTCTTATTTTAACGCGTACTCACCATTCGGCATGTTTGTTGTTACCAAGCCTCAAGTACACCAGCTGCCCACCACGTGCGTAGGCAAAGTGCTTGCATGTCTTATCGTTGTGTTCCGCGTGCTCCATGATTCGATTAAACGCTTCCTCTCCCCCTCTGCGCTTGGCGAACGTCCAAAATAGAGATATATATATACAAGTTTATTGCACCGAGAAATTTTGGAGTGTTGACCCCAGGATCCTCGCATGACACCTGTGTTCTACGTTCTCATGATTTTGGGGAGTTAATTGCGTGTTCGTAAAGACATATTTTCGTTACCTCCATATTTACGAATCACTACGTCTCTCCTTTTATCCTTGAAGGGACACTAAAGGCAAATATTAGGTCGAAGTTTTGATTGTTGAAAGAGTGGTACAGAAACCTCGAACTGCTACTTATGTGCCAAGAAAGTGCTTATTTTGGATAAAAAAATCACGTTTTATCTGTTTGCATCGGGTCACCGCACTTCAAATAATCCGCCTGAAAGCGGTCTTTGTCACGTCACTTCAGTCGTGCACAACGTTGCGCGCCTTTACAGTGCAGCCGCCGACACTATAGCAGGAGCAGAGTGAAAGTAGCGGTAGCCACAGCAGCAACAATGGCCGTGTAACCATTTCTTGTTCTGCTTGTTTGGTCCAATTGAGCCCGGCTAAGTGGCACCTCATGTCCAGCCTACCAATTATTGTGAAAACGGAGCTTTCCAACCACTCGCGCGATTCTTCATTTTAACGCCCGGGAGTTCTTTTTCTATAATTCAGACAGAAAAGGACAAGCAGCATTTTATTACGTCTCTTAATGCACGAAGGGTTATTTTTTCATGGCAGCTAGTTTTACTACCAGCAATTAATTGTAGTCGAACGCTCCCTCGTCATCGGGATCATTTAAAAAAAATGTGCCACTCGTGGCATACGTCGTGTGACATTTAGCTTAACTCCTCGGTGAGTAGGACAAGACTGTTGGCAATCTTGCTGGTTTAGACGTTGCCATACGTTTAGCTTTCACTCTGACTTAAAATGTCATTTGCCTTTAGTGTCCCGTTAACAAAAAGGTTGAACCAATGAAGTAACGACTACAACAAACATGTTATAGATTCCCCCTAAGCCTATGCATCTCAGCGTGTTTATATCCGGTTCGGTCATGCATACGATAAATCTAATGATTATGACAAAGTGTATCTGCTTTCATTTTGGTTGATAGCGCCAATCTCGGTGTGGCGAGTAAAGTATCATTGTCAACGCTATATTGACTGTTCGATCGATGTTTTTTTGATGACCAGCTGCTTTTCTATTGCTCACAGGGGGGCGCGTACTTCTGCCGGCTCCAGAAAAGACTGGCATTTTCGTGGAGCTTCGCAGCAGGTAAGGTTTTACGCTGCTTTTTCAACGTCATATTGTAGCGTTATTGGACGTGTCGCCAAGTTGACACGTGCATAAGTCGACTTTCACGGTCGAGCGAGAGAAATATGTCGGCGGTGCACACTGGAAAACGACTGCTTGGCCATCATCCTCGTGCCGTATGCTGTAAATATAGCTTTAACAATATATTACCAGCTGTCTCTCTACATTTCTTTTCTGATTCTTACTCTCCTTAGGTATCTGTAGAAAACAAAAGCGCACGCTGGAAAAAAAAAAGGGGGGGGGCAGTAGAACGTTGTCGTCTTGTTTGATTACTGCTTAAAGCATACAGTATTCGCTATTCTGATGCTTCGTCCAACCACTGAAAGCCCCTGTCTGCCTTGTTCGTCTCGGCCTTCTATTTATTTATATTTTTCAATTTATTCCAACAAACATTGAAAGAAAGATGGTTTCTATGCTGCGCTATGTCAGTACTTGCGTCTTTTTAGACTTTTTTCTGGAATCTCATCACTGCTCGCGCGCACTTCGTTAAATATTTCAGGTGTGCGCCATCGGTTGAACCTCGACGCGATTTTATCTGTGCATGCTGGCCGCCTTTCTGTATTAACTTATTTCTCGCACATCGCAATTTCAACGTTCCCGCAATATTTCTTGTCCTTGTTTTCGCGAACTCCGGAAAGCCTCCACGTGCCGTTATTTGTAGCGTCTATAGTAAAACACGGATGGTGATGGCATGCTACACTATAAAGCTAGAGCAGCGAAGTTAGGGCGAAGTAACTTTTCGGTGTAGCATATACGTAGTTCTATTTTATTTTATTCGGAGAGCTCAGCTATATATACACTGAGATCCACGAGAAAGACGATGTGCACTTTCGAGGATGAAGTGTGGCGCTGTTGCTACGGAAGTTCGTCAAGGCTTCGCCAGACCGGGCGCGCAGGTGCGCAGAGGCGAAGAAAAAAAAAAGAGGAGAAACAGAGACAGACAGGAAAGGAAACTAAAATTGGTTTGGAAATCAGAAAAAAAAAAAACGAACTTAGCCGTAGAGTTGGTGCTCTTGCTTGTCGTTTTTGTTCCAGGGCCTCTGAAACTGAAATCGACCTATCTTCCTATCTTTTCTTTTTTTAATCTTTTTGATGACGTTCTTGTAGCCGTTAAACGGTTCTAGTTTACAGTTACAAGCAAGACACACACACAAACACACACACACACACACACACACACATATATATATATATATATATATATATATATATATATATATATATATATATATATATATATATATATATATATATATATAGCAACAAACTGGGTGAAACTCTGATTAAAAAAAGGATTGTTTTTCCGGATGACCAACATGTTTCCCGAAGTCCGCTTCCTATGTCTATTTTTTATTTTCCTTTGTTACGTCGTTTTCTTTTTATTCGGCCTGTTCTGCCACGTGTGTAGCGAATTTCCGGAACGTGGCAGCGGAGCCGGTATACCCGACCTTTCAATAAAAGGGATGGTACAATGTGCAGGCATTACATGTTTCTACGACTCGTTTCGATTAAAGGACACGCGTATTTCATAATGGAAGACTTCGTCAGTGAAACCTTTCGATCGGGAAAATCACGGTGGGTTGCCCACACCTGTCAACAACGTACGAAACTGTCAACGCTATCGATTTCAGCCGCCCTCGTGTTTCAGCAAGGTTATTTGCGCAAGACGTAACGTTGCTGGCATTATGTATACTGCGCTATACTTATACGCAGCTCGATATATAGCGGCGAGCTTGACGTATGCAAACCGAGAACAGCACAACTTCGCCGCACTGTCCTAAAACTCCGCAAAAGGTGTTAGCGAAACGTAACGTTTTGCACGCACTTGCCCGAAAAGAGCTTAGCACGATTAATCGAATGACAAAGGTCATTTCTAGAATGGAAACGCAAAGATAGCGTTCTCGGCGCACGCACGCTATTTCTCTAACACTACGCGGGTACCGCAGGGGATAGCGTATGACAAATGCGCAATGGCGACAAACGTTAACGCAAATCTTGGCGCGCGTAATAGGCAGTTTTAGAGTAGGGTACGGAAAGTTTTACGTTAGCATTTGTCGCCACCACGCATACGTCATTTACGCTATCCTCTTGCGTACCTACGTAAGGTTATACGGAAATAGCGTATGTACGCAAATAACGCTATTTTCGCGCACCGATTTCTAGAACTGCCTAACGCTTTCCAGGCGTTGCTGCACGTAAGAAGCTTGATCATGGAAGCCCGGAACGGTGCACAAATGGCAAAGATTGAGCCCGTGGTGTCTTTATAGGTCGTGTTTTTTTCCAAACGTGGCAAGGCTCCCCTCAAAACTAATGATTCGGAGACACGCAAAGTCTCCTATATGAACAGAATACACGACTCCTTCTTGACTCGCCACACACGATCTGGCGCCACTGGCGGTATATGAAAAAAAAAAAAGCTTAAATGTCCGGTTCCCTACGTCTATGTACTCCGTACGTCCAATGCATTTCCTTCGTGTTGCTGCCACACGCGCGGCCCGCAAAATGACGACCCGGGATCGCGTGTATTCACTTCCGTAGCCAATTACGAGCGAGATCGTACGCGAGCCCCGCCGCATGCGTACTATACCCGCAATACACATGCAGGTAACCCACGCGTTTTCGCGCCAGGAAGTGAGCACGGTCGCGACGCCGTAATTGCTCCACACGACGGTCTGGGCGCCATCTAAACGGCAACACCCCGTCGAGGGCGCCCAATGTGTGGCGGCGCGGTGCGCGTACTGTGTACGCCGTCGACGCTAGGGTGCGTCCCCGACGCATTAGTCACTGCGCCTATTTCCATCGCTTGCATACGCAGCAGGCACTCTGTGGCGAATCGGCGACGTCGTCTCGCGAGAGAACGGGGCTGCAGCACTGTCGAAGCTGGAGATGCGGGATCACCTATGGTTGTGACAGATGACGTAGCTATAGCACAGTGTGTAAGGTGTGATACGTTCTACACCTACAGAAGATGACAAGGAATGCCGGCCTGTCCGGAGTGCGCGCTGTCCTCCGTCTTGGTCGGAAGAATGTCTCCAGGGCATGGCAAGAAAACGTGTTACTGATGCGCGTACAAAGAACATATGCAACTTGCAAGCTTTGCGTGTGTTAGTAGTAGTAGTAGTAGTAGTAGTAGTAGTAGTAGTAGTAGTAGTAGTAGTAGTAGTAGTAGTAGTAGTAGCAACGGTGGGGATAGTGGTGGTGGTAATAGCTGCATAGCAGTGGGCTAGTAGTAGCAGCGGTAGTATTAGTGGCACTGTTAGTGTTAGTATTTTAGTAGCAGTATACCTTGTAGTAGTGGCAGTTATAGATTTCAGTATACGTACACATTAAACTTGTGATGAGGCGAGAGGGCAGAAAATAGAGAAATTTATTCGCTATGCTCATGTTAGAGATGAACTGTTGCCACATCAGAGTTCCTCGCCTCCTCCGTCGACCCCAGGTAGGACAAAAATAAGGTTTAGTCTCTCTCTCTCTCTTGGCTATAGTGAAATTTTAGCAAGAAGACACATGTGGGCGTGTGCGTGTGTCTATATGTACACCCACGCTGTTACTGTTGGCCTCACCTAACCATTCGCCTAAGGCCCATTCTATTTTCTTCCACATGCTATCAGTTGTACCTTCATACAAGAAGATTCTCTTGCCAGTCTTGACACTTTTCGGCCACTGCACCTTACTAATCGGTGAGCATAGGCGAAAGGAAAAGTTTGCTTAGTTTCGTGAGCGCTAAGCCCGAAGGCAAAAGTGCATATCTTTCGTTATCCTTCAAACAGCTATGCCGCTGTACAACCGCCGGTTTATGAAGCAATGCCCAGACGACCGCAGTTTCTAAATTTACGCGCGGGAAACCCACGCGCCTGATGTGGAGTAATTCCTTACTTGATACTGTGATGAAACAGACGGTGGGGTAGGTAAACGTATACGCCACACCGAAATTCGTCATTTTTTCCCTGCTCGTCTAAGCGCTGAATCACGTGGCGCAGACTACACGTGGGCTGCTGCTTATTCGGGAATGCCCTTATGCAGAACTCCATTGGAAATGGGCTCATGCTTGGCTGGTAGAAGTCTCGTGCTGTAGCTTCGTATGCTATAATGGGAGAGCGCGGATGCTTGCACTCACCAATAAGAAACCATCGTACTCTGACACTGCGGTGAGTGCCCAGACTTCATTTATAGTAAAATTCATTTTATTCGACATTGTATGCACATTGCAACCACGTTAAAGCGTCTTAGTCACTTCAACGTTTTCATATGCCAACTCTTAACGAAAACTAGTTATAGTAAACGCAGCGCACAACTACCGCGGCCGAGACGTGCTGCGTTTAATCTGACAAAGGATCAAGGCATTGGCAAAGCTGATGATGGTTACTATTTCACAACCGACTAGTGATAGTAAGGAATGGCTGTTCATCACACGTAGACCTTCGCTCTGATTCTCAATGCCTCTCATCAGTAATCGCGTGAACCGTAGTTAAACGTTGCAGCCAAATATCTGGGACCATGGACATGCTAAAAGAATTCTTCCAAATAGAACTGTGAAGAAAGGCGTCTACCTTCCGCTTTTCAACACTAACATTTCCTCTTACTACATTCACTAAAAAGTTTCTATCTAATCTTAGCTAATCTGGTTGCTCACAGCGATGATTATAACGTCACCTTGTAGATGTAGATTAGAGTGTCCTCAGAACTGCCCTGTTCTAGAACACTTTAATGTAGGTGTAGATCGTAAACTTGTGGCTCACACCCACCATAGGGGATTGGCCAAGAATCGGGTAGCTGAACAAAAAGGAATATATATATTTAAATACTAGCCAAAGGAATATTACCAGAAATATTGATTTTTTTATAAATTATTTCTGACAAGAAATTTGGATGAATTAGTTCCTACTGAAGGCGCAATAAATGATTGATATAATTTTTTTTCAATAGTCTGCATTAGTTAACCAAGAACCTTTTGAAATTGAGGTTATTGAGTAAATCTCTTCGACTGTATAATGAAATCTTGCACGGCCTCGCACACATTCTCATTGCTATGCCTTAGGGTATATGCACCTAGCGATATTGAATGTGACGTTGTCTAAGCTAATGCAAGGATTCGTAACAGAATCTTTAATGATACTTTTCCTAATTATAGAAACTTTCTACGAGAGATCAAAAAGTGTTCCACAGTTTCCTCTTCTCAACAAAAAGAACAGAGCGGGCAGGGAGTCAAGCCTGCTCTAAACAAATAAAAATTTAATAGAGGATTACGACGGCGTAATCGACTGATTAAAATCTAGGTGTCGGTTATGGCATGAGGACGTTTTCCAGGGTGTCATTAGATGGTTGAAATCCGGAGAATTTTTTAAAGATGGTGTAGAGAATTCTCGCATCATCATTTTCCTCCAAAATCTAGACGCTACTATAAAAGCAGTTGTGGGGCAGTTGTAGGGCAGTTGTAGGGGTAATATTGATAGCTTGTCCGTCTAACGCCGCTTTCGGTAGTGCGCCAGCTGTTTCAGTTAGAGTTCTGCCTCTATGCCCTGGCACCTATACTAATTGTACACGAGTTAAGTGATTCGGTACTAAGGAGTTGAATTCGTCTAATGCTTTCGAATCACCGGATGTCGTGAGCGCACTGCAGATCGACAAGGAGTCCATCATTATTACGGTGGAATTTATTTATGTTGGCAGTTTTCGAAGGGCCAGTACTACCGCTAAAAATTCTGCTGTAAAGATAGGTGTGAAATCTGGAATTCGGAGGGAAAAGGACCAGTCTAACACACGGCAGAATATACCGATGCCACGTTTTTCATCTCTCTGTGAAGCGTCCGTCGCAATGATGATCTGTGCTTGCATTCCTAGCAAATAGTCCTGTAAAGTAGATCTTTACAAATTACTCGGCAGGTGTTTAGCACTATCAGAGAAAATATCATCGAAGTATATTTTGAGCGAACTTGTCGAGCTACAAGTTGGTAAACCTCCCTTATTTGCGCGAGAAGAGACAGCACAAACTTTACTTGAGGTGTGTGAAATCTAGGCCGATGACGATCAAAAAGTGAACCAGGCTGCGCAATGAAAACTGTTTCTTTACGCCTTAAAGGAGATTAAAATGCCCTTAAGTACGTTTGTACAGTCAATATCCTGAATCTGGTGAGGTGTGAGGGAATTCTAGCTTCCATATATAAAACGTTGTTCGCTACAAGTTTACCTTGCCCTAAGCACATGCGCAATGTCTGCTTCTACAGGAGAACAAGAGGACGCAGCTTATAGGCAGGTGCCCCGGAGTCTAAGACACATCCAAATTTTAGAACCAGCCTCAAGTAAACGCGGCATATTGATAATAACGTGACTTTGTGCATTCCTGGTCTCATGTTGCTTATCCTTCGCAATAAAACGATTGCCCGAACTCCCTTTGCAGCAATATATTTGATGTGGTTTCGCCATACTAGAGAGCTGTCGTATATCACTCCTAGAGATTTGATGATTTGCACTTGTCGAATGGTATCAGTTTTGTATGGGAGAGATATGTGTACTGGGTCTTTTAAAGGAAATACTAATAATGCACACTTGTTCATGTTTAGAGAAAGATGAATAACGTCTAGCCAGTGTTCTATTTCAGATAAGTACATTTGGAGTTTTTTGATAGAAAGCGTAAATGTCATGAGCTGACGAAAAGAACGCTATATCATCAGCATAGACATATGTCTGAACATTCTCATTACATAGGATCGAGCTTATTAAGATATTCAGAACTACCGCAGACAGAACACCGCCCTGGGGAACTCATTTTTTTATAAGTACTTGACGAAACACCATCTTGTGAACACTAAAACTTTTAATTGCCTAGAAATTCCGTAATCCACGCTTCTAAATAATCCGAGCAATTGATTTCTTTCAGAGTGCTCACTACTACACTGTTTTCGACACTATCATTCGCTATTGTAATATCCAGGGTAACTAGAGCTGCGTGATACCCTTGAAGTCGCGCCAGATGTATGCGACTATCTATATAGGTTAAAGGGGTCGTGATACGATCGCTCTAAAGCGACAATGCGAAGCCACCGGCGTCCACACGCACTAACTAGGTGAGGTCATCATATATAAGTAATACTTTGCCTGTCGAGGAACGCGGAACTCTTCGGTACTTGCGAGTGCGTACAAGTGGGACACTCATCAGCGTCTTTGTCATGCGCAGTCGGTGCTAACTTGAACTCTGACGTCATATTAAGCAGCGTCCTTGTGGGACGCGGATCGCTTATGGCAAGCGCCGATGAGCGCCTCTTGCGCGTGCTCGATATGCCTTATAATTCAGCGTTCCTCGATGGGCAAAGCGTCTATGCAGGTCCACTCGGGCTGATGATACAGTTAGCGCATGTGGCTGCCGATGGTGCCGCATTGTCGTTGTAAAGCGGCCGTTTCACGACCCCTTTAATATGTGCTTGCCATATGGAACAGCCCCGCCTGAATCCAATTTGACATGGGCAAAGAATCCTTTCTCTGTCAGCAAATTTCATTATGCGAACGTGCACTACTTTTTCTATTACTTTGACAAAATTGGACGTTAGTGCAATTGGCCTTATATTGTCTAAAACGTAACCGTCACCTGTTTTTTTTTTTTTTTAGAACATGTAGCTGAAGAGACTTCATCCAGGCCTGGCGCCGCCGTCGGAAGGGTTCTCATAACCTCTGACATTTCCTCCATCGATATTTCGGGGAACTGTCACTTGATCGTGATATTACTGGAGGGGGATAAACATTAGTCGAAAATTGCTTTTCTAAACTTTGAGCTATTTTTTTCAATGACTGCTTCGATTCCTGAGGTGATAAAACTATAGATTCACGATTTACTGCTTGAGGAATTACTTTATGTCTCATATATCCAAATAGAGCTGTTTTGTTATTTGATTTCGAAAGAAATTCAAAATGCTTTTCATCACACTGAGTGTTTGTTTCAGCCACCGTACGTTTAAAGGTACCTGCAATGAATTTTTAATCTGACCAGTTTTTTGGACACTGATTGTGTTATAGCTTCTTCCAGGCAGCCTTTCTACTCCTGAAATCCCGAGTGCAGTTATCATTCCACCATCGTGACACAGGTTTTTGTTCAACTCAGTGAACCTCAAATCCTGCTTTGCTACGCGACTCCTGTGTAACTGAACAAATGCTCAATGCTTTTTGCTTTACTCTTGCTTCTGACAGAGACTCTGTGAAGCCTCGCGAGCTCCTTTTAAAAACACTGTAATTTATGCACGTGAGTCTTCAAGAAAGAAGAGATATTAGTGGGCATACAATGTCAAATATCACTGGAATGTGATCACAATTAGTCGCAGTGTCAACAGTCGACCCTTTATCAATATTGTTCCCAAAGGTTTCCGTCACGTGCTTTCGTGGTTTTCTTAAAATTCAGCCCTGCGAGGTACGCGAAGACCTTTTTAGATTAGAGATAATCAGGTGGTCAAAAAATAAGATGGTTATTATTGTGCTCAGAAGGCCAATTCGCTAAGATTGAACTTTAAGAAAACTCTAAACCTTAGTTTTGATCACCCGTATTCGCACTGGATGGGTGGATGAATGTATCCGGCTGTGCCCTTTAGATCGGGCGGTGGCTCACGCCACCTAGCTATAACGATAAGTACTATCACTGTGTGTTTAAGGATTGAATTTCCCTCGCGCCTCGATTGTAGCCACCAATCAGTTAGCCTCCTCCTGGTTATTTCTACCCTATTAAAGTCTATTTTGTCTTCACTGTCCCTAAACCCCTATGCTTTGAAAAATTCGGCGCCATTATCTTCGACTATAGGGTGGAGCCCTTTACAGAACATTATCAAATGTTCAGCCGTTTCCTCCTCCTCTCTACACGCACTACATACCGTGTATAGTGCCTTCGTATTTTGCTCGGTACGTCTTGGTCCGCTATACTCCCGTTCTAGCCTCGAAAAGCACCCGCCGAGAATTATCGTAGATCTTTTCTCTTGCAATTTCCTGCTTAAAAGTTCGGTAGGTCTCCAGTGATGATTTCGTAAGCATTCCCATCTTCCACATGTCCCTCTCTGTTTCCTTCAACTTCTTCTTAACCGATGTTTCCTTTTGGCTTGGTATTCTGTTGCTATCTAAATACTTGCATGACAACTTTCAAGTTCGTTTCCTCCATTCAGTATCAACATTCTTCATGTACAAGTAGCTGAAAACTTTCCTAGCCCAACGCTCTTCTCCCATTTTTCTCGATCGCTTCTCAAATTCAATCTTGCTGCTAGCTTCCCTGCACTCAAACAATGTCCACCCCATGTCTCCCTGTACCCCCTGATTTGGGGTATTCCCGTGTGCTCCCAAAGCAAGTCTACCTATGCCACGTTGTTTAATTTCCAATCTTGCTTGAACTTCTGATTTCATGCACAAAACCGCATTGCCGAACGTCAAACCTGGGACCATGACACCTTTCCAAATCCCTCTCACACCATCATACCTATTGTAGTTCCACAGTGCCCTATTTTTCATTACAGCTGCATTCCTTGTGCCCTTAGTCATTACGTATCTTTCGTGCTCCCTTAGATACTCAGCCCCGTTATTTATCTATAGGCCTAAGGATTTGTATTTATCCACTATTTCTATAGCGTGACTTCCTGTATCTTATGCTCACTGCCTTTGTTACCATTAAAAATAATGATTGACTAACTTTCCCTGCTGAACTTCAAATTTAACCTGTCTCTCTCATTACCACAGATGTCTATCGATCCCTGCAGATCTTTCTTGTTGTCGGCTATTAATACTATATCATCTGCATACATCAATGCTGGTAATGACTGTTCAAAGTGTTTACCTTGCTTGGCAAAATAGTGGCTGAATCCGAGTGGACTCCCCTCTAATTTGGCTTCTAGTCCCTGGAGATACAGCATAAATAACAAAGGTGACAAGGGACATCCCTGTCGAAGCCCGCGTTGTATCTCTGTAGGTTCAGATACCTGCTCTTCCCATTTGATAACTTCCTTGTTACTTTTATAGACATCTTTTAGAAGATTAGTTATTCCATCTTCCACACCTAGTGTGTCCAGTCTTTTTGAATCACACTATCGTAAGCTCCCTTGATGTCTAGAAATGCCAGTCACAGGGGCCTGTGTTCTTTTTCCGCTATTTCAATACACTGCATCAGTGAAAACACATTGTCTTCCAACCTCCTTCGTTTACGGAACCTATTTTGTAGTTCTCCCAGCACCCCCTCATTCTCCACCCATGTCTGTAGTATTTTCTTTACTATCTGCATCACCAGCCTGTAAACTACTGATGACACTGTTATAGGATGGTAGTTGTTTATAAGGGCTTTGTCCCCCCTTTCCTTTATAGATCATGCTCATCCTGCTTAGTTTGTACCCATTGGGAGCTTCATCATTCATAATTGCTTTGCTCGCTGCCACTCTTATTTTTGTTTAGAGTTGGGTTCTAGTTTCTTTCTGCCCTTTCCCACACTCCTTGTCCTAGTGGAGCCACTGAGCTAATTGGTCTATCCTCATCTGGTACGGTGCATGAAGCGCTTCCTCTGTGTTTAAAATTTTCTGTCTTCATTGTTTTTATATATTCCACTGCCTCATCGATCTCCTTCTAGTCTGACCCCTTGACCTGTAGTTAAAAACCCCTGTTTCATGCTTGTCTTATTACTCAGTGAATTGAGATGGTTCCTGAACTTTTCAGCTGCATTTCTATCCATTTCCGGTCACTTTTCAGATCAGCTAGCGCCACCGTGCAGAATTTTTCGGAAGCCGGAAGACGGTGATGGTAGTCTGGTGCGGGCGCGTCGTAGTCGTGCTGCGATATGGCGAAAAACGGGGTACGAGCTAAGAACAATCGCATGTTTAGCGTTCTTATCTCCCAACGCACCATTGTTTTACTGCGTTCGTGCGCACTCGATTACCTTTAACTATCGTTTCGCAGCTAAGCTGGCGCGAGGAACCATACATCTCGCCATAACAGCGTCATATAAACTGACACAACTGCTGTACACGAATTTCCGCCCTTACTCATCTTGTCTCCTGCGTGAATTTTGACAGCCGCGGAAAAAACAGGAAGGTTTTGAGCAGTTAACGCTGGGAAAGCTATGCCTAGATATAGTAGTAGTAATATATAGGGTTTTACGTCCAAAAATCACGATATGATTTTGAGCGACGCCGTGTAGTGAAGTCCGGAAATTTTGATCATGTGGCGTTCTTTGTCGTACACAGACATCGCATAGCATACATGAGCCTCTAGCACTCCGCCTCCAAGCGACCGCCGCGCCAGACATCGAACCCACGACCTTTGGGTCAGCAGCCGGGCAACCAAGCCACTGATCCACCGAGGCGGGCTGCTTCAAGACTAGGGAAGCGCTCGAAACGAGCCACCCTATGGTCAAACGGAACACGTGAATCGAGGGCCCGTCTATAGCTCACTGTATTATAAGGACAGGGAAAACTCTCGGGCGATTTGCATTTATGAAATGTGAGACTGTGTGTCGAGCCTCGTGCCTGGCGTTAGTGAGAAAAGAAATAAGAAAATGCGCTCGCTGTCGAGAACACAACACCTTATACGTATATACATACTCAGTACAGTCGTGCTTTGATGCGACGTTGCTGCTTTCATATTCAGCAGCCCATGCACTCGAGGTGGTGGGCGGTGTGTTCTTTATGCATTTTCTCCGTCGAATACCGACGAATGCTGTTTCGAGGTTTGCAAGGTATGCGTATGCATTTTGTTTGTTATGGAAGTGTTTTGCAGATTAGCTTTCCTTTAACATTTTTCTTTCTTTCATTCTTTCTTTCCTTTTTTTTTTCTGCGCAATATATCTTCTCGTCGACATGCACTCTTCATGCCAGTCGATGGGGGAAAAAGTATCTTCGATCAGTAGCTTGCTGGCCGTCTGATAGGGAAAGTAGGCGATCGAGACACTCTTAATAAAGCCTTGCTCCACGTTCTGAATTGTAAGGTCGACCGTCTCCAGCAACAAAGCTCGATGATATAACAACACAGTATATTCTCTCCGGGCACGTAACTTCATACCACCTCTGCTTTTCGCTAAAGCGGTGCGTTTGCTAGGCATCGCTTCATGCTGCTGGCCACGCTGAAGATTCAAGTCGAATAACGGCAATTCAATTATGATCGTTATTGGTAAATATTGGAGTTTCTGTATCTTTTAATTACAGATGCGAGAAGATGTCTACGCACAAATAAGGCGCCAACTGAAGGGGCCCTGTAACAATTTTTCAGCATGGGCAGAAAATGCTGCCGATTGGTAGTCCGTGTTCCCGAGAACTCGTCAGCCAAGCGTTATAACACAGTACGCGGCCTAGAATTTACAATTAATTCTCAGCCAGTTAGTAATCGTTCCCTCTACTGTCGACAAATGACGTCATAAACCGAACGTCTATGGTTGTTCGCTCATTTCAGCATCGTAATCTGTATAATTGCTGTATATATAGCCTCCGAGGGGTGCCCCCATGTTCCCGCACGCGCGCTCGCGATCGCGCTTAAAGGAATCCATGCGTCAAAGAGAAAAAAAAAAAAAAAACTGAAAGAAAGTGCTCAGAGTGATTACGCGCTCTGACGAAGGCATGCATCTCCTAGACCCCTTGTCATCCCATTCCCTGCGGGCGCTTCTTGCCCCCTTACAGAAGGAGAGAAAAAGCGTTTGAAGTGTGTGACGGATTCTCATAATATCGCTCGTATACTTGATGGATTCTAAAACATCATGTTTTAGAATCCGTCATTGCGACAGTCGATGCGTGAGACAATAAGCTAATTTAATGAAGTCATCTGTCCATTACTTGTGAAAGCGTTGCTGGGCCTTTTTTCACTTCAAGCTGTTAAAGGAATAGAATATATGACTTACAACTTATTTACGCTTTGACAACGGCTCCACTGTTTATGTTCGTTAATTTCGTAACAACAATGCGTAAACCCTTGTATATTATCTAAATTCTTCGGCTAGGATTAGTAAGAATAGCAGGAGGAGATGCAGGGACGCTAAATAGAAGTTCACGGAAGAATAAAACAAAAGTTGCCACGAGCATTTTGCTTACAGTGCGAAGCTGAGGAACAGAATTTGGGCCGATTTCTGGGAAGATTAACTTTTCAGCCTTGAGAATATTCCCCGTAGTTCGGATGTTATTATTGCGACGAAGTTTCAATCAGCCGAGAAGCTTTATTTTACAGAAATCCTGTATGAACTTTTCTCTGCAACTTCCTATACTGCTTAAAAGTCAATAGCATGCAGTTTTCCTTTTTTTTTTTCCTCTGACAAACTCCCCGCTTTGTTACGGGCTTCTGCAGAACTGGGTGCGTATTCGCTAAAACATCTTACGCTACAGACGACAACCTTTTTTGCCGATCCCGTTATTCGACATATATATCTATCTATATATATATATATATATATATATATATATATATATATATATATATATATATATATATAATTATCAAGCCCGGTGGGCCAATGGCAAATCTTATTTGTTTGCTCAATGCTTTGTGAATTCGGCCTCTGATTGGCCAACGCTGGAAGCTTTCCGCGCTCGGGCTGTCGCTGTAGTTGTTTTGGGTTTCATCAGCATGGCGTGTAACAGAAGCTGTCTGGCTTATTATGCCCGCTAACCGTACCGCCAGAGGCGTAGCTTTCGTATGTGCCGTACCCGCTATATGTAGACAGGTTCGCACATCCATTCTAGGGACGTGTACCGTTCTCGTCCTATACGGTGTTGTTCGAAGACAAAAAAACAAAGCAGCGGTGGCGCCAACGTTGTTTGCGAAAGGCCTGAGAACGTAACCAGGTGGCGGCAGCGGCTGCTCTTCTCCGACGCCACCGTCTCTTGCGGGCCGGTCCTCGGGCGACGAGTGTGCGGTCCAAGTGCTATGTGCCTGTGTACACAACTGCGGGAGCTTATGACGTACACGCGCCGGCAGCGAAAGGAAAGGCCGGAAAGGCGCGGCCTAAGTGCTCCTGTCCACCTTTCCCGCCACCTCGCACACTTCTTCCTCAGTCCAGGCTACCACTTCCTTACGTAAATACGCGGCTTTCTTGCTCTTGAGTGTATGACAAAGGAAGGCGGTGCCTCGAGTGGCTAAGAGACGATGAGAGAAGCAGTCCAGGCGGAAAGATATGGGCTGGATGCCGGACATTGAAAGTGACCGTTATGTCCTTGTCTGTTTTTTTCTCGATTTTTGTTCGCCTCAATGTTTCCTCGGTTTATATTGTCTCTTGCAGCGACGTGTTGGGCTTCCAGGAAAATACAAACTTGAAACATGATGTTTCTATTCGTAGTGCAGCATTTTTTCCCCTGTTATCGCCTTGGGGCTCGTAGCAATGTCACAATGCCGCCACAGGAGTTTCCTTTCTGCAGCAATGCTGAACAATGGTGCCACAGCTTTCGTTCCCTATCTTGAAAGTGATGAAGGAAAAAAATTTAATGTGTGGCTTGCACACAAAGATTCACGTGATAACGATGCTACTCTATTTGACAGTGTGAGAGCAGGAACTTTTTTTTTCTTGAACTACGTGATACCATTTCTTTTTTCGGGGTTTCAACAGTACTTAATGATCTCGGCTATGCCGCCCAGGAAGCAACTGCAGAAGCCGTGAGCGAACGAGTCTTTTGTTCAATATGCATGTTCTCCCGTTGAGCACACATTTTGTGCCTCGTTTTACACTTTCCCGTGCTCTCGTAGTCAGTCGAAACATGCTACAGAACACAAGTTACTTCATGTCTCACAGATATCTTGTAGTCCGCATTCTGATTTCCCGCAAGGGTTTGTTAAACGGTGCGTATATCATGAGCACATGATTAAGCACTTTTTGCGTGCATATAGTCATTAGGATGGATGAATACAGATGGAAAAACTTTGTTAAAGTCTCTGTAGATATTTCACCGAGACAAATATATCGCCGTAATTTTGAGTTGTTTGAATATGGTCTCAGATTTGGGTGCACGTTAAAGAACACCAGGTGGTCTAAATTTTCGGAGCCCTCCACTACGGCGTCTCTCATAATCATATGGTGGTTTTGGGACGTTAAACACCACAAATCAATCAATCAATTTAATACGGTCTCAAAACAAAAAACTTCAACTTTTGGGTTGCCAAGAGTGGTTCTAAATTGATTATATATACAACTAATAATCATTAATTTTCAATATTTACATTTATTTATTGTCTACATTTCACAATTTCTGTCTTGGTGGAACTCCTTCGTCTGCAAGTTGATCGCGTATGATAATACAGCAGTGGTATTTTGTGTTCCGCTGAAACGCTTTGTATCGCTTATTACCTACGTACTCTTCAGTACAGTAATACACGGGAGATGTCAGATCCTTCGTATTGCGCCAGTTGTCTGCTCCTCGCAGGTATCCGCTACATTTTATCTGATCAAATTAATGGTCCATGCTTTGCATGAGGCTGGCACCACCCACGCACCGCTTTTTTGAGTAGCTGAAAATGATGCACTTTCGCCGTACGATACGTCACTTAAACGGAAACCTTCCGTTCTCGTGAGATGAATAACTCTAATTTGGAAGCCGTTCCTGAGCATCTGAGAATTATGAGTCGCAAAACTTCCCGGGCATACCATTGAAGTGTGTGTGGAGAGACAATTAAATTTCGGTGCCTAAAAACTTCCACGTTATCATAAATGCTGGCGGGTAATTTTCTTTCCCTTGACCTATTTCGAAAGCACGCTTTACGTCATGGATTTTTTTTTTTGGTGTGTGTACCGCTTTTCTAGATTTTTTTGCAATCTTAGTAATAAAGAAACAAAAGTTTTCTTTTTCTTCGTGTAGATAATTAAGTTACCGCCTCTGAGAAGAGACGCGATCAATTAGGCCTTACCGTCAGTGACGAATGTCGCCTCTACAGTCTACGAGCACTCATTCGTGACTCTTAGACGTAAATAGGATTTGTCGCAATCAGTTGCATCTCTTTTGTAACCCGAGAGTGAGAGTTCTATCGAGCGACGTGCTTTGAAAAGGATGTTGTGTGAAGGCTGCCGAATGACAGCAGGCTTGGTCCTTCTTTGTGCCGTCACGTCGAGTTACGTCGTCAATGTCGTCAGCACTAAACTAGGTTAGTTCGCGAAACAAAGCGACCCTCCCCGTCTTTTGACTTCGAAAGCTGCGCCACCGACGCGCGTCTCCTCCATTTACCTGCGACACGTCAAACTTCGTCAAAAAGTTTTGCATCCTGTCGCTGTCCTATTTATGTCGCTTCGTTTGGGTGCATTAGTATGGCCTGAGTATATATTTTCTATCCATAGACGATCATGCTAATTAGTGCCTTACGACCATGCTATGGCTGCGCAAGCCCAATTCATTGATGGTGGTTTGTTCAGAGACACCGCCACCAATCGATCGCTGTTTCTTGAATTTGTTTTCCCCGTGCATTGTTGACAGGTTGTCAAATTCCTAAGCTGCGCTCGCTGCCCAGCTGAGAAGTCATGCCGGTTGCTCATTCTGTCAAATAAATAAATCAATAATCAACAAATAAATTGATAAATAAATAATGAAGAAACAAACAAATAAATGAATAAATAAATAAAAAGAAGGAAAGAAAGGAAAAAAAATTCCTCGAGCACTGGCTTTCTACGTGTTTTCTTTCTTTCTTGACCACTTCCCGTGTGCTCAGAATTGAGTGCACGTTAAAGATTAAAGGTGGTCAAAATATCCGGAGCCTTCCACGACGGCGTCTCTCATAGTCAAGTGGTGGTTTTGGGACGTTGAACCCCACATATTTATCAATCAATTATTCTTGGGCACTGGTATACCCGCTTAGCAACCCGAGCCACTCTGGGGGCGTTTTTGGTTTTTTTTCGAGAAACCAGACTAAATGACACTTTGTAAATATTCAATGTTAGTGTTGATGTGTCCTACTTGGCTACAATCACTTCAATAATATCAGTAGATTTTTTTGTACTCTTGAGGTCCAAGAGCTCTGCTATAGTAGAGTACCAAGTACTCTAAATCGTTAACCACTTATTCTAAACACACATAGAGTTTTTGATAACCTAGATGTTTCATAGAGTGTGAGGCCCACGGACGACATTGTGCTGTCCGATAGTAGAGTACCAGCTCCTCTGAATCGTTAACAACTTTTCCTGAACATGCACTTGGCTACATAGTCGTGATTTGACTCATGTCCAGCTTCATTCGTTACCCTTCCCTTTCCATATTGCAGGGTAGCAAACCGATGACTTTTGCTGGTTAACCTGGTCCTTTTTTATATTTTTTCTCTCTTTCTGTCTCTCTCTCTCTCTCTCTCTCTCTCTCTCTCTCTCTCTCTCTTTGTAGGCCCATGTGCTCAGATTTGGGTGCGCGTTAAAGAACCCCGGGTGGCCGAAATTTCCGGAACCCTCCACTACGGCGTCTCTCATAATCATATGGTGGTTTTGGGACGTTAAACCCCGCATATCAATCAATTATCTCTCTCTCTGCGCCTTTTCATGTTTACCAATCACTGTTTCTTTAAGGTCATGAACCGTTCGACCTTTCTTGCACCAAGGGTCTTTAATTTCTATCTTCGTTTTACTTAAGGCAAACGAATAATTGCTTTGGCGTCTCACCTTCTATGCGTTCTTTTTTTTTCTTGTATATAAGGTTTGGCTGAAAGCTTATTTTTTTTTGCATTAGACCCTGTACATGCGCCCCCCTGCCAGGCAAACGTAAACAGAACCTGGGTCGATATTTCTGCGCACCGCTGTGCGTGGGCGCTGCACTACCAACTGGCATGATGTACAAAGAAGGTGAAATTCAAGCAAAAGGTGGCATTGCGGATGGCTTTGTTTTCTTCCCGGAGGGCCGCAAAGGAGAGAAAGTCCGCTAGCACTCCCCTATGTAGTCGCGGCTCGTTAACAACTGCGCTTTGCGAGGCAAGCTTGGCTCTTACCGCAGATCGATGTTACGGCAACGGCGGGTCTCCCTCTCCCGACCATTTCCCTTTCCCATCCCCCTACTGCCGCTACCCCCTATCCCCAATCGCTTCCTTGCAAGCGCAGAGAGCGATCGCCCCTTCGGCATACGCAATCCCTTGGAGAATGAGGGCTTGGACGATACACAGTAGCAATCGTGATGTAGAAAAAACCAGCATTCTTCACAAAGAAAGAAAGAAAGAAAAAACAAAGGAAGAAAGAAAGTTAGAAAGGAGGAAAGAAAGAAAGATAGAAAGAAAGAAAGAAAGAAAAGAAAGAAAGAGCGAAAGAAATAAAGAAAGAAATAAAGAAAGAAAAAAAGAAGGAAAGAAAGAAAGAGAAAAATAGAACACTACTGTGCCGTAAAAAACTCTACGATTTCTGATTTGCCCGCCCATTGTAGCAGATGCAAATGTGAACCCTAATTGTTTCAAGAAACATCCGTGATTTACAAAAACAGAGATCGAACAAGTCGAGACATAGTCGAAGCTTATCATGTGCACGTGGTTGCCGCTCGTTGTGTCAGCCAGAGATCTACCCTACTGCATAAAAAGGAAATAGAATTTTCAAATGGCCCGTTCCCGCGCCTATTCTCTTGGTTATCCGGCTTCACCACCGTGACTTCAATGCAGTTTGTTTGTGCACGAAATAAATTGTTCAGTGTAGAGTTGTCGCTCGTGCCGACCTTTTCTCGTCATTTGTCTGTGCCGCGCTGCACGCGCACTCGATGATGATCGTACAACTCGCTGTGATCTGCTGACGTCTAATAATTTCGATAGCGCAATGCCATAATCTTTATTGCAGTAATATATTCAACTTCTGGTTGAGCTCCATCTCGCAGGGGTCCACCCTCAATATTCGTCGTTCTGCCCACCAAACACGCAACTAAAAAAAAAAAGGGGGCAACTCGTCATGCTTCGGTTCACTTTCATTGAAAGGCACTACCGCTGCGTATAATCAAACGCTGGTCGCCTGATCGCCTTGCCAAGTACGTGCCCTGCAGACGTACGTCGATAGCGCGCTGAAACACGATTCCTTCACATCTACACAGGTGTACCGTAAATGGTTCCCTCGGCTATAAGGGCTAGCAATGTCGAGGCCATCTGTGGATGCGTGGGCCGGAAAAGGGTTTCGAACGTGTTTCCCGGGCTGCGGTGACGTAGAACAGTACACCGCCTCCGGTTATATCAATCGCACACGCCGAGACCAACGGTCGGTCGGCGTCTGGTCACGCACGCCACTACTATACGGCAATCACTTTGCCGCACCGCCGGGCGCGGCTTTGACGCCGCTAATAAGACGCGAAACACGATGCCCAACCCTGGAGTGAAGGAAGCCCTCCGAAAAAGGGGGCGAGCACCCTGCGGATAACATCCGAGCTCTCGGGCGTCTCTCTCGGTCTGCCGTGCTCTCTTTACGCGTCGAGATGACAGGGCCCTTTTCATTTTGGCGGGGTATAATACGCGTACACGCTACAGCGCGACATCGAGAAGCGTGCCGGAATTGATCGATCGTTTATCCTCTTCGCTTAGCGAAAATTACGAGGCTCTCTTATAACGACCTTGCGGTTATCTTCCTTAGCGCTCCTCGTATTTGAGCCTGCTCTTTTAATTTTTTTACGTTGTTTCTGGAAAAATTGTGAGGTAGAAAGAATGAAAGAACTCTAGCTGTTTTTTTTTTCCTCTGGCGATCATTTCGTTTTCTGTTTTCCGGGTTTGCTATTGGTTGGAACGTGGAGGTGCCGCCGCTATCGCGAGGATCAGGCAGACTCGGTGTGGGATGCGATAAAAATTAAAGTATGCGAATTATGGAAATTGGAACGGAACGTTACCAAATACGGGCCCAGGTCATGAAAAGGAATGATTGATGACTGCGCAGGAAGAAGCCAAGAAGCAAGAGCAGAGAAACTGCCAACGAATCAGACAGACTCGTCAATTGCATATGTAAGAGCAACTTCGTTGTCAGGAAGATCTGTGCCGAGAACGTGGAGTTGCAGGGGAGAGGATACAGGAGAAAGGTTCTTTTACGCGTCTGAACGTCGTTTAGAATAGGCTGGCGCAGAAATTGAACTTATGAGGGTGTGGGTTTGGAGAGGTGCCGGTGAGGATCGGGGTGTGTATGACGAAAGACTGCTCACTTCTTTTCTAGCCCTTTTAACAGCGGCGCCTGTAACATACTTCTTTTTCTGCTGATGTCAGCGTTGTCGTCAGCATCACCCCCCTTATATACAAACACCGCGACTGGATAAATGTCGTGCTCGTGTGGATAAGCGATCTGATACTTAGAAAACACACCGAAACATTGTGATGCGGGAATTATCGTGAACTAATCGTTGCTCGGTAATCCTGCCGCACGTACGCTCGACAACGCATACAGTTACACTTTTACGCATTACAGTTTGAGTTAGCTTGTTAGCATGAGAACACATTTCCTATATGTGTCATACGATGTCATTAACAATGACCTGCGCTTTGCGATGTTGATGCTACACTTGAAAGAAAAAATCACTGTACATGCACTGATGCGAATGCACCAACTCAGTCGCATTCGTTTGGATGCTGCGGAAATGATAAGTGGTGTACTGGCTTACATGAACATCTGGAAAGAAAAAGTACGAAAGAAATAAACAGGAAAATTAAACCACATGGATGTAACACATAACATCAGATTGATTGATATGTCGGGTTTAACGTCCCAAAACCACTATATGATTATGAGAGACGCCGTAGTGGAGGGCTGCGGAAATTTAGACCACCTGGGGTTCTTTAACGTGCACCCAAATCTGAGCACACGGGCCTACAACATTTCCGCCTCCATCGGAAATGCAGCCGCCGCAACCGGGATTCGAACCCGCGCCCTGCGGGTCAGCATCCGAGTACCTTAGCCACTAGACCACCGCGGCGGGGCATAACATCAGATTGGCAGAGGCGTTATCAGAATTTTTGTTTTCGGAATGCGGAGAAGAATTGGCGTTTGTATGTGTTTCTATATACGCATATGCAATGCCATTTCAATGCAGATTTTCGCGGCTCGGGGGGGGGGGGGGGGGGTCGAACCACCGCGTTACTTGTACGCTTTTGCGATCAGCGAGCGAGTGATCGCGACGGGTTTTATGTGCCATCTTGCAAACATATATTAGAAACCAGTATAGTTTCTTCAGAGCATGCATTCCGGTACGGTATATAGCACGAAGGTGTGATTTCCGCTCGGCATGTATACAGGCTCACCTCGGGCACGTCCGCCGCTTCAGAGCTTTGACTGACACTCCCTATAGTGGCCACTGGCCCGGGGCTCTCTAATAGCGCAGGAACCGCAATCTCACCATGGGGGTCAGGAAATTGGACTCACGGCGCCTGGCGTTTTCCAGCCGGAGCGCGCGTAGGCGTTGCGCGTATGTGCGTGCGTGCGTGCTTGCGTTCGCACAACATTTCCCAGAGATCACACGTTGTTCCGTACAATCCCGTTTTGATCGGTGTGCCGACCCCACCTTTTCTCGTCGCTCGAGATTGACCTCTCGGGCGCCTACGCACATATACGCACACCAGCTGCTGCAGCGCGTGCGCAGGCGCCCACGCCAACAGACATCCGTGTGCTTTCTCCAACTGTTACGTGCGAGAAGTCACTGCAAAAAGGCACGGGGTCATACTAAACTCGCCAAGTGACGCTTCACGAAATGAGATTTCAGTGCGCCGCCGAGCGAATCGCATTGAATAGGAGCGGCTGCGTCGAGCTCGTCGCCTTGTATATATATATATATATATATATATATATATATATATATATATATATATATATATATATATATATATATATATATATATATATATATATATATATATATATATATATATATATATATATATATATATATATATATATATATATATATATTACTCCGCCTAGAGAAAGAGCGAGAGTAAACTGGAGTCGCCCCTGTCCCCCCCCCCCCCTTATTTTTTCCTCAGCGCGCCAAACTAGAGCAATCTTTTTCGACGACGACGAGATTCAGCGCATCGCTGCAGCAACCCACTATACCTCTGTCGAGTAACGCATTTATATGCGAACAGAGGCACCGAGTTTTTGCCGATCTATACAAAGTCTCGGCTGAGTTGTGCACGCCGCCAGCTGGCGCTTTTGGGAGCACGATGACACTGGCACATGTGCGTGCGTAGGTGTGAGGCGTAGGTTAAAGGCGGTACTCTATATGGGGTAAGGGAAACAGGAAATTAATTTCATTGTAGCCGCATCGAGACGGACAATGCGGTGCACTGAACTGGGACTTGTCGAATGGGGCGATAGGATGGGAAATAGCGTTTTTTTTTTTGTGATGCCACACGCGAGCGTGCCTTGAAGTACTCAGGTTGGAGACATTCGCGCTGTCCGTTCCCGGTTTTGCGTAGCCATTCTTACGTGCGCTGCTGGCGAAAACGCGCTAGCGTGGGACATCGGTGAGCTGGGTTCCGGCTTCCCTGATGTGGCCTGTACGGAAGTAATTACCGTTATCCAGTTTTTCTGGGTTGTGCCGCGCTTTCAGACTGAAAGGGCTGAAAATTCGATGCGTGTATCAAGCATGCCCGAATGAGGGATTCGCGATTACTTATGAGCAGCTTTGCTTTCGCTCAACGAACAGCTAAGTTCAAGCAACCAGGTGTGCTCTTGCGTTTCACCTGCATCGAGATACGGTCGCCCTAAATGGCTTGGAACCTGACCATGAATGTGGTGCGTGGAGCAACAACCTTATCCACCGATTGCTCCCGTGGCGAGCTTTTTTTTTCAGTTTGGATTTTCGTCAGTTACGATTGGCTCAAGGTGTTGCCACGGCCTTCCTGACTGCAGCTCAGAAACGTAGACATGCTGCAATTTGTCATTGTTCAAGCGCACTCCTGCCACAGATTTTCGCTATGGTAGATCCGTAATGTGCAGTGCTTGGAAAGGTCTTCACTGGTGCTTACTTCACTAGCGCCACCTATAAGTTCAGCATGGCCCGTGCAATGAAGGCACAACTAAAAAAATGTAGGCACACGTTTTCGTATAAAAGTACTGGAAAAAGTCGTTAGCAATTTAGAGTACTTGGTATTCTATTGTGGGAGAGCAAAAAAAAAAAAAATGTCACAGCTTTGCCGCTAATGCGAAGCGATGAACGCGATATCAACAAATTGGAAGCTCACGTGCAGAATGGTAGGCAGATCGAAACGTGCCCCACGTTTTCACGCACAAATGACGCACGAAACGTACTCACAGGTACAGATGAACTTGAATAAGTGTCTCACTTGTTACCTTGCTGTGTCTGAAAAGTGCGCCCTTTACGCAAACGAAGACTGTACAATGATTGAAGTGACCTTTGTGCGCCCAGTAACTACAACAGAATCGTTCCAGACAAAGCCTGAGGCCAGCCAAGACGTACGATCCTCCCCACCGCGAGATAAGGGCGCGTGAGGGAGAGTCCACCTCCCTCATCTCTGCGGGGCAAAGTACGCGTGGGAGATGAGAGCGCGTGCCGAAGCGCGATGTGGCGACGCGTCTCATTGCGCCATCTTGCTAGTAATGCTGAAAACACGGTAGTTTCCCCCCTGAGATGCCCGTCAACAGCGGTGAGTGATAGATATAAATAGCTTGCCGTTCGAATCTTGAAGGAGGTGCTTCTCTGTGGATCAGTGGTTAACGCCTCGCGTTCACGATGCGGAGGTTCCACGTTCGATTCCGCGCGCCGCAGTCTTTTTCTCGATTATATTTCTTTGTGGCGTTTACAAATATATAGACACATATACGGTGAGTGACGGCTACGCCGATGTCGACGCCAGCGGCGAAATTCAGTGGAGAGTGTCTATATAATGGCTATCGCAATAAAAGCCGTCCCGTGTGCCTCGCATTTCATGGCACCGTGTATCCCGAAATGACAGCTTTATATGTACTCAGATGACATCAATAGGTTATATCCTACCCTACTAATGTGTCGATGGAGCTGTGTATCTGATATAGTGGAGTACTGTCGAAACCTTCTGAATGCGTAAGAAACAACTTTTTTTTTTGTACTAAGTTAAACATCAAGCTATAGGTAACTTAACCGGGAAAGCTTTTCGTACTGTTCAAAACTTTTGACCTATACCTGTCGGCTGAGGAGTCGGATGTGTTAACAAAGTATTGTTTAGCTCGCCAGTCTGAAACAGCGCCGATAGTTGTAGTTTCTTGATTAGAATGTCTTACTTGATTTCGCCACTGTTCGCCGACTTGGAAATAGTGCTGGAAGCTTTTGGACGCAATTCGTACATATTTGTCACGTTATTCGAACCTCATCTGGCGAGTCGGCTGAATTACACCTTTCTGGCGAGGCTGCGTAAGCCTCGCTGCACAACGAGACGCCGTATATGAGCTCTGGTAAATATCTACCAAGAGAAAAATAAAAGATAAAATAAAAAAGAATGATAATAATAAGCAGCAGCACTGCCGGAAATGTATACAAGTCGCTACAAACAACGCGCAAGCTTTTGGGAAGTCCAATCAGTCTTTTATTGCCGCTCCTGCTTTTCGAAGCAATGTGCTGCCTTGCCTTTTCCGTGCACCCGTGCGTCCAAGAAGCAGGTTGTACGGCTTTCCGTGGTGCTTCCCCAATTCGTCCTCGACAAACTGTGCAAAAACATCGGCTCTTTTCTCTTCTTATTTTTATTACTCTTCTTTGTGTTTATTTTGTATTCTGTTGCCTCGCGTTTTTCTTTAACCGGCACCGTATATTGAGTGACTCTTCGGGGACGCTTCTCATCTCCCGCATGTGGCAGCCATCGACGTATAACTTTCCTTAGCAAGGAACACTGTACGAAGAATAACAGCAACAGGAACAAGTCCATAGTTAACGACTCGCAAACTGTGCCGCTTATCTATCTATCTATCTATCTATCTATCTATCTATCTATCTATCTATCTATCTATCTATCTATCTATCTATCTATCTATCTATCTATCTATCTATCTGTCTGTCTGTCTGTCTGTCTGTCTGTCTGTCTGTCTGTCTGTCTGTCTGTCTGTCTATCTATCTATCTATCTATCTATCTATCTATCTATCTATCTATCTATCTATCTATCTATCTATCTATCTATCTATCTATCTATCTATCTATCTATCTATCTATCTATCTATCTTTCTTTCTATCTATCTATCTATCTATCTATCTATCTATCTATCTATCTATCTATCTATCTATCTATCTATCTATCTATCTATCTGTCTGTCTGTCTGTCTGTCTGTCTGTCTGTCTGTCTGTCTGTCTGTCTGTCTGTCTGTCTATCTATCTATCTATCTATCTATCTATCTATCTATCTATCTATCTATCTATCTATCTATCTATCTGTCTGTCTGTCTGTCTGTCTGTCTGTCTGTCTGTCTGTCTGTCTATCTATCTATCTATCTATCTATCTATCTATCTATCTATCTGTCTGTCTGTCTGTCTGTCTGTCTGTCTGTCTGTCTGTCTGTCTGTCTGTCTGTCTGTCTGTCTATCTATCTATCTATCTATCTATCTATCTATCTATCTATCTATCTATCTATCTATCTATCTATCTATCTATCTATCTGTCTGTCTGTCTGTCTGTCTGTCTGTCTGTCTGTCTGTCTGTCTGTCTCTTTCTTTCTTCCTTTTCTTCTCTTTATTTCTTTTCTTTCTTTCTTTTCTTTCTTTCTTTTCTTTCTTTCTTTCTTTTCTTTCTTTCTTTTCTTTCTTTCTTTTCTTTCTTTTTTTCTTTCTTTCTTTCTTTCTTTCTATCTTTTGTACGCCTATAACTCAATGCATGCAGGTACTGGCGTTCCGCAACTATACTGCTCCTCAATACTCCTTGCAATTCCACACGATGTCGTCTTTTCTCACTGACTCGTGCGGCTTTTCTCGCTTTGTCATCCTCGTGCTCTTCCACTTTCTCTCTCAATCGACTGCCGACAATCTCCGTCCGGTGCAGCGTGTGGGGCAACCGTGTCCGTTGTCGTCAATGTCGTCCGAATCCCGGAAGCCGGACATCCGGGATTCTCCCTCGTCCGTATACTCAGTTCCGCAATTCTCGTTGCCCCCTTTACATGTTCACTTTTTAGGTTGTTTTTACCACCGCGTGTCCTTTATTTTACCTTTGGTCTGTAGCCTTGGATTTTCTTGTTTTCTCCACGTGTCTTTCTTCGTCTCATTTCCGTTTTAATTTCGCGCACGTTTTTCTTCTTTTGCGGTAGCTGTCGTTGCAAGATGCCGCCGAACGATGCCCGCGCGTCATGTATACAAGACGACGCTGCTCCATCATTTTCGCTTTGTAAGCTAACGCATTGCACAAATCCGGGTCTCTGTAAACTATAGGCTGCTGCGGGAAGGTCGCGGGTTCGATATCGGCCGTGCCTGTCGCAGTTCGATGAATTGGATATGCTAGAAGCTCAGGTACCAGGTGGGTGAAATTACCGGAGCCCCCACTGTGTCTGCTTCATAATATTATCGTGGTTTTGGCCCCTTCAACTCGAAATATACTTACATGGTTATAGTTTACTTACAGCGCTCGCACGGTCGGCTTGCAAGAGGCTGCAACTGTGGCACCGATCGCGGTCACTGGAAATCTGTCGAAACTTCTGTCAAATAGGAAGAAACGAGAGAGAGAGAGATGTGTGAATAGGTATTAAATTGCCATACTTCAGGAATTCAGACCCAGCTGCCAGAGACCCTTGCTAAGTTTATATATGTGTACAAGGGATGCATTCTCGATGAATTAGTGTTGCGAACCATTTTCAAGTACGTGGCTTAGGTGAGTGAACAACGTCTAAAACAATTATGGCTCGCTAGGAAAGTGTCGACCGAAGTCGAAGCCATGGAGAAATCGGGCAGCCTCTTCCATCGCTTGACAGCCGACGTTGAGAAGAAGCGGTGATCTATACAGTGCCTGAGCTAGTTGTGTGCTTCCTTTGTTGTGTATACGTCGTTATCGACATGTTCGAAGCTCACTACCGAATGAAGTTAGCGTTATGTTAGCATTCTGTTATATCTGTCCAGATGCGGCCAAACTTTTTATGCCTTTCGCATAATATAAATGTGCGCCGCCTTCATTTTCACATATTATCCGCCACGTATGAAAATGTGCTCACTTATTCGCTATCTTAACGTCGGCTGTTTTTCTTTCGAGTCCATGGCGCCGTCTGCCTCATCCCCTAACGATGCGACAAACGTTTCCCGGTAAAAAGTTCTATGCTTATCGACCTACCAGTTTTCTTCTAAGCTTTCCCTTTATCTGAAGAAATTTCGGCTTTGTTGTCACTAGCAAAATGTTTTGAATACTAAGAATACAGGAGACGTATGTAGGGAATGCGTACGAAAAAAAAGTGAAAACAAAAACTTGTGGTAGCTTCGCTACTGTGAAACTATAGCTAAGGAAGGGAAAGTCATATGCACCCAGCCATTCCCGTTTGTAGACTAAGAGATCCCGCTGCTCCGTTCACCAAAGCTTCGATGACGTCGCTGTTTGAGGTAAGCATGGGGGGTTTCCCCGCCACGAGTAACATCTTGTTATGGAGATACGCAAACTCTACCTGCGACGTCCGCGCTACTTTTTGCTGTGCTTTATCGACACCCCGATTTTTAAGATACGCGTCGTCCACCGCGAGCTCTATGAGCTTGTTTCTCCCACCAGATGTAACCACTGGGTGCCGGCAAAGCGTAGAGGGAAGCACGATCACTTGATTCGCGAGGTTGTGGCGCCCTCTTTTGAGCGGCTTTGGAGTCAGGCGCAGGTTTCCGAAGCGTTTTCAGTGGTTTTAGTTAATTATTGCGCTTACTTCGGGGTTAATTCTGTTAAATATGTTATTTTAAATATTTTTAGTTAGTTTCAAGACTGCTTCGAGCATTTCCAGCCCTATTATGGCCCGTATTTATTGAGCGTTTCACTGTGACCGAGGTCACGCCACACGAGGTGCATGGATGGACGTCAAGCCGAGTCCCTAAAGTGTTCCGCGCTTGAAACAAGCAGAAGGCGAGAAGCACCGGGGGCGGTATTACGCCACCGCCACGTAAGAGGTTGCACAACTCTCGTGGGTTACACATTTGCGCTGGTTGGTTTATGAATTCCAGTTGAAAACGGCGCTAAAAGACGGTACGAAAAAAAGAACGTAAACCTAAAACGCAAACCAAATAGAAATAATTGTTGCGGTTTAACGTTCCAAAACCACCATGTGAATATAACATACGCCGCATAGCGGAGGGCTCCTGAAATTTCAACCACCTGGGGTTCTTCAACGTTCTTTGTAAACGAGCTTTGAGAATTCTCGCCTCCATCGAAAATGCAGCCGCCGCGGCCTGTATTCGATCCCGCGACCTCCGGTTCAGTAGTCGAGCGCCGTGACCACTAAATCACCGCGGTGGGTCTAAGAACACAAACCACAGCGCTGACTAACAATCAAAATTTCGGTTATAGTAACAATATAGATGATTAATAATAATAATAATAATACTAATAATAATGCTAATAATAATAATAATAATAATAATAATAATAATAATAATAATAATAATAATAATAATAATAATAATAATTTTATTGGTCATCAATACAATTAAACTTGGTGAAAGGTGTCAGACTAAAAGCGAGGAACGCTTGACTAAGATCTCGCAACTTTTACAGTTGTTAGTCAGCAGGGTGTCTGCTGTGGTTAGCTGTCCTTTCTTTCTACCGTTTTTTAGCACTGTTTTTTACTGGAACCTGTATAACGCCTTCCTTTTCCCCGTAGCATAGGGTAACGAATGAGGGGAAGTCTTTCTTTCAGTTACTCTTTCCCTCTTTTAGCTGGCGGTAGCGGTTATACCAGAAGGTCACGGTTTCGGTTCCTGCCCCCGTAGCCGCATTTTGATGGAGACAATTAGACTATCCGCCACTCTCTGTACAGATACTGATCCTTGTCTTTTGGTGGCTCACAAGGCAGTCAAAGCCCTCCTGCGATTTCTGAAGACGACGGGCCTATGTGAACGCCTTCGACTTTTGCACAGTACCACCTCTGCATACGCGTCAGCCCATGTACTAACAATAGTCTCCTGTTCCTCTCTCTCTTTCTCTTATGTTTTCTCTCTCTCCCGTCTTCGTACTCCCCTTTCCTCATTCCTCCAGCGCAGAGTAGCAAACTGGGCATGTGTCTGTTTAACCTCCATGCCTTCCATCGTGTTGTTTTTCCTTCCTTCTTCCCTTCAGTGCGCGTTCCAGAACACTAGGTCGTTAGAATTTCGGGCACCTGTGGACACTATCCTGTCAAGTGCCCGAGAGAAGGCATTGCAACAGAAGGCGACAAAAGCTCTGTTGAAAATCCTACGCGACACGGACTTGAACAAGCGGCTGTAACAGCAATGTCACATACCGCGAAAGACAAGACTGGACTATGACTGAGTCTGCGCGCGTGTGCTGCCGAATGTGCCGTGTTTATCTCTCTTCCCTCTCTGCTCTCTATCTTTCATCTCCCCCATCCCCCTCCCATGCGCATGGTAGCAAACCGGCTGCCTATAGGCTGGTTAACCTTCCTACCGTTCTTTTCCTCTTATTTTCCTTCCTTCCTTATGATCACATCGTGGTTTTGGAACGTGAAACCCCAGATACTATCTTTCTTACGTTCGATGCCACGTATCAAAGTGGGAGCATCAAAAGTGAGAAGGAAGCATGTCCCATTCGTCTCTTGCAAAACTATAGAAGCAGAGCGTACTGATGCGCATACACAACCTACATGCATCCCTCACACGCTTTCTCCATCTCACGATAAAACGAGGGTAATGACAACAAGCTTGATAACATTTTTTTTCTTTTCTCTGCTGCGAATCGTTACATGTTACAGGAGTGCAGCGATTCGAAAGGAAGCGACAAATTAAAGCCACGCGCGAACTCCAAAAGAAGAGCGATTGGCCCTGTCATCATTCAACCTGGACACTTCACTTCCGCACGAGGCCGGAACTCCCGACGGGAACCGAAAACGTGAAAGCCGTTCCGAAGTGATGAAGCAAAGCTTTTTCATTTCGGAGAAGTGAACGCGTCCACTGGGTCGTTAAAACTCAATTTCGTCGATGTTTCGCGACTCGTTCCGGAATAGAAAACGGGGGGTTAAAATTGCCTCTGCGTCGTAACGACACGTTTTAGCGGAACTTTTAACCGTCGGTTGTTTCGGTAAATGTGAACATATGTGGTGGCGAAAAGAGAAAAAAAAATATAGAACCGGACTTTGCGGGGAAAGTATTTCTCAACATCGAAAGAGTGCGTGCCTCTGCCCGAACTCCTTATTCTTATAGCGTAGAATTCGCAATGATGATATTTTATTCAAAGTGTTATTGCACCTCCGCCAGCCCCGTTGGCTAATAATTTGTCTTTCACCAGGATAGACTTAAAGGGTTGGCTTAAATTCGGTCTCTAGAGTCATTCTAATGTGAGCAATTCGCTCTCTCTCTTTTAAATACAGGTCCCTATTCGTTGGCTTGTTTTCCTGCTTCGCACTGATTTCGGTAGACAACGAGCCCACATCGATTGAAAATTCAGTCGTAAAAGCGCACTTCAGAAACGAGGAGCCAGAAACATTAGGCTGGGGGGCTGGCTATCAAGTATTGGGCCGACATTGGGAACGATGAAGGGTATACAGCTTGAAACTTTTCTGGACATGCTAAATCTTGCTGCGTGATCTTAACACTCGTTCCTAGTTTCTGGTTTATTTGTAATTGCGACAGCAATTGTATGAACAATCCAGGCGCGTTTCTGTCGTTGCCGTCGCCGTGCTGTCCGTTCAACGACGCGTTGATGACGCTTGCAGATCTAATTTCGTTCAGCCAAATTACAGGAATCCGCTGTACGTATACCGAGCTTCACCAAGTGGGCATAATGTCGGCATGCTCAAGGCGCGGTCAGTGTGTGTGAGAAATTATTGAGAACAGCGTACAAAGCGCGTGCAGAAGACCTGCACTCTCGGTATACAAATCGGTCTATCCCGCAGAAAAGTCACATGGGCGACAGGATGTACACCGGTTGCCCGAAGAAAGATGAAACACTTTTTTCTTTTCTTTTTTGTAACGGAGGAAGTTGCGCTGCTATTCGCCCGAAGGGGCGAGTTCGACTCCCTCGATATACGCGTTGAAATGCAGGAACATCATTGTATACGTACATTTACGTGCACGGTGAATAACCCTTGCGTCAGAAATTATATTCATGCAGCATGCCTCATTATCGTACCAGGATTTTCGCTCACAAACGATAAGGTAAGCTTACGGGTACGCGTGCGTTGAAGCATTCAACAGCCAGAGACGTTCACGTTTCCTTCCTTCCTGACCTCCTCTCTCTGTCATCTATCTAATTTGCTTTCTCATCGCCCTGGCGTAGGGTCGCCAACCGGACACGTTTGTGGTTGACCTCCCTGCCTTCTGCCCTTCTGTTTCTCTGCTTGCATACGAAAGCCTACGCGTTAATTATTTAGTTATAGTCAAGAAAAAGAACAATTTTAGCCGGGGCGTTATTCCCACGGTTTCGTACGACGTACCTGATATAGACGAGCTGTGGACTTCCACTTGGAATGTCGTACGATAAATAAAAACAAAGTCTACCACGGTCTCCCCAACCATTGCTGTACTCTGTATATCGATAAACGCCTCATTGCCACGCTAGTCGCTGATTACATAGTTGCGGCAACGCGTTAAAGTAGTGAAGCCTATTAACTTCCGAGCTCCCGTATTTCGGTAAATAATGGTTCCAATTCAAATTCTCTACGCGTGATGTTTGATGCGCATATCCCGGCTCAGCTGACAACCGATAATCAGCGTTTCACAAACGCGATCAGCTAAGTGGTTCAAGTAGTTAACAGAGATATACCTCCTTGTTAAACCATCGAGTGGTCAGCCTTTAAACAACCTTCTCAGGAATCGAAAGCCCCTAATTCGAACACTAGTGCCAGGAGCAGCAGCACTTTTCTTTCTTTCTATTCTGTAATCGTTTCGAGGCTTAAAAGTGGATCGCTCGATCGAAATTACACCTCTGAAAACGGAGTGCTTTAATCTGTTCCTTGTTTCTTTCATAGTTTCTGGTTTCTCTTTAATTTTTGTTTTTATGTGAGATAGAAGATATAGCCGTGGAGCAGTAGTCAAGAAATTGCACGAGACAATTTATAGCCATCTCCTTCTTCAGTTTTTTTTTTTTTTCACTTTTTCAAACACGTTAAAGGTGTATGTGACAGACGTAACTACGTTAAAAAAAGTTCAGCAACAGTTGCACTGCAATAAACACCTCATAGCCGAATAGCCTCAAATCGCCCCAAGTGTATCTTTATCTTTTACTCTTCTTTTACTCCCACGCGGCTCTATGTCGATAGGATCGTTTTGTTTACGGTCAGATTGTGAGCATTCAGAATTTTCGTCACTACCTTTTGCTCTCGCACGACCTCCCTCCGTATAAAACGAAGTTGAGAAAAGCGCGGGAAACGAGGGCCCCGCGGGAGGTAAACGTGGCGCGCTTTCGAAATTGAGACGTTCTCTTGAAACTCGCGCAGTGTAGACGTCAATTACACGCGCATGCGCTTGTCCCGAAAATACAGCGCGCACGTTTAATACAACAATCAGCCGAAGACTCGGGCGTTTCGCCAGCGTGGCACGCATGCCGCGGCTTGTAGTTGTCTCGATCGGCTCGTTAATTCCTCATCTTCATCAAGGGCCGGCATTCCAGGCTTCGTTGCGCAATACGGATCCAATCAAGAAGTACCTTGTAAGAACAGACCGAACAAACTTTAAAGGTGGCAGCGCAGACAGGTACACGCGTTTTCTCTATTCTTCGGTTGTGTCTATACTTTTTTCGTTCTCGAGCCCTTCGCAAATTAATAAAATATATCTAGGCACTCGCTCATTATAGCGCCGAACCACCTTTCTTCGTGAACATTGATTATCGGCATCCCGAAATCGGTAATTACAGCTAAGCCGTTTTCGTCATGGCTGCATGGTCTATCAAAGCACCCCTAATTGCAAAATGCATCGTCTGGCATATATAGAGAAGTATAGTGCAAGGTCTCACGCAAGACTTGTGAAGTATAGAGGGTCTCAGCTCAGAATCAATCCAAGACAAACGATGTCACTGAAAACAAGCGTTTATAAGTCAAAAGCAAGCAGTCTAAACGAACCTTGAAAGGTTAAGTGCGTTCTCAGAACAAAAGCAAAGGGCATAATTTTTCGAAGTAACCAAGAAAGTGAACGTCTGCAATTTGACTTGGGACTAAATTGCCCGGCAGAGCTAAGTCGTATGCGTACGGAAGAGGGTAACCCAGAAGCAGAAGTAATCCCCGTTGTGCGGTTATTAATGAAGTAATTATTCAGGACGTCATTTGTGGCGTCCGAATAAATTGAATCTGCGCGAAACGCGCGCTGACGAGACGCAACAAGCGCGAATATTGCCATTATCTTTTCGTTTTATGTCTTTCTTTTATCTTTTTTTGGGGGGCGTTAGCGACTTCGTGATGTTCGTATTTTTGTTATACCGTAGCTTATTAATTAATTAGGCACACTGTCGCGGTTGGATGCAAATCCTCCTCTTCCAGCAAATATGGAAATTTGCAGGCTCAGACATTAGTATCACTGTAGTTTCCCGAACTCAGTTCTGTCACGGCGCTGAGCGGGTGACGTAATTACGGTGCACTTTTGCCTTGCGGCCGATACTCGCGTACCAATCGAACGCCTGAATGCGTTCGATTGGTTACGAGTGAAATCCAACATGAGTCGTCAGTCTTCTCGCGACATCGCGTAGGCCTAGAAGTATCTACTGTTCGTCGAGAGACGGTGACAGTGACAGCCCTCGACGCTGAAAGAGTGAATTATCAGGCGTCGCTAACGAGAACCCGTCATGTGTATAGCGAAAATGGAGTTTTGTGTTTGTAAGCGAGATGCCTAGCCTAATGTAAAAAAAAGATAAGAAATCAATGCCGCCACGTTTCACGTGTCATCTTTGATTGGTCGCTTCGGAACGCTCTAGAGCGCTCTCCTGACAGAGAGAGAGGTTGACAAAAGGAAAAGGTGCAACCCCTGCCTAAGGAGAGCGTTCTGCAGCGCTCATATGTGATTCTTAAAAAAGAAAATAAAATAAAAGTGAGCCCTGTAACTGTCTGCTCAGACTGCGACACCTCAACAGTAGCCCACGAGGAATGGGGGGTAAGGAGTGATTAAAAGGATAGGATCGAAGGTATAGAAATGGAGAGGGGGAAGGAGAGAGCGTGGCGCTAGGACTGCGACACCGAGAACCAAGGAGAAGATAGGAAAGATGGACACGGTCGCAGGAGTCCGATGAAGGGGCACCACTCAGCGAGAGCTCTTGTCGGCGGCAGGAGATGGCGTAAGGCGAGCCAGTCGGCCAGCGCTGCGCTGCCGTTATAGATCGCGGGGGCAC
The DNA here is from genome assembly GCF_043290135.1 of Rhipicephalus microplus. Lineage (NCBI taxonomy): Eukaryota > Metazoa > Arthropoda > Arachnida > Ixodida > Ixodidae > Rhipicephalus > Rhipicephalus microplus. The sequence goes on from NC_134702.1 coordinate 61,361,183, forward strand.
AACCGTGGTCGGCACGAAATCCAGAGAGAGAGTCTTCTGAAGTGCTGCGACTTGTGGGACGTTCGCGCTGCTTATTTGCATAGAGCCCCACAATGTGAAGTCACGTGTAACTAACGTGAGTGCGTCCATTCTGGTAGCGGGCTGTCCTTGATACCGCTACGCGAAATACATTGATAGGCCCTTACACCCTAAGAAAAAAAGAAAGGATATGTGTGGTTTCTTTTGGGGAGTATGGCTTGCCACGAATATGACTCTTCTTAAAAAGGCACGTCAGTGCTCTTCTAGGAGTCATTATACTCTCTTCTGAGATTCGTGTGACATACAAAAGGGTTAGGTGTCTCTTTGAAGAGAGTCATATATATGGCAAGCGAGGACTCTCCAAGGGGAATATTTTTTTTTCTACGAGTGTACAGTCGATTACAACGCAAGAATAAACTCAAGAACAAGCTCCGCCCCCAAAACGGTATTGTGCCGGCGCAGCATCCTTGTAAGCATGCTAGGCGATTTCCGTTGTAATCGTCCGCATTGTGTCTCTACTGATTCGATTACTACGCGTATTACTAACGAAAAAGGTCATTCTCCCCACTTAAAGTAATCACGCTTCACCGATCGGTGCCGTGCGAACATATGCTGCAGGTTGCCGGACGATTCGTGAAAGCCAGTGACGTAACCACAATTCTGTAGGGCAAAGTCACTCTAAGTTCGAATAGTCACGTGACGTCATGCAGTTGAGCCAGTGCTGTTCGGTGCGGTGTTTATGCAAATTTTCTGTGCGGAACAGTGGCATCTATGAGGGGAGCTTATATATATATAGGTTTTAACCGACTTTCGAAGGATAATCAGTATAACTAGGGTTAATGGTATCTCTTGATTGATTGATATGAGGGGTTTAACATCCCAAAACCACAATATGAGTATTAGAGACGCCGTAGTGGAGGGCTCCGGAAATTTCGACCACCTGGGGTTCTTTAACGTGCACCCAAATCTGAGCACACGGGCCTACAACATTCCCGCCTTAATGGTATCTCTGTGTACCTTAAACAGGTTCTTTCTTTCTTTCCTTCTTTCTTTCTTTTTTTCTTTTTTTCTGTCATGCCATGTTTTCCTGCGCCTTCCTTCTTTGTTTCTTTCCCTCAAAAGGTGAGACGAGTGTACGCAACTATAATATTATTTATATTATTCAGGCTTCTGGCCACTCTTTCAATAAAAGCCTCCACTCATCATCGTTTAAATCTGTAGAAAAACACATGTAGACGCATAAGCCGACTCGTTCTTTTACACAGAGGTGAACTCATTAAAAATTGATTGTCCGGCAGATATTCTACGTTTCCATTCAATCCCATTAAGCGCTGGGATATTTATGTACTGTGTTAGGCTTTGCCTCTCAGTAAGATCTTTCAGAGATGCGTTATTGGTGTTGCCAAAGTTAATTATCGCTGAAGGTTGTTTTTTGCAAGTTTTCTATATGCTTCTGATCATCTGACAATTTGAGAACTAGTTGACTACTTATTTGAACATTTATTGGAAGCAGGATATGCAGTTCTTGCGTAGATCTTCATGATTGTTTATGGTTTGTTTCTGGTGTGCCGAGACTTAAGCCGCCATAATAAGTAATTGCCTTTTTTTATCTTCGAAGATGAGCATCATTTTCTTCAGATGAGCATCATCACTCGAAAAGTTAACTTCGTCGTCAAAGAGTGCCGATCTCTCATTCTTGTACTTTCTCTTGCGAACAGCCTGCTCAGTTTTAATCTCGCGGCGAGCTCTTCGATTCTGCGTCCGGCACTGTATTACACGCTGTCGTACCATAGTTCATTATGATACTCGTTTTTCATTCCCCGCTCATTATGATTTCATGATCACCCACTTCCGGGGCTTTTCTTCTTTCTTTTTTTGTTCGAGGTGGAGCGGGAGTAAAATTACTTTTCTCCTATGAATGTTTTGTCAGGCTTACCGCTTCTTTTTTTAAGCACTACGCGTCCAAATGTGCTTTTACACGTTTGATGGATTGATATGTGGTGTTTAACGTACCAAAACGAAAACATGATTATGAGAGACGCCTTTGTGGAAGGCTCCGGAAAATTCGACCACCTGGGGTTCTTTAACCTGCACCCACGATCTGAGCACATGGGCTTACCTCATTTTCGCCTCCATCAAAAATGCACTCGCCGCAGCCGGGATTCGATCGCGCGACCTGCGGGTCAGCAGCCGAGTACCACAGCCACTAGACCACCGCGGTGGAGCCTTAAATACCTTTGCATGGATTGCAGATATCTTTTATTCAATTGTTTTACTGATTTATTGATTCATTTGATTTGAATTGCTGGTGATCTCACCAATAGCAAGATTCTGCACAATATCAAAAATCGTGTCGCCTTGTGGCACGTTACGGGAAAAAATGCAATGGCAACGTATACAGACATCACTTAAGTTCCAGAACAATTATGCACTTTGCTCAACATGGTAAGTCGTTTATTGTTTTAACACATTTTACAACACAGACCGCATGTGCTTACTGATTTATAGGCGAACATAAACTATGGTGTAAACGCGGGTACTGAAATACAATCAGTTTATTAATCGAAAATTGGTTTATCGGTATGTGGTGCAGCCCCGCTATGTGTATTGCAGGTGACTGGGGAGAGACATCATACATCACTTGCTAAGAAAATGTGATGAAATGGCATCGCACGAACACCGCCGTTCAAAGAATTCCTGTTTATTGTCGAGGGCAAAAAAGCGTACTTGAACTTTCGCTGAGTCATAGCTTATCAAAGCGATATTTACACCACGTGCGCTACTATGCGTCATGTTACAAGCACAGGACAAGGTCGTCTTGAGTCATCAACGCATCAGTTCAATGACATATAAAAAAAATTATATATTTATTTTTTTTTTCAGATTTACTGCCAGCCTTTGAAAAATGCCTTTGGCAGGAGTGGGCAGAACCAATAAAAGAATGCGAGAACATACGCAAATACGTCCACAAAGCAACCGCAACAATGAGCGGGAACAAAATAAAAATAAAAATATACAATTACGCAGTCAACAAAGTGACAGCAGGTACTATCAACAACTTGTTTGGTACCAAGCCAGACCTACACTGATAGAAACAATTAATAATATACAAGACATGACTGGAAAGAGCAGGAGAAATCTGGATTGTACAAGAGGACACTGTAATTAGTAACACCACCGAGGTGCACCGCTAAAACAAAGCAGAGTTACAATGTGACACACTCAACAACAACAACAAAAAAAAAACATCAGAACGACATTATTGTTTCACAATCACATATCAGTTGCAGAAGTCGCGATACTAGGAAAGCGGAGTGACGACTAAGATACCGAAAAAATTACAGATAATCTGACAATGCTTTAGCAAAAGAATTTAGTGTATTACAATCAATTACATTGGATGGAAGTCGATTTCATTCACGCGTTGTTCTCGGAGAAAAAAGAGTTTTTGAACGTGTCTGTTTTACAGCTAAAATCCTTTATCTTTTTCGTGTGGTGCGATCGCGTCGAGCGCTTACCAACCCGGTCGATAAAATTACTCTTGTCTATTGCCAGCTTATCATGGTAAAGGGAGTACAAAAACTTGAGCCGTTCACGCTGACGTCTCTTTTGCAATGTATCCAGCTCTGATTCTGCCAACATTGAAGTTACAGATACTTGCCAGCGATAGCAATTATGAACAAACCTGATGCCCTTCCTTTGAACGAGTTCTAGTTTATCAATGTTGTTTTTTGTGTACGGATCCCATATAACTGATGCATATTCGAGGGAGGGCCTAATGAAAGTTTTGTAAGCCAGTAACTTTATTTCTTTGGTTAATTTTCGCAATGACCTTCGAAGGTATCCAAGTTTACGCATGGCTTTATTTGTAATATACGAAATGTGTTAATTCCATCTAAGGTCCGAGGTAATAATTACGCCTAAATATTTGTATCTTTCTACAACGGAAAGAGTGTGATTATCTATGGAATATGGAAAGCTTAGGGGATGCTGTTTACGCGTTAATGACAACATGGCTACCGTTATATATATATATATATATATATATATATATATATATATATATATATATATATATATATATATATATATATATATATATATATATATATATATATATATGTGCGTGTGTGTGTGTGTGTGTAGTATATCTGTGAAAGCAAGTATTGAGATTTAGTTTTGTCAGATGTGTAATAGTTGTTCGCTCTCCTTGCAGCACAAACGCCTGCCTGATCCAGATGAAAGTGCTCTGGTGACCAGTCCTCTCCTTTCTCAATTTGTGAGTGCGTATTCATGAACATTCACTCGTGTTAGGTATTGTTACTCCTTTTGTACGTGACGGCACAAGTTTGCGTGTGGTTTGCGTCATCATATACGTTTTTTCCGCTTTTCAATGATACCCACTCAACGCGACAACTGATAAGCCGTGTATACTCGCATTCGCGAAAAAGGGAAGATGTAGATCATGCCGTACTAATCGATTGAGCGGGTGTTTTGTGTTTGGTGGGGCGTATACGTCGCGATTTTTCGTCGCTAAAGCGAAGGTGCGCGACTTTTACAAGTGATGTGAGAAGATGATAGTTATAGTGTGAGAACAGAACGACGACACAGAGACAAGTAGGATACGAAGGACACTTCTTGTGTCTGTGTCGTCCTTCTGTTCTCGCGCTATAACTATCGTCATGTCATAACAACTAGCCCAAGCTGCCAGACTTCTATGATTTGAGAAGTTAGCGTGCACGTGTGAGGGAATGAGGCGATTGCTTCATCCTTGAACGAACAATCGTATATAGAGCTAGCGTTAGACGACGGGGCCGCGTATAAGCGGTACAGTTCGTGTATAAGCGGTGCATGTAAGCAGCAAGCGCGCTGAAAACTGCGTAAGGTTGGGGGGGGGGGTAATGATAAGAAGGCATGAAGCTATAGTAACGCCCGTTAGTCAGCGCCTTCTTGAGTAACTTGCCTTCGTTTTCTTTTCTCAAACGCGCAGCTTACTTTCACTTTGATCGTGAATGAGCACGTGGGCCCGTCGCGACATTCTGCATTAGCCCCTGTAACTATTGTTACACCTTGGAGTCCACACCGAACGTCAATGCCTCTGCAAAGGCAATCTGTGTCAATGCCAGTGATCGAGCCCGCCTGACGCCATCAACTCAACGACGTCATCAAGCGGTGGCGCCAGTCTGTCTTACGCAACGCAAGGCGAGCTCCCTCAGGTCACGAGCCCGATGAAGCAATAGGCGCCATCCAGTCTAGCGAAACTTACACGATGCGTTGCAACATCACTCGTCCTTGAGTGCAACCCAGCCAGCGCAGCGGCTCCGCATTTGATGATCTTGACGCAGCCCAGCGTCGGGTCCCCATCGGAGGATTTTGACATCACGGCCAGCGGCGCTTCTGGTTGGACGTTGGTGACGCAAAGGTTCACCCGGTGCTTATAAAAAAAAAGCCAAGCGGCGTGTTGCCAGCAGCTGACCTATGCGTCAGAGAGCAGCCGACGTATGTGTCAGAGAGAAGACATCTCGGCTATTCGAGTCCTTTAAGCTGTCGGCCCCAGTGTCCAATTTGTAACGCCTCTATTTCTACGCTGTACATAAACCTCGTCTTAACTCACCGTCGTCTTGTTCGCTCGTCTATCAGCTCTGCGCAGAAGCAGTCGCGAGCTGAGAAACACGCTACCAAATGGATGGTGACCTTGGCGGCGAGTTTAGGAGCAGTGGCGCCTTTGGGACCGTGTTGGCGTCGCGCCTTCGTAACACTATGGAGCTCGCGACACGGCCTCTGAAATGGCGGGCGCAGCAAGACACGCCACGAGCCTACCATCTCGGAGGCCATGCTCATGATGCTCAAGTCAGCCAATGACCGTGGACTTTGGGTATATGCCATGTTAATCTGAAAATATTGCTTCATCGGTTGAGAGAAGAGGGAGCGATTTTCAGTTAACATTGATAATTGGTTGTTATTTACGGGCCGCGTACTGAGGCACCATTTATGACTGGCATGTTCTCAGGAAGTTTGACTATACCGATCGGCATCGTTTTTCTAACGGGCTTAATTTGTGTTGCAAGGTCTCTTTACCAGACTTGTGGACAACTGAGCTTTTCAGTTACACGAACCATTTGTGCAATGCGTACTGCGCATCGAAGGTGGTTCCACGTGTCGGTGGACAGGTACGCTTATGACGTAAACGTAAAGCGATAAAATATAATGATAAATAATAAGCAGGGGTTCACGCTCACATAAAGACGCTATCGCATCTTTCGAACGCGCGCCTTCAACTGCGAGAATCTCTTATAGTTTTCTGAGCCATAATAAACCGCTGGTCGAACCAGAACCGCGGGAAAGCGCACTCGCGGGATCGTTGGTATGCCGTTATTTCTCGCGCATTCGGCGGGCGCCCCCAGTTTATTTCGATACGATCTCTTGTCTGTTCTTCTGTGAACGAGCGAGGAATTGCGGAGCAGGTTTAACTATGTAGCTAACGAATTGATAAATATAGGTAATTTGATACCCCCAAAAGAAACTATAAAAACTCATTCTTTTTGCGATACATTCGCCATGAGTTGATTTGCTATCTTTTTATAGAAAAAAAAAGTTCAAGAAGGACTAAGAATTTCAACGACTAAACTATGCGCGTAGCAGTCAGCAACACTTGCGGTGATTTTTATAGTTTAATCTAACCTAATTTAGTTCAAAACGTAAGCCTTGATTGCCGAAATGCTGACATTTTCATACGTACACCACTTGCGCCTTCTCTTTTTGTTTTTTCAGGCGCTCTTGTGCTAGCCACGCAAACCAAGTTTATGGTTTCCCAAAGCTATAGTTATTGCTTAAAACAAAAACATAAAATAACTTACTAACCCATATTCGTTAAATATGCCACAGCGTCGTCTTCGGGTAACTCACACTTTCATCATTACTAAGAATTGCGTGAAACACGTAAAGACGTGCTCCTTAACCTGAGCTTTGAATTTATGCAGGATGTATTGGTATATTCCTTAGCGGGTCGCGCAGAACCGGGAATAAGCTATTAGCACACTCTTTCACAGTTTCAGCGAAGAAGCTGCATAGAGGTTCCTATTTCCGCCTTTCGCGAAAGCGCAGTGACGAGAGGTCCCATTACATATAGCTCGTGCTGGCAGGTAATGAGACACGTGAATTGAAACACCATCTCGAATTTCCGCCGTGTGCATGGTCGCCCGTTTCGTAAGAACATCTCGACTAGATAATCAAGTGACCTCGCATTGAAATTCCCATATATTTTGTGTTGTGCCTTTCTTGTTGCTGTCGTCTTAAGGCGTGTAATTTATAAGTATGAATAGGTACCAACTAGACCGGCTTACCTTGTCACTTTCTCTCTCTCTCTCTCTCTCTCTCTCTCTCTCTCATGCACATTTCGCTTTTCTGTATTCTGAGCATCCCACCCTCCATTTTGGTTCATGCCACGAAGGAGGTTAGATAGATAGATAGATAGATAGATAGATAGATAGATAGATAGATAGATAGATAGATAGATAGATAGATAGATAGATAGATAGATAGATAGATAGATAGATAGATAGATAGATAGATAGATAGATAGATAGATAGATAGATAGATAGATAGATAGATAGATAGATAGATAGATAGATAGTGTTATATGTGTATGCCCATAATTACGCACCTATCAACGCAAGAGGATCTCTTTAAAACTAAACTACATTCAATAGTGACAATACAAGTATACTTTCGTATATTATGCCGTAAGTGCCCGCGCAAACGCTCACAAACGGAAGTGCGCATGCACACATACATACACATGCGGGCTCTTGCACACACATGCACTAAATGTGAGTGATAAGTCTATTAGGTGGTCGCTCCCGAAACCGCGGAATTGTTTAACGCGGCGAAAGGGTTGTTGCTGCGGTGAAGCTGACGACACCGATATTGCGCCAGCTGTGCTGCCCTTCTTCTGTGGCTGGTGGCGAGATGGAACGAAATTTGCGAGATACGGAGGCAAGAATCCACCGATCGAGCAAATTCCGTTTTTGCGTTTGTTTCCGCACTCCCTTCGATAACACTCCAAAACCCGTACGTGCTCCACATATATATATATATATATATATATATATATATATATATATATATATATATATATATATATATATATATATCTCCGGGCAGCAGCAGGAGCTGCTGCTTTTGGGGAACTGACAATGTACTCATACATAGAGAGGGAAGGCACCCAAGAAGCAAAAGTGCGGCAGTTTCCGAACCAAGCCGACTTCGCAGCCGTCACTTCGTTTCTAATCTCGCCACGGGCGAGTCGTCTTCATTTCGGGCCCTTTGGCTTGCACTAGCTGTCGTACCATTAAGCGCCACCCACTTCATTTTCATTTGCTTTGCTTGCTCATGACTCTAGCTTCCGCGCGCTTAATTTACAGAGAAACTATCAATTTTTCAGGTGACAGAAAACGGCGCCGAGCAATGAAAGGGCGATAAGGAATAGCGGGAACACTTCCGCTATTTACTTTCCTGTCGTTCATCTTTTAATCACGGGATCTCTCTTCGCGAGTATACATATACGTATAGTGCCCGCACTTGAAATTATTATACACGCTATATGAGCTTCTGGTTACGTTTGTACATTGGTCCACCAGTGTGACTTTTAGCACTGTAGTTTCTCCCCCCACCACTCACCTATTCTTCCTTTGAGAGTGTGAGCGCGATGTCTTCGTGTTCAACGTAAATACATCACAAGCAGTTCGCGCTGACAGAGCCTTTGTTTCATCCCTCCAAATGAATTCGTGCTGCGGTGGCATGCGTCTCCGTTTTCGCTAAATTAAATGCGAATCACTGTCATCCACTGTATTTATTGGAAGTCACTTCGCTTCGGTATACGGTCTATTTCGTTTCTTATTCATCTTCTTTTTTTCGTTTCTGTGCAGTGATTAGATGTTTTGCTGTGATGCTGCGTTCCTTTGACGCTCAGATCTTCTCCACATGAATCTCCACAGAAGACATGAATAAAACTTCAAGCTTCAGTGACAAACTGCGATGGTGGTATGCGCTATTTGGTGAAACGTTGCTGTTGCTTTTTTTCGTTTCCTTCTTTTAATCCGTTCGTCTCTTCCCCCGACTTGCAGGGTAGCAAACCAGACGCTAATCTGGTTGACCTCCCTGCCTTTTCTCACCTTCCCTCTCTCGCGATCCCATGAAATCTCTTTCATTCCACTTACTGGTTTTCTCATCGCACGCTTTGGCGCTTCAGCGAGACATCACGCCGAGCCTATAATAACTTGTCGGCACTCTTAGCGCGCGTCACTGCGTTGGCTATCGAAGCACGTACGTAATCACCGTCGTCACAGAGCCCAGGCACAGCAGAGCGGTACATCGATGCACTCATCAGGTTGTTGCAATTTGACCCGTCCCTTTCCATTGCGGGAGCTTCTCCTGTCGGAGGGACCCGGTCACGGCGCCGTGTACGTGATACTTGAACCAAGTCAGGCACCGCTTGTGCTCCCGTTCTTTTCACCCGCTTGCTACAGTGTTCACTTATATGCGATGTTTTGAGCAGCCGCTATCGTGTGTGTCTAAGGTGATGCGAGAAGGGAAGGGCGGAGGCACTTCTCCGAGCCATCTTCTTCTCACGATGTTGCTTGCTGTCGTCAATCGCAGCGACAATTTGATTAGGACGAACGTGCTTCCCTTGCTCTCTGCGCCATGCCACCAGCACGCGAATTTGTCAGAGGAAAATTGAGAGAAGGAGTTAGAGAACACCATCCGTTTTCGCTGCCTCTGTAGCCTCTTTCAGCCGTGATCCCTTTCATATCCTGCTCCCTTCATCTGTTCCCGTTCTCTTGGGCGTGCCTCCGCTTACCCCTTAGCGCTCCTTCAATACACGTACCGTTTCTCCATCCAGCGACCTTTCTGCTCCCTACTCTTTCTTCAGCTTCCCATTACTTCATCCTTACGCGTTCTCCTCACTTTTCTATCCCCCCTCTCTCCTCTGACCGTAACGCCTTGTCCTTTCCCGTTCTCTCGCGCGTTCCCTGTTTGCTTCGCTCTCGGTATCTTCCCACTCACCCTCTTTTCCCTGCGTCCTTCTCTCTGAGTCGCCTGTCGCGTTTTTCGTGCTTGTTCTTCTTTTCCTTCCTCGTATCGACCTGTGTACTGTGCCTTCATTCCTCTCTCGGCGACCTCTCTCTCTCTGCTGCCGCGGCTCTTTTGTCCCAACGGCCATCTTGAGTGCGTCGAACTGAAGTCGACCGCCCGACCAGAGACCCCCCGCACGGGCGGTCGCCTGGCGTTTTTGGGAGTACTGGGAGGAAGAGGAGCAATGGCCCTCAAAGGCTTCGTGCTCTCTTGGGCGCCCGTCGGTCTGCGTCGCCTGTGACGCATGCGGCCTCGCTCCTCGCTGACACAACGAAGCACCCTGTGGTGTAGCCAAGGAGAATTAGAGAGGGAAGGGGCGGGCTTCATTGTTCTCCACAATTCTTTAAATTCACTTGCACACACACACACACACACACACACACACACACACACACACATATATATATATATATATATATATATATATATATATATATATATATATATATATATATATATATATATATATATATATATCAAAGAATTTTTTCGACACAACTTAGCGGTTCTCTTAATTTTATTTCCAACGGTTTCAAACGGTGGGCCGGTCTTCGTCAGAGTTTGCAAGCCAAAAGTGTATATATGTATATATATTAAGGAAAGAAGCCTATACTTAAGGGCTCGTTTTTCCGTGTGTGACACAATATTAATGAGATCTAACAGACAACAATGTCAAGGAAAGTATAGGGGAAGCTATTGTACCTTAATTGTGAGGAAAGAAAAGTGGATGAAAAGACAAGTCGCCGTGGGCAGCAACTGAACCTACAGCCTTCTAATAACGCAGATTCGAAGGTCGCAGGTTCGGTTGCTGCCCACGGAAAGTTATCGTTTCACCCACTTTTATTTCTTCAGATATACATTACAATTCAGTTCAATAACTTCCCCTATACTTTCCTTGGCATTATTTCATGATAGGTCTCACATAGTTATATATATATATGTATATATATATTGCTTGTTGGGTGAGTCGGAACAGGCCAGCCATAACGGTATTCGGCGCAAACACTTGGCAAGAGGCACACGTCTACGTCCTTTGTCTTTTCTCTGGTGCTAGCGCAAAATACCATTATGGCTATATTAGGTGCTTGCTCAATGTACGCTGACGCCTCCAGATTAGAAGAGTCTACAGATAGAAGAGCACAAATATGTTTTATGCCCGAATTTACTTATCTATGTTGCATAGACGAAATAGCTAAACTCAGGCTCCCGATGCTCGCTTTTGAAATGTAATTCTAGTAAGTCAATTAAAGACAGCCTGGTCATTTATTTCCCTGACACAAGTCATGAAAGTTTCACTGGCGAATAACTTCGTGACCTCTACGGAAATTTGCAGCGTGCCACGAACCTGAATGCGGCTGGCATAAATGTATACGAATCTGTTCATACTCATCCTCGGACTGCATTGTGCTCGATTACTTTGTTCCCATTTCTTTGAACACACTGCTGAGCCACTGTGTTTGTAGTGCAGGTAGGGGCATCTTTGAACAGCGGGACTAACGTTAGGCAACATTTTATTTGGTATTGTACAAGCGCGACAGTTTAGCGCGTGCAGGTGCACCAACGAGGGTTAGTGCTATACACATGCAGTCCGCAACGCCGCTAGCATTCATCATGTGGACATTGCGAAAGATATGGTAACTGCCAAAGTTCTGTTTGATTTTGCCGAGCAGAAGTTGCCTAGAATGCTATACGTCGTACCAACGTGTCGCACTCGCGTGCATTTGGAACGCCGCCTAGTGAGGAAAAAAAAAACGTAATGCTGCAACACGGAGTATACTGTCGATGCTGCATTCGCGGTATGCCGTGGTTGAGGCGTCCACAATTCTACGAGATCGTCACTGTAGAAGAATCGACTTATGGGCTTGCTGGTAATACTTCTTGATGACCTTAAAAACATGCACCTCGAAAAAATAACGGCATACGCAAGAGAATCAGTGCGCGTGTAGTAATTCAAGGTGGTTAAATGTGGGAAGTAGACACGAAGCGCAAGCCGTAAGAAGGTATGCATGTGCCTCCTCTCGTTCAGTCCCTGGAATGTCCGTTGAATAGCGGTGCTTCTATATGAGGAATATATGATGAAAAGATCCGAGATGGTGGTACTCGGAGTGTTGAATAGGTGGACGAACGGACACACAAACAGATGCACGGACGGACTCACGGATGGCTGCACCGACGGATGGACGCATGGACGGACGCAGGGACGGATGGATGGACGAACGCAGGGACGGACGCACAGACGGACGTGTGGACGCACGAACAGACGCACGCACGCACGGGCGAATGGACGCACGGAAGGTCACACAGGCGGACGCATGGATGGACGGAAGCAAGAACGAATGGACGGACGGATGCTTCGCCCCACTCTCCGTCATTCACTCCGTGGATATGCTGCCATATTTTGGCCCTGTTTTGAAGATCTTCAAGGAGACAGTCACTATGGTCTCCCTCTTGTCATGACCCCTTTCCTGAACCCTTCTTCTTCGAAAATGCCTTTTCATCCCTGTCCTTGCGGAGCTAGCTAGAGCTCACGGTGTCTTGAACGCACAATTAGATGTTCCCCTTACTAACACTCGTGGTATGAAAAATCTGTAAACAGGGGTTGTATTGGGCCGACGGTTTGCCAAGCGGACTTGTCTTCCTCAAGGCTAGAACAAGAGTGATTTCTTGAGCGCTGGCGTGTCTACGCTTTGTAGTGTTTCTTCCATCCTGATAGAGGGTGGAGAGGGACAACATTGGATAGCGGGTGTGAGGTAGCCTGGGAGGGGTGGGTGCTGTGAAGTATTATATGAGTGAAGAAGGAACAGGTATTTCTTGAATAAAAAGAAAAAAAGAAGAGAAAAAGTTTTCTGCGGTTGTGTTTTTCCCCGCCGTTGGCCGTAAAACCTGTTCACGGAGTACTTCTTTTTGGAGGGACGTACAGGGTGGGCCTCGCTTCGGCTTCACTGCCGTCAGTCTATCAACACCTCTGGCCTGGCTATCTCCTTAAACCGCACCTTGCGCTGCGTGACGACTCGTCCTGCTTCGATCCTGCCTGGCTGTTCCCGCCACGTCCTCCATCACGCGAATACGGCGACTCCGAAACCGCACTGCGTACATAGCGTCGGCTCATCCCACGTGTCCGGCTCGTCTTCAATCTCGCGCTCCCTCTTTATCGCGTACGGGTCTTATCGCCATCCCTCTTCGTGGCACGCCTCGTCGGTGGGCCTGTTATAATACGGGAAGTATACTGCAGCCCTGCCACCTTCGACGCCCGTCCGAGCCGACAGCGGCGGGAGCGTTTCTCTCTTCCGCCGCCTGCCGTCGCTTCGTGCCGACAGCCTCCCACAGTCTTACGACGTCAGCTAACCCTTTCAGGCTTCAGCGGGTCAATGGATCTTGCCTCGCTATCATCAACCAACGTGTTCTCTTATCGGATCGTTTTCTTGTGTGCTTGCCTATCTCTTTCGCGGTGTTTTCTGGTCTATTTTTCATCACCTTACTATACTTAGTTTGTACGTCAGTTCAATGCCTCCTTTACTAGATGCCCGCCGCGTGGGTCTGCGAACCCGGTTCCACACCCTCTCCCTCTTTGTGTTTTCTCCGCGGAAAGGCAACGAGTGCCGCGTGCGGCGAACGGCTGCAAAGGAGGTCACGTGATGCTGCCTCTGACATTGCCATCACACTGATTACCGTCTCGGAGCCGCTAGCAGCATCAGTGAACAGCATCATGCTGGCAGACGACCCCACATTCCCGCTGCCGCCTGAAGTGGGTAAAGCAATGAGCGCCGCCGCACAGATTTTTGGTGAACTGTACGAACTGAAGGAACCGCCGCAGCAATGGAAAAGAGAGTGGCGTGACTGGCATCTAGTAAAGAAAGCACTGGTGAGTTCATTGCAGCCAAGTGTTTTTTTTTTCCTCCTTCGTACAGACCGTTCACAAACGGCAATGTTCGTTTCTGTAGCGAAATGCTAAAATAATTACAACGCGTATAGAAAACTGGTCCCAGAACATTTTCGTGCGCACATAGGTCTCGTAGAAACTAAGTGATAGAACGAAAATACCGGGGGATGGGGGGATAACAAGATAAAAAGAAAGATACGAACATCTTTCCACTGCTGCTTCTCGTCCATGCGGTAATAAGCGTAACGCGGATGGAGATAATAAGAAAATGGTGAAGGAAATGCATGGAAAGCGAATGGGCGTATTTGGCCGCCGCCGCGGGAGTCCTCATCTTCGGCGGGGCTCAGGCCGGATCATCCCTTCTTGCGATGGCACGATGGCCACACCTTCGATTCCTCAGCGCGGTGCGTTAGACACGTTGCTGCGAGATGGGGCTCGTTTAACGAGAGCTCCATCTCCAGCCCTGTGGGCCCGCCTTTTTAGCGCGAGATTGCCTTTTGCCTTCGTTTCGTCTATGTTTTGTTTTCTATCATAGGCGCGCTATGTCGCCTCTTTCTGCTTCTTTCACTCTTTCAACATGCACCCGTCCAAACCAGTTTATTTTCATTTTTACGTGTTGTCGTCGTGCTCGTGTGGTTATAGGGAATATGGAAGCGTGCGTCCATGTGTGTGTGTGTGTGTGTGTGTGTGTGTGTGTGTGTGTGTGTGTGTGTGTGTGTGTGTGTGTGTGTGTGTGTGTGTGTGTGTGTGTGTGTGTGTGTGTGTGTGTGTGTGTGTGTGTGTGTGTGTGTGTGTGTTTCTCGTGGGTTTAAGCGCGAGGGATGCTGGGATGGTCAGGATGTAGAAAATAATGAAAATTGTGCGTGTCTGTGCGTGACTGCGGGCGGGCGCGCGCTCGGTTTAGGATGATGAGATAATGAAGCAAGAGAGAGAAGAAAATATTTTTATGTTCATTTATCCCATATGACAGACACTGTTACGTATATTGCGCGACACCCCGTATGTGTCTCGTTTCCAATTACTATACCATAAGCCGGCAAAGAAAGCGCTCAAATCTCAAGCATTCGTACAAGTTTATATTCCTTTCAGTCCGGTAGTCAGAGACTGGTAAGTAATCATCATGCATGGGCACACATAGACAGGCTTTACAAAATTTGAAAAATGACTTCTAAATCTCCATTTGGCCGTATTCTTTGCCTGAATTCTTACGGGCTGAAACGCAATTCTTTTTCTCTTTTCTATCTTGCACCTGCCGTCGCTATACCACAATGACAGCTTCATTACCTGAGGTATTTTCCTACAAGCTCGCTAAGGCGGAAGAAAACCTTCGGGGAAAATGGTATATAGGAAAAGAGAAGAAAGAGGCGTATGACAAGAATACAGTACAGACGCCTTCGGCAGTGTGTCGCCTTTTGTGTTATTTTTTTCCGGGCATGAACCAGTACCAATCTTGCCGTCAACATAATTTCGCTCAAGGAAACGTTTCTGTTTCGTGAGGTTGCCTTCTGCACAAGTTTTCTATCATATTGTGTCCCGCGTGGCTCCGTGGTATAGAGTTTTTGTCCGCTAAAATCGTAGCGTGTGTGAATATCCGTGGAACGGCATAAACGTGAGCAAGCCAGTTGGTGGTTACACCTGCCTGTACAAAGCTGAACCAGAAAAAAACAACAAGAACATTGATTTCTTATGTATAACAGAATCAAGTGTAGTCTAATGAAAGGTGTAACAATAAAGCGCAGTTGTGCACATTGCAGCTGGTGTCTGATTAGCAGCGAGTGAACAGCTGGTGTACCATCTATATCTACTCGATATGTCTTACGTTTCGCTAGCTAAGTATAGTAGCCGCGTCTTTATTTGCGCCACATTGTCTCCTTATGTGATATCATTAAGAGTTTCGCCTCAAGGGTGAAGCAATGGTACCATAATTTGAATAGTGTACGAAGCAAAAAGCTATTCCATGTGTGCGAACAACGGTATGGGCGCCGTCAACTTACGGGGGTGCTTCTAGTGACGTCACGGCGCTTGAGCTTCGCTCAGACTAAAGTTAGTTACCGCTGTGCATGACCGCGTGACAACTAGCACAGGCCTATAACAGCTAGCTGCTTTAGTGTATGATCTGTCGAAACTGTACAAAACGTTAGCGCAAGGAAACACGACCGCTGCAGAGAGCAAAATGACGTTCCCACTGCCTATCGCTTCTGTACTTATAAAGTAAGTGGCGAGAGTATAACACGTGCTAAAGTATCAGCCGCCTGTTGATCTCCGTTGAAAGAAAGCGCGGCACAACAGCTCCCGTTTTATTAATGTTTTACCGTCACTAACCGAGCGACGCAGCTCCGCTGCTGGCATTCCCCTACGCGCTTTCGTGTGACGTATAGAAGACCGGCGCGATTTATCTCTCCTTCAGCCGCGACCGGTGATAACTCTCCCAAGCTTTCACTCGAATACAGAACATACGAAGCGCTCAGTCATGTTATTAGGGAAATTTAGAATAGCGCACCGCGAGCCCTTGCGGTGCGGTCGCTGCCACTGCGCATGCGTCGTAACGCGAGTCGGCGTTCGCGTTCGCGTACCGCACGCAAACAATCCGAAATTGCGTGCGGCGATGGCGACCCGCATGTGGCCCGCAAGCGCTGGTTTCGAGGCTACGGTGTCGCTGCGATCGTGCGATCGGATCGCAGTAGGGCAAACCCTATTCTAAAGCTCATATGGCGCCCGCTACACCCGCAACGCCCGCAGCGCTTGCAAACGGTATTCTAAATCTCCCGATTGATTTGAGCTTTATACGTAACATGACGGCAACAGTGCGCCTCTTTTGTTTCTATAAGTTGATATCGCAATAGCAAACACGTACTAACGCAGCTGTGTAGTTTGATGAGGTGCCAGTATACGTCGCTACAAACGTCCGGTATAACTCTGCATTACCCTAACGCGGTCACACTTTCAGGCAGGCCCCAAACACGTCGCGCGGACAAAATTATTCATTAAGCGCAGCGCGTTGCATGCCGTGCGTACCCGCATGCAGTGGAAGTGCATAATACCGTTCTTGCTCTAGCCGAGTCGTTATCATCGCGAATGCGTTGTTGTGTAATTAATTTGTCCCCAAGTATACCCGTAGGATATTCGGGACACGATGACGTCAATACGCGGTCTGCAGGGGAATTAGCGACGCCGAGCTGCGTACCGAACAAACACTCGCGCGAAGTCGTACACGTGCAAAAATGCATATGCACGCCAGCAACCGATCACAGGCGACTCGCGTGAACCAGGAAAAGAAAACGTAACGACATGAACGAAGAACCGCAAAGACTGTATCGTTAGCGCGCGATGACTTTGCCGTGATCCTCGGGGCGAGAGCAACTTCATGAATATTGGCTTCGATTGGTGGGAGAAGGTCACGTGTACTTCTAGACATACACGCGAGGGACTCAATAGCAAATGCACGTGAACAGTTAACGAAAGAAGTTCCGTCCCCTGTGTTCTGTCAGAGCGCTCAAGCTATAACATTTCTGAGGTGTTTATACTTATCGTGCCGGGCTTATTAGCGATAAATGATCCGGCTCGTGTTTGTCTATGTTATTCTCGCAGATGTAAATGCCCGAGACCCATGTGGCCTTTCGTAAAGCCCCTTATTCACACGTCACTGCAGAGCCGCCGCACTCGATTTTGCGTTTGTGAGTGTCGAGTGATTCATTACGACGTGTTCGCCGACGCCCAGCTCCAGTTTACTCCTTAGAGTCTCTCCTCGGAACGTTTATATATTTACACCGCGGAGTTCTTTATATAGGTTCGAATATGTCACGCCTATACACGAGCTTAATTACTCAGTAATTACGCGTTTACTGCGCTTCGCTGTGCTTGCGTTTTTCGCCTTTACTTTGGTGGTGTTCCCTCGTTATAAAGTATCGCGTCGTCTCTTTCGCCTGTGCCCCCGCGTTTTATTTGCACTATATTGCAATGCATTCATACCAAATATTTGATTGATATGCGGGGTTTAACGTCCCAAAACCACCATATGGCTATGAGAGACGCCGTAGTGGAGGACTCCGGAAATTTAGACCACCTGGGGTTCTTTAACGTGCACCCAAATCGGAGCACACGGGCCAACAACGTTCGTACCAAATAGCTCGGCTGTTTGTACTACTGTAGTATGCTCTCGTCTTCATCAAAAGCTGAGTTTATTCATCCTCCTCTGCATAAAGGACGAGGCACTTCCTGAATTCCAATCTATATTCAACGATCGACGTCCGCGTCAGGCTAATTTTTTAGGTTCAAAAGCTTCCGAGGTTTCTGCACCTTGGCCTTCCGCATATGCCGCATGAGCGACGCATATGACGCTTACCCGTCAAGTTGGCTTTCATTGACAAGTGCGGGCTCAGTTGAACAGTATCCGCTGCTTGCGTCCAATCTTTAGCACATTTGTTTGACGTCACTTTCCTCGGATGTCTTCCTTTCTGACTTTGTGGGACGTAATGACTAGCTTCTTTCTTCTTTATTCCTCGACCAAACTTGACTTATCGTTACTTGCGTCCGTGCGTCTTTGTGTGTACTACGTTTGTGCGTGTTCCCTTACGTAAATAAGTGGTTATACTCGTGCTTGCTGAGCTGACACGTTGATATTGACACAGTATGTGACTTCAAGTTACGTGCGCTGACTGATTCCTATATATTGTTCTCCGAATGGTTTGCGACACACGTAAAAGTGTGGCGGAGTGCACTTGCCTGCAGCGACCCAGGCAGCTGAGCGTGACCTGCGCGGGAAACAAGAAAACGTGGTAGAGAAAAAAAGAAGGGGGTTTTCGGGACAGCATTTCGTCATAGCTGTTCTTCATTCTCGAGCACAAGTTCACCCCACCTACGTCGGTTTATTAAAAGTGCGTTTTTTTTTTTCAACTCTGTGTTACAATATAATTGGCTTCACGAGTCCATTTTGTTTGACGTCACTATTCGTCAGATGTTCAGTAGCGCTTTGGTGATTGATATGTTAGGTTTAACGTCCCGAAACCACCATATGATTATGAGAGACGCCGTAGTGGAGGGTTCCAGAAATTTCGACCACCTGGGGTTCTTTAACGTGTACCCAAATCCGAGCACACGGGCCTACAACATTTCCGCCTCTATCAGAAATGCAGCCGCCGCATCCGGGATTCAATCCCGCGACCTGCGGGTCAGTAGCCGAGTACCTTAGCCTCTATAGACCACCACGGCGGGGCTCAGTACCGCTTTGTTCGTGAGCAGTCTGAGGCGAAAACTAATTGTCAACCACTGCTTCACCACTCAGCTGCAAACAGAGAATCTATGCTCCGAAACCACCGATTTGAGAGGCCACATTCTGTGGACTGACATATCTGTGTGGTCGCCCCATTTGTTTCTGCGCTCTTCAGTGTGAATATTTACGCCGATAACTTTACAGCTTTCATATTCTTTTTACTGTTTCCTGTCTACATTCTTGGGCTACCCGACTGCAACTGTGTTGTTCGTCGCATATCCTAGTTTTCATTTTTTTCACTTCGTATGAAATGTTATCATTCTCTGTCGCGTTCTTTATTTCTTTCTTTCATCTCTCATATTTCTCTAAAATATATCCAAAAAATATCAAACTATGCGGCATCGCTGGATGACCTCTGTTCTCCCTCGGAGCGTCATAACTCGCCCGATGATTCATCTTAGTTTTTTTTTCTTTCTCGGCTTTTGACGAATCTTTTGATTCACGCACTTCAATAACAAAGTCGCGCATTTCTCTGTTCTCTCCTTCTCACCTTATGTGCCTTCTGCCTTCACTTTTCTATTTCTAAATTACTTTTTTGTTTTGTTTCGTTCCTCAGTCGTCTCCGAGCGTGCTCCGTGTTTTGAAAGACCGATGATTTGGCGATTTCTAAACGAAGCGTGTCACCCCACCTCCCCCCTCTCCAAGAGACGGCGCTGTTTTGCAGTTCAATGCCCGTTTTCTGACCCTCTGTTTTGTTGACACTTCCTGGCTTCCTCGCTTTTCGTTCTTGCTTCTCTATTGTTTAAAATCCCGTCGTCAGCGATTTCTTTTCCTTCTCGCAGGCTTCTTTCGAGGTGAGTTTCTTGCGGGCTTTCAGAAAAAAAACGGAAGATATAGGTCCTATAGCGAACGCGTCGCCAGAAGGAGGCCCGCTGGCGTGCGTGCATCATTGGACAAACGGCCAGGATTTGATCTTCTCGAGGATGATTTGTGCGTATAGCTCCTGGAGGGGATAGAGGAGTAGCCATAGGCACCGTTTCAGTTTGTATTTACTCGACCATGGAGGCGCGCCTCGAAGAACCTCGGAAAGTTGAGTCACGAGCCACTTCGGAATGTCTATGAGACTTGTCGTGGAACTATAAGCTCGTGAGTCGATTTTCGGAAAGACAATGGTATTATGCGCGCCGTGATTTATCGTTCGGGCTGGTGTCGTACGAGAAAGGCTAAGCACGTCTCGGAAACAAAGATAAAACAGTGGGATAAAAAAATAAGACAAACGATTGGTATTCTGGTTGAGATTAAGATAATGGATTGAAGCTTGTCCTGCTGTGTGGTTGTCGAGGCTAATCTTTATTGTGTTGTTTTAATCGAGAGATATTGTTATTGGTTGAATTAAATTGGGACTCCCGCGCAAACTTGGCGGTGTGTTACGAATGTGATATTGAGTTTAGAGTGAGTCCTTGGAAGTTTGTTTCAACCCTATAGTTTCTTTTTTTCACTGTTACTTTGTTAAGAGTGTCTACACAGAGTCAGTCAGTCTAATCGGCTTTGTCAGCAACGAAGCCACCGAGCTGCTGTACACTTGCGATGAATTATGAAAAGTACTTGAAGCTGGCTTCGTAACCTGCTACATATTTTGAGTCGTTCTGCGTCTCTTCTGTGCCCCCGATGTGTCATAGAGTTTCCTGAAATTAATATAAAGGGGACTCTGGCGCTGCGATTGTTCAGAGACCATGGGAATGATGGATACATGCATTTGTCTATAGCCTTCGTACTTGCGAGCGGGGAATCGCACTTGTGGCTACGTTTATTCAGTGTTCCAATTTTTTTTTTCGAAGGAAAAGACAAACCTTTTTGAACTTCGTGACCCGATTTGAAAAGGTAAGCCCATTTAGTTTAATAAATAATATCTAGGGGGGAATCTGGCGCTATAGTGTCTACGCGGGCTAATTCAGCGGCGCTTGTACCCCCATGGTAATTATGGGAAGTACAGGCTTCGGATCTGCTTCGGATGGATCACGTTCTTGAGATTCGTGACGCTTGTTTGCCGAGTGTAAAACAAAGTGATATGAAGTTATAGATATTTGAAACTTGCTTCATTTTCTCGCACGTAAACCTTCATGCAAAAGGTTGTTGTGGCTAGGTGGTAGAAGTAAAACCTGGACAAATTTAACCACCAGGATATGCATTGCTCTGACATTGCGTTCCAGATTTGGCATCAAAATGTTATGAATTATTCTTTACAACATTTCACAACAGACATTCTTTCTTTGCCCTCGAAAGTACGCAATACATATTTATGGAAATAACAGCACAGTATCAAGTGCGAAACACTTATCGTTTCGTCTGCTGCGATGCCAGGTGCGTCTGTTCATGTGGTCGCAGTGCGTCTACTTCGCGTCGCCGTCTTTTTGCAGTTCATTTCAACGAGTTTTGGCAAGATGCACTAACAACAAACGTGAACACGATGTGATATCCTGCACTGGCATGGGACGCTACATCTATGTGCAGCGGTGAGTGGACGACGCTTCGCTTAAAGTGTCAATTGAACGCGACTTATACAGCTACAGCGTTGCAGTAAATTGTGAGGCCTAGCAGTTTTCTGCTTCTTTGAACAACAAACGCGCAGCTTCAGTCATTTGCACCCACCCCACTACCCCCTCTACGCGAAAAATGAAACTAAAACTGTAGAAGAAAAGTCAGTATACAGTTCACTGGCTAACTGATCCAATCCGAAGCCTGTAGTTCCCATGTTTCCCATGAGGGTACACGATCGCAGTGCCAGATTCCTCTCTAGGTACTATTGTATGAAACTCTATAGGTAAGCCTGAATGAATAAGGTGCCGCTTCTGTGCTGAATCGGCCACATCTGGCTGGCATTGATAAAATTGACGAGGCACTGCGTGAGATATGGACGCTACCTGGCAGTGCCTTCGGGAGACACGAATTTATGGAGAACCCAAGGCCAGTGCAGGATGGCAGTCACATATTGTCGACAGAGTGTCTTTTTTTTCGTGCACGGCCGCATTTTCACCGCAGCGTAAGAAACACCCACTTTTTAGTGCATATAGCGTCGCATTTTCAGCGCAGCGTTAGAAGCACTATGGTCCAGAATTAAATATCCATGTATCTTCTAGTAAAAAAAACACACACACCGCCTAATACTTATGTATTGATGCCTTAAAGAAGTATTAGGTGCTGCGCCTTATATAAGCGTAACATTTGTTTTTTAATCGACAATGTTCACAAGGGCGGGCAGGCAGGCAGTCAGGCAGGCAGGCAGGTAGGCAGGCGGGCAGGCGGGCAGGCAGGCGGGCAACAGGCAGGCAGGCAGGCAGGCAGGTAGGCAGGCCAAAACGTCTGCATTGAAGTATTCCAAGAAAGACCCTTCGCCTCTAAAAAATAAATACATAAATCTACGTAGAGTGGCTCACGAATCTTTGTTCTTGATTGCGCCCATGTGCAATGCAATCGCGCCCGAGTTTTATAGAAAACTTTTTTACTTCGCCGCAAGCTATTTTTCCTTTAAACGTTGTTTTGAGAGAAACACTGATTTTCGTTCAAGAAAGAAAGATAGTGGATGTCGACTGTTTTCTGGCAATCGTGCGTTAGCATGATCCGCACAGCTACCCGGACGTTCGTTTATTTTTTGTTTTTTTATTTTTCTGTGTTCAGTAAAGTATTTTGCCTCGACTCATGCTCGCCATCCTTCTTCGCCAGAATCTTTGTTCGACTTGTTTCATTTGTTTGTGCGCAGTTCGCCTTCAAATGTTCCTTACAGAAAACTGAAACTCCTAGTCGAGTTTGTTTGAGTTCATTTCTTGTAAGTGCTTGTTTATTTCTTTAATGTTTGCCATACCAAGCTGTTCGCTAGCTTTTATTCCAATTCTTGTACATACAAAAACATGTTTTTGTTTGCATTCATTTGGACTGCAGTGCGTCAAAAGGTCGATTGGGCGCGAACAGAAAGAGTACGAAATGAAGTGAGAAATGCGCAAAGTGAGATGTTCTGCCAGCTTGCACTTTGCTTTCAGATACCGTGCATGAAATGTTAGTTCCATTTCTCTTTCGGATCATACTGCACGTGAAACCGTTGTCTATTTCGCTCCGAGTGGAACGAAATGCGTGGAAAGTATTGAGAACACTCCACTCTCCGTTGGAGTGCCAGTGAAAAGGTTTCTTTCTTTCTTTCTTTCTTTCTTTCTTTCTTTCTTTCTTTCTTTCTTTCTTTCTTTCTTTCTTTAAGCTCGATCGCGTTCGTGTTCTTCGCGTTCTCGAACACGGGGGCATAGGCAGAATTTGCACGTCGTCAGTTTCTTGAAGAAAGGGTTCGGGTCAAGCAGTTTATTCATGTTTGTGTATTTGCGCGCGCGCGCGTGCGCGCGCGCGCGTGTGTGTGTGTGTGTGTGTGTGTGTGTGTGTGTGTGTGTGTGTGTGTGTGTGTGTGTGTGTGTGTGTGTGTGTGTGTGTGTGTGTGTGTGTGTGTGTGTGTGTGTGTGTGTGTGTGTGTGTGTGTGTGTGTGTGTGTGTGTGTGTGTGTGTGTGTGTGTGTGTGTGTGTGTGTGTGTGTGTGTGTGTGTGTGTGTGTGTGTGTGTGTGTGTGTGTGTGTGTGTGTGTGTGTGTGTGTGTGTGTGTGTGTGTGTGTGTGTGTGTGTGTGTGTGTGTGTGTGTGTGTGTGTGTGTGTGTGTGTGTGTGTGTGTGTGTGTGTGTGTGTGTGTGTGTGTGTGTTTCAGGTGCAAGATTCACAATTGGCGGGGGCGGAGAAGGCCCGAATTCTACTGCCCTTGCCGGCCACGACAGTGATTGTACCACTCACAATATCTCGTCGATTGTATGAACACACCTTAAAACGGCGCATTGATTGCCGAATTTACAAGACCGTCATCGTTCCCTCACCCAATCTGCCTTCATTCGCTTGGCTCGATTCATTTGGGGTAGGCGGCATGCCCAATGCGTTGGGACGAAGACAACTTGACAAGACATCGCCCGCAGCTCTGAACGAGCGCTCCGTTTGCACTGAGACTTGGTATAGAGAGATTACGGGACAAAGCTCGTTTCAAGTGGCGCGCTTGCTTAAACATGCAAAGTTAGCCGACGTCACGCCGAAACCAGTTCGCTTACTGCACATTGTTTCCCGTAATATTGCCTAAACCAGAACCCACGTGATGACGGCTGATCGTGTTAGAATAGAGTATTTCGTGACTGCTACCCATTCTAAAACGGAAGTTCTCTGTAGTTAGCAATGACTAGAACACATTCATTATATTCGACTAATGTATATTATTATGCACAAATGCTGTGACTATTATGCTTCTTTCATCACACACGAAATCTACGCCGAGGCTGAAACACTCAGACTGCAACAGCCAGAGCGACGGCGTAAGATGTTACTTAGATGTGGCCGGTTACTAAGTAAAAACAAATCAACTCATTAATTTATCTTTAATAATTCTGCTGAAAGTCTTACATGCCTCATCTAACGCAAAATTTAACCAGAAATGAAACTGAAGTCAAATTTCTTTGATCAGAAATGAAATTTATGGCCTATGAAGAGCACATGTACACCGCTTGCTGTTTGTGTGCAACGTGTGTTGCTTATCTTGCAGCCTTGATTAGCTGATGATAGATATAGCGCCAACTCAGGACAAGGGCAAAAGGTGTGTGAAAACGAGCGCTAACATGCAACTTTTTATTGTGCAGTTGGGATGTAGCGCTCGTCTTCGTGTGTCTTTTTGTCATTGTCCTGAGTTCGTGCAATAGATACCATCGTGTCATATGAATTAGGCCAAGCCGCCACCCCTCTCTCTATGTGGACACCTCTAAATTACTCTTTCTATATATGCTGTATACAGGGTTGGACAGCTCTTCTAATCTTTATAATCTATTTTTCGGGTTACCAAGGTCACCTCGCTTTCCGCGGTACAAGCACATCGGCCCACTTTATACCTTTTAAGCTGGGATGGCCATGACGCGCATGTTTCTACGTATGTCCTTGTGCTTTCACCCTTGTCACCTCGCGACAATAAGTTAGTCGGAGGAACTGTTTGCTTCCCCAACTACGGGGCTAATTAGACGTCTCCGGCTCCTAGACAACCGGGCCCCGGGTAGCTTCCGCTGTTTGAGGACAGGAGAGTGTAAAGGAAGAGGGGGATCGCGAAGTATAGATCTGACTTTGCTTGGCCCCGCGAGACATCAGTGAAAGCTCGCGTAGTACAGTGACAGCGGAAACAGGCGCGAACTCGGCTCTTGTCCCCCTCGGGGGAATTTCGTCGCTGTGTGAGAGTGAACGACAAAGGGGCCGATGTTCCGCTTCCATGCATTCTCGGTCCATCTTACACTGGTTCCGTGCAGTGTACACCTAACTGCAAAAGCATGCGGAACGCGGAATAATCTGTTGTCCCGCTTTCTCTGGAGACATAACATTCAGGTAAATGTCCTTACTTCATATCGCCACTATACACTCACAAGCCCGATTAGAAACGTTGCGCACTAATAGCGGAAACTATTCTAAGCATGTCAAACAAGCTCCTAATAATACATGCTGCTCTGAAGCTGACCAGACAGTTAGTTGCACGTTCGATTGGCTCATAGTACGACGTAAAAGGTAGCATGAGAATGCACGAACGAATGCAGCTGTAGCAAGTATATCTCGAGGAGCATCGCATTGTAATCGATCCTGATTGCAGGACGCCAAGGTCCTGTGTATCGAGGCGTTACGTCTTGCACGAATTGGCTTACCCTCCAGCGTTGC
Organism: Rhipicephalus microplus; assembly: GCF_043290135.1. Classification (NCBI taxonomy): domain Eukaryota; kingdom Metazoa; phylum Arthropoda; class Arachnida; order Ixodida; family Ixodidae; genus Rhipicephalus; species Rhipicephalus microplus. The sequence continues at coordinate 61,387,178 of NC_134702.1, forward strand.
AAGTGTGAACGAATCGCCAGTCCGCAAAGCCCAATTCACGAGGTTTGTCTTTCATAAGCGAGTTGCACTGGCCAGCTGACTTGTTTGATACTATGTACAGCTTTTAGGTAGACTGAACATCTTACGAACTGGCGCAAGAACTTTTTTTTGCTAATTTTTTTTTAATGCAGGCCACAAAGTTACTTTGGAGTTCGTGAACGCTGTATGTTGGCAAGTTTTAGATGCGGAGCATCTAATACTCGAGGCTTGTAGTGCGGCGCCGTCCGCAAGCTTCCTCCTCCTTCTTCCACCATCTGTGCATCCCTTCCTCCTCTACACACCGCGCGCGCTTCACTCCTCCACCATCTGTGCACCCTTCCTCCTCTACACACCGCGTGCGCTTCTCCTCTTCACGAACATTCGCTAGCTGTATAATGTAGCGCGCATGCGCCGTCACGCTTCGAGAACATCGGCAGCTGACGCGCGCGCATACGCCGTTGCGCTTCTCCCCCTTCTCGAACATTCGACAGCTGACAGTGCATGCGCCGTCGCGCTGTATATATACTCAAGGTCGGCGCTCGCTCGCTCAGTTGCCGCTCGTCGGTTGGTTTGTACGGTGCGTCGACGTCCAAGGTCGCGGTGAAATGAATTCCAACGAATCCACAAACACAATGATCGACGTCCCTTCGACCAGCGCCACCCTTTCGCATACGTGTGTACGTGTTCACTCATTTAACACCCCCTCCTACAACCACGTTAACCAATTTATCCATCGACCCAAGTAAGTCGCAATTTAACACCCCATTTCACAACCACGTTAACCAATTTAGCGATCGACCCAAGTCGCACTTTAACACCCCGTTAACCAATTATATGCTCCGCATCCTCCTCAGTGTTCCCCCGAGGGAAGCTGCGGGCAATTTTTTTTGTCCGTGTATGCGCTCCCGGTTGTCTTGACGCGACCAGCACACAGCTTTTTTTATTTATTTAACAGTGCACGCATTTGATTAGCCATATAGTGTGGGCTTCGAAGGCAGGCAAGCTGGGCCGGCTAGGACGGCTGCAGGATATTGGTCGGCGATTGGCAGCGCTCGGGCACCGCGGAAGGAAGTGCGAGGGCGAGAAAAGTGTTTGTCGGTGGAGAGGAGAGCTGGATTCGATGACGCGATGCAGTGGCTTCCGCTTTCATAAGTGGGCGGAGGTTTGAGGAGAGGGGAGGGAGGGTCACGCGGTGGCACTTCGTTCCCACGAACCGTCGAACGGGCGGGAGAGCGCCTCCGCGTCTGAGCTGGACAACAAGCTCGGACGAGGCATGCAGGCGACTCCAATCTATGTTACGCGTGTCCGTAATTGTTTACGCGGAGCTCAATTGAGGAGTGACACGCCTCGACCCTGCTGGAGGCTAAAAGAATCGTGAACTGCTACAGACTGAGGTGACGCCTGGTGTTAGTAACTCTCCTAATACGAGGCGTCACCCAATCGTGACTCTGGGCGTGCTGCAGGCGTTGCGCCCCTATAGGTGCAGTAGTAGGATGTACGTGGCCGGTTACTTAAGTAAGCTGGCGCAGGACATGACATTACATAAGTGGCAGCCGTCACAGTTCTCTCGACCCATCTCTACGACTGCGCCTACCCTTCGGTCTTTCCAGGGAGTAAGGTACAATGTTGTGCCGTCTGCGTCTGGGCGTATAGCCTTCACCAATGCCTACTCATTTAAGATCGGGATGAACGACAGCACGGAGTGTAAAGACGGCGCCGTCGATGAGACTATTGACACCTTTTATGTTACTTCCCGGCATACACAAACGAGAGGCTTCATCTCCGCAGTGTTCTAAATCAACCGGACGGAAGTGATTTCGCTGTCGAGAAGGTACTACAGGCGCACAGCAGGCTTTCGTTCCATTCTGTAAACAGATATACGCACCAACTTAACAGTACGAGAGAAGCAGACCTACTTTATGCTACTTGTATTATGCCTAATTTCTAGGTGTTCGGACCATGGCGCTGCCCATCCCGGTCCTGAAAGGCAACTAAAGCGCTGTTGCGTTTCCTCAAAGACACCGGTCTATTTCATCGTTTGTTATGTGAAACGCAAGACTGTTACGCGTCGGCCCACTCCAGTAACTTTTTTCTCCTCCTCTCTAACTTTCTCTCTCCTTTCCCCACTGCAAGATAGCCTACCGGGACCCAGCCCTGGTTAACCTCCCCGTCTTTCTACTTATTCTCTCTCTCTCTCTCTCTCTCTCTCTTGTTCCCTCTCTATTTTCTATTTTCTTTGTATACAAGGATATTATTATTATTATTATTATTATTATTATTATTATTATTATTATTATTATTATTATTATTATTATTATTATTATTATTATTATTATTATTATTATTAAATGATAGCAGTGACAAGAGAATGATGAGCCATTGCGAACGAAAAAATTTGTAAGATATACAGGGCCCGTATTCTCAAACAAAACCTCTTACACTAAACGATTTTCGTAACAAACTATTTCACCCAATCACTATGTGAAACATACAAATAGTCAAGCCAGCTCGCCAATCAGAGAACGCACTTATGAAATTAAAGAACCAACATCGCGCGAAAATCACAACCACAAACAAGAACAAACACGTAGGCGGGCGCTCTATGTGTTTCGTTCTGTGTGGTTGTGATTTTGGCGCGAAGTTGACCATTTAATTAAGAAATGTACGAACTAGCCGAATAGCGAGTTCTACTACACTCTTTTATTTATTTTCCGAACACTGTTAGCCTTTCGGCTGTTACAGGGGTGGGACATACTAAGAGTGACAAACATCAATACATTCAAATCATACAGCAATTTAAACAGCAACACTTGAACTTGGAAATGTTACATGACATACATTGGAAAGACCGGCATTGAGGCTAAAGGAAAAACAGTGCAGTCGTAGTAAGCATACAAACAAATTGCAATAAATTAACATAGTAGACCATGCTTACAGAAAAATATCTTTGAGCCCTTCCTCAAATTTTTCCAGCGAATCACAATGAACCAGTGGTAATGGCAAAGCATTCCACGGACGAATTGTTTTTGGAAAAAATGAATTCGCATATACATTGACACGCTGTTGTGGCACATCGTATGTGTAATCGTTTACACTTCTTAGGTTTCTTCCGCGGCGTCGTGTTAAGTATTTTGTTGTGTTTAATTTATTTTTTGACAATAAAAACAAGAACTTCATCCTTGCCAATTGCCGTCGTTCGGCTAAAGTGGGCAGTTGAAGAGAGCGTAGCATTTCTGTTACTGACTTATGAAAGGTAAGTTATGTAAATACGGCTCCTGATTCGCAAAACCTCTGTTTCGCTCATGATCTAAACCAGTGGAAGACAGGCTTCGTTAAATGTTACTGTCAGGGTTCACTGAGCTGTTAGCTTTCGTTTTTTTTTTTCACCGTAAAATCACATAATCACAAACTACCTATTCGCTTTAAGAGCAGTTTGACAGAAAACCGATGACATCCCAAACAGGCAGCGGCTCGCTTCAGTCGAATGAAGCAGAGGCATGTGTAGCGACTTCGAAATTCCGCAGTCCCGCACGGTCGTTCGGGCTGCATATAATGAGATGGCCGCGGAAAATTTCTTTTCCTAGTCGTAGATAAGGACTTGCGCAAATGCTTCCGCGGCACCGATTTCTTGAGCAACACTATATCCTGTCGTACGTGGCCACTCGCCGAGAGAAGTCGGTCGACTTTCAAGCTGGAGGGTGCTTCGACTGTTCCTATAATAATAGGGCCGTATTGCATGTTCGTAAATAGGAGTAGACGCGGTCGACATGCTGAGGTGCTTGTAGCAACGTCGTGGCGCGTAGGCTACGCCCATCCCAAAGCTCGCCACCGCCCTTCATGATCACGTGACAAGTGGCACAGCAGCCGCAAAGCTGCCTCCGAGCACTGCGCGTCGGGGGCTAACTTAACCTTGTGGTGACGGAGCGACACGAATGGTTGCTCCATTAACCGCAAGGTTAGATTCGTGTCGTGTAAGGCCAACGTCGTCTAGTCTATTGCGTCCCTCTGTCATGTGGTCGTGTCAACGTCGGCCAGACAGGCGGATGTTTAAACTTACGTCTCAGAGAACGTCAGTCTTCCTTGCAGGGGAGACCCCGAACGCACCTGGCCATGCACTGCGCTAATCTATATATAACCTTGTGGTAACGGAGCAACACGATTGGTTGCTCTATTATTCACAAGGTTAGATTCGTGTTGTGTAAGGCCAACGTTGTGTCATTGCATCCCTCTGTCATGTGGTCGTGTCAACGTCGGCCAGACAGGCCGATGTTTAAACGTACACATACGTCCCGGAGAACATCAGTCTTCCTTTCAGGGGAAAAGACCCCTAAACGCACCTGGCCATGCACTGCGCTGAGTGCCAGTGCGAAGCGCAATTCTCCGCGACGGAGATCTTGTTTAGACATCACGATCGCACGGACACGAGAACTTGCCGGGGCTTACCATATTAACGCGAGCGCTCTTACGTGCGTTAGCAATCCTTCTTTCGCGTTATCGGACAAGGAAAGGAAGTCACACTACTCATGGAAAGGGGGTAGACCGGTGGGGAGAGGGGGTGCAGGAGGTGTGTTCTTGGTTTGGTTTCTTGCCTTATGTTTTGCCCACGAGACGCATGTGTGGGATATATTCGAGCATCAAACGTAGCTGTTATATATTTTCGGTTCTAGGAATAAAGCTTTTAGTTGTGAGTGAGCGCTTGTGGTGTACAATGTCTTGTCGTTGTCTTTTTCGCGCTACATTTACCCCGTAATGGTCCACAATTTGGACTCCCACCTATTCGATCTTGAATAGCCCCACAAACGTGCTCAAATGCTACCGGTGCTCAGTTGCTCTGCTAACAGCCTATATATAACAGCCGGTATGCAACAGCACGCAAACGAGTGCCATGCAACGAAGAACACTTAGAGCGTAGAGCAAGTGTTGAAATCCGAAACGGGTGGGAATCAGAACAGCTAGCGCGGCAGTGCATATAGTGCGCGTGACAGGGGAGCAAGAGAGAAAGCGGCGCGAAGAAAGAGGAGGAAAGGGTGAGTGGAAAACGCTTGAAAACACTCCCGCGCTGTTGGGCGGCGCCCTATTCTGCCGGTGGCGTGCCGTCCGTCGTAAACTGGGTGCGTGATGGGGGGGCGCCCCCCTCTTGAGCTTGCACAGGATGCGGTCCATCCTGCGGCACGCGATCTGGCAGTGCCGACTCCGCATTGTCGAACGGCACGCACGTCCCACGCACGTCGTGCTTGCTTGAATGCTGCGGTGTTTTGCACGCCTTGCTCCCACTCCCTGCAGTGCGCGCGTCAGTTGCTACCGGTCGTATGTGCGTGTTTATCGCAATACAAACGAAAATGGGAATAGAGTGTTTTAGAGAATGTTGCTTTCGGTACGTTCTAGGACCTACTCTGCATCGGTGCTCCGTCCGTCACGGTAGGTCGGAGACTACAGGCTGGTCGGCTGCTGACCCGAAGATTCGATACCCGCCGCGGTGGTCGCATTTCAGTGGAGGCCCGGTGGTAGAAATATCCAGAGCCGTCCAATACGGCGCCCCTTATAACCATATCGACGTTTTGGGACGTTAAACCTGAGATGCCAGATTTCTACAGCTAATATATACGGTCAGGTTCCGGCTGCCGGCGTCCGCAGCCAAAACGACGTGTAGATGGATACAGAACGCGCGGACAACACAATGCGCTGAACAACGGTTTTGGGCGCCCCTCGCAACCTTCGTCACCGCCGATGCCTCTTTGACAAGTGTGGCGATGCTCGGCAGCGTGACTTCCCCCACTAATCGTTACGCCGCTTTGTCTCGTGACGTAGAAATCGCTCTGGCGCTGTTATGAGCACTTTCCCTTAGGAATCGCCATGAGATGAACGCGTGTAGTTTGCTCACAGCAAGAACAGCGGCAATTAAACGCACACAGCGGCTCGAATGGACGCGAAAACGAAGTGAAGCCACTGGCGCAGAAGCTGCTATCCGCAGCCTCTGGCGTAGCTGGCTTCCATGTTGTCACACAGGTCCTGTTAATTAGGGAGGCGATCGCCGGGCTAATTCCAAGGGCCGAAGTATTGGCCCTCCGAACCGCACCACGAAAGCGTGGACAATTTAGAAGTGGTCCTTTTTGGCGCGCCAGCGGACGCCGGCTGTGGCCCAAAGAACAAGTCAGAGCCGAGAGTTGATAAACAAAACAAATACTATATTCTCAAAAATGGCAGATCGAAAACAATACACAAGAATGCACACACCACAATAGTTACATACAATACGTCACCAAACAAACAACGTACTACACAGTACAATCAACCACACTTGAAACAACGGACACAGACAACAATACGCACTACAATGCAGTCGCATGCATTGAACAACCAAGACACTTAAAGACTAAAGAGATAGAAAACCTATTCAGTCCAAAGTTCTTGGAACCAAAGTCTGGATGATACTCTTCCGAGAATCACTCACTCAAAGTCCAGCGTTGTTGTCGTTCCGCAGCCCTCGAAGTTTCTCTTCCAGGAAACCTCGCGTCTTCAATTGGCCACTCTCCAAGCTCCAAACTTCTTCGCCCGAACACGTCGGCTTCACACACGCGGCTGTCGCCACGTGTCTTCGCTCGATAGCGGTAAACACACACTCTTGCCGGTAGCTCGAGCCTTCACCCCTCAGGTGGAAATCCTCTTCATCTCCTGCTTCGTCCCTACGGACAAAACCTTCGCCGACTACACGGCGGAATCCCTACGCACTCTGGCGCTACTTCCGTCTTCTCCTGATCTCTCGTCTCGGCTGCTCGGTTAAATACCTTGCGCGCGACATTCCAGAAGGTTCTCATCATTTCGTCGGCGCGATACGCAGCGAAGGCTGGGAAGAGGGCGAGACGGTTGGAATGCCCTCCGCGGCCGATGACTCAACTCGGTATGACCACGCCCCTTGCCCCGCCGCGGTGGTCTAGTGGCTAAGGTACTCGGCTGCTGACCCGCAGGTCGCGGGTTCGATTCCTGGCTGCGGCGGCTGCATTTCCGATGGAGGCGGCAATGTTGTAGGCCCGTGTACTCAGATTTGGGTGCACGTTAAAGAACCCCAGGTGGTCAAAATTTCCGGAGCCCTCCACTACGGCGTCTCTCATAATCAAATGGTGGTTTTGGGACGTTAAACCCCACAAATCAATCAAAACCACGCCCCTTTCGTTCTGGAACTTTCGCGGGCTATCTCGGCCGCCGATGTGGGGCGAGGAGGTTCGTCGGCGAAGCCACGCTTCCGAGGGGAGAGCGCGCGCCCCGGGGAGCCTTCAGATGTTTGTTTTCTTTTTTCTTTTGACCTCGCGGCGCCACTCCGGCGTTTCGTCGCGACAATTTGGCGGCGCGCCCATTTTTAGCGCTCGTTCTGTGACACTGCCCCCCACTTTAAGAATATTATCTCATAATATTCAGAACCACACAAACGAGCGCGAACAGTCCCCACACACTCAAAGACTAACATAGTCCGTCGCTCATGACACGTCACATTCGCAATAGTTCACTCAATACAATTGTACATTGTAATTCAATTCCACAACACATGGAATATAGCCACAGGTACATGACTACAACACTTCGTCACACATTCCAAACAATACAAAGGTACAAAGTTCTTTCATTACAACAATTACTATACTTACATCATTACTATACATCACAACACCGAAACAAACATTTTGACTCACTCAACATACAGTTGCGACACAGGACAACAAGAACATTAACACAACATATGGCACTCAGCTCTGCCAAACACATTCCGATTCCACCTCAGCACCTATCCTGTGCATTTCGAGCGGCGCTTGCGCCCTTTCTTGCGGTGCTCGCTCGATCTCTTCTTGTGTTTCCACGTTCTTTTTCGGCGGGCCCTTTCCAACGACGATATCTGAGGCGGTGTCTCAGCCATCGTTGTCACTTCCGACACCGATAACGGGTCATAACATTCGACGGGTCCTGTCTGTTTATTTGCCAGCTTGTTCATGTCTCGACATTTGGCCCGGCTGGCCGACTCCGTCACCTTTACACTGTCGGTCGGTTGAGGTCGTGCCGACGTAAGTCCAGTTGCGCGGCCCGTGAACTCATTCAACACGATCATCTTCTCATTCGCTGTCTCTTGGGCCGCGGCTTCACCTTGGGCTCTAGTGAGATCCGTCACGGGCTGCTCCTCCACTGTATATCGCGGTCGCTGGGTTGGCGAGGGCTCTGTCTTAGGGTCTTCTCCCAAACATTCCGGATCATTCGGTCCTCGCGCCCCGTCGATGTTTCCGATGACAAGGTCGTAAAGGGGGGTCGTCATACATAGAGCCGTAACCTTCCCGCTGAAGTATGGGGTTTCAACCTCAATCTCTGCTTCGGGAAGCATCCGAACGGTACGGTCAATTAAGCAAACCGGTTTCGTTTTGCCGGTTAACTCGCTTTCCCCTACCAAGTTTCTCCGCACGATAGCAGTGGAGCTGCCGGTATCTCTTAACACCGTAATCTTTTTGCCCGCAACTTTTCCAGGCAGCGTTGGCATTCCTTTCGTAACACCGGTTGGCTGTTTTGACATTACCGCACCCACAATAGGAATTTTCTCCCCATTCTTCAACTCTACGAATCCATCGGTGACGGCATTATTATCAGATTTCGGTGCCGCTTGCACACAAGATACCTGGTGAGTTTGACTCACTCCGTTCTGACAAGCGTCTGCTTTGTACCCAGTCTGACCACACTTGAAACATTTTACTGCCGTAGGGCTCGTAAAGATCGTTCGACAGTTTTTCGCGCGATGACCCACTCGGTTGCACAGAAAACATCGCGGAATGCTCTCTGGTGACGCTTCTTTTCTTCGGGAGCCAATTTCTTCGAATCATCGGGACAATCCTTCTTGACTCTGGCCAAATTAGTTCCACCTTGCGCTTCCAAGAATTGATCAGCCAATTCAAGCATTCCTTCAAGTGACTCAGCCTTCCTCTCTTTCAAGTACAGCGACAGGCTTGGGTGGCAACTAGAAAGAAATTGTTCTCTAATTAGGAGCTCTCTAAGCTCATCGTACTCCTGCGCTGTCCCTGAAAGTTGAATCCATCTGTCGAAATAATGGCTAAGTCGGGCGGCGTACTGTGTAGCCGTCTCACCATCAGCTGGCTTTCCTGTGCGAAATCTGTCCCGGAATCCTTCCATAGTAAATCTAAACCGCTTCAGCAAAGCAGCTTTCACCTTCGCATAGTTGGCTGCATCGGTCGGCGTCAGCCTACCGTACACACTGAGCGCTTCACCACTCAAGCAAGTACTCAAAGCAGTTGCCCATTGATGTTCCGGCCAATTCTGGCTCTTCGCAGTCGTCTCGAATCGGTGAAGGTACGCGTCAAGGTCGTCCTTCCTTTCATCAAACGCCACGAGCAGCTTGCTTGGGTTCAAGCGGAAGCCATGATCTTCCCGTTCGCTGCTTTCAACTCTAGGTTGGACGGGAGTTTCACTTCGCTGTTGCAACCGGAGCCGCTCGAGTTCCATCTCGTGCTGCCGCTGCCGTTCCCTTTCACCCATCTCCGCTTCTCTTTCTTCTTTCAGCTGTCGCTCCCTCGCTTATCTTTCCTTTCTCGCCCTTTCGGCTGCCAACCTCTCTCGTTCCAACTCAGCTGCTTTTTCTTCCTTGGCCCTCTCTGCTGCCAACCTCTCTCTCTCCAACTCAGCTTCTTTTTCCGCTTTGGCTCTTTCGACCGCCAACCTCTCTCGTTCCAACTCAGCCGCTTTTTCTTCCTTGGCTCTCTCAGCTGCCAACCTCTCTCGTTCCACCGCCTCTTTCTCCTTCTGGCTTACCCATTTCCGTAGTTCGGCGCCGGAAAGACCCATCTTCTCACCAAGCGCGCAACTAACTTTTCGAGATCCATTGTGTCTCGCAACTCGCAAATAAAACCTTGCCGCGTGCAAAAAGTATCTGCCTAAATCAGTCTATCGGAACACTCCCCTGCACTCGTTAATGAGAACACTGAACAACACACAAAATCGTTCCGATAGCACTATCAACAACTCGAGGCTCTTTCTCACTACTTTGGACACACTGTGCACCAAAAGGTGCTGTCGCGGACGCCAGATTAATTGTCGTTCCGCAGCCCTCGAAGTTTCTCTTCCAGGAAACCTCGCGTCTTCAATTGGCCACTCTCCAAGCTCCAAACTTCTTCGCCCGAACACGTCGGCTTCACACACGCGGCTGTCGCCACGTGTCTTCGCTCGATAGCGGTAAACACACACCCTTGCCGGTAGCTCGAGCCTTCACCCCTCAGGTGGAAATCCTCTTCATCTCCTGCTTCGTCCCTACGGACAAAACCTTCGCCGACTACACGGCGGAATCCCTACGCACTCTGGCGCTACTTCCGTCTTCTCCTGATCTCTCGTCTCGACTGCTCGGTTAAATACCTTGCGCGCGACATTCCAGAAGGTTCTCATCATTTCGTCGGCGCGATACGCAGCGAAGGCTGGGAAGAGGGCGAGACGGTTGGAATGCCCTCCGCGGCCGATGACTCAACTCGGTATGACCACGCCCCTTTCGTTCTGGAACTTTCGCGGGCTATCTCGGCCGCTGATGTGGGGTGAGGAGGTTCGTCGGCGAAGCCACGCTTCCGAGGGGAGAGCGCGCGCCCCGGGGAGCCTTTAGATGTTTGTTTTCTTTTTTCTTTTGACCTCGCGGCGCCACTCCGGCGTTTCGTCGCGACAATTTGGCGGCGCGCCCATTTTTAGTGCTCGTTCTGTGACACATGTCCAGAGTGGTGTTTGTGTCTTAAACTTTATTTTTTTTGTCCCTTGTGGCCGATTCGATATGCTGACAGGTGTACTGTAGTCTGCTGACGATTGACCACGACATACTGCAAATCTACGCTTAATGTGCGAAATCTTGATTACTTAAGTTGCATATTTATGGAAATGTGCATATAAACGAGCTCAAGCTACAAGGTGGAGGCGCGCACAGAAAAGAAAGAAAGCGTATACACATTCTACAGCACTGCTTAGAAAACAAGTTTATTTATACTACGTACAAAAACCAAAAGTTGCATACCATACTATTGATAAGGGGCACATAAACATTGCCACATCTACGTGCCACGACAAACATGACTGTGTGTGTTTAGAAAAAAAAAGGTTGGTAACGATTTAGAGTACTTATACTACTTGGTACTCTACTATGGGAGAGCATAAAGCCGTCCCGGGAAACAGTAAATCTGCAAGTCCAGCGTTCCAGAATTTAATGTTTTGTGCTTATAAAAAGTGAGTAACGATTCATAATATTAGGTACGCTACTATGGGAGAGCTGAAAGCCGTCATGGCGGGTACCGAAATGGCAATGCCGCCTTCTCGTGAAGTATGCAAGAGAACAAACTTGTGACTAGGACGCACTTCACTGCAGTAATGTCATGTGCTGAGTCGTGGCCGCTATTACGACGTATACCCGCAGAAAGACTGCAAAATAAAGGGGCTTTTTCTGCAGCGTAAAGCGAACATATATCAAGGCAGAGAGAGTTGCGCAGTAGTGTAAAGAGTGTGCAAACACATCCGCTTTTATATCCAGGATAATCGGCAGTTGCGTTTTTCCGACGGCAGCATGTGCGATTTGACCCTGAGATTGTGTGTATTCCTTATACGACGAAAAGAGGCAGCAATTTTGATGACACCCGTGACAGCATATCGTGTTTCTTTTTTCGCCACCGTGGCAGCACTTTGTTGTAAACGATGTTCACGTGGACGCATAATAGCACATTTTCAAGGACCAGATGTCCTCTACACCGTTGCCATTGTGAATGCAGCTGCGCTGCGCTTTCTTCAGTCCACGCTCGCCGAGTGATTCCGTGTGTCCGGCGTTCCTGGCACATGTTCAACAGCGATGCGGATGCGATCATGACTTTACAACGGCCACAGTTTCTCACTAGCGTGCTTGCAGTGCGCAATCGCTGCCGGAAAATAAGAAAATAAGGCGACTCACGGATGCTAGAAAACTGACCGCAGAGATAGGGGTGGGTATGCGGTAATGGTTGCGATGCGGCGACCACTCACTGCAGCGTATATATATAAATATATATATATATATATATATATATATATATATATATATATATATATATATATATATATATATATATATATATATATATATATATATATATATATATATATATATATATACCAGCTTTTTCCGATCATGTGATGGGTACTTATCGCTATTTGCCTACCATCATTGCGAATAACATGCTCGGCACTTATATTTATTCGCATTTGTTCTTATGAAATGCTGCGTTGTAAGAAAGTAATTGTAAGTATAAGAGTTAGCAAACGGCATCCGCAAAGATCCGTATTCCCAGATAACTTTTTTGTCATCACACTAATAGCAATCCTATGTCGAGTCTGACCTACATGATACATCTTTTCTTACGTGTCATTTATCACACGAGATAGTGCTTTTTCATGAATACAGCCTCATATGTTTCACTGTTTGTGAGTACTCGAATGAAAAAAAAAAAAAGATGTTATTGAGGTCTGTCGGGCCGTGAACTATAGCTCGTCATGGGCTGCTCCCACATCGAGACAGATAAGCATAGTCTTCCGTATTCGTTCGTTCTTTTTTTTTTTAAAGTAAGAGTTCCAAGTCCAATATTCACAATGTGGTTACAAGAAACGCTCTAGTGGAGGCGTCAGAAATTTTGACGATGTGACGGTCGCAGCCGGGATCCAACCTGTTGCCTTATAACCAACCACTGCTCCACCGATACGGACAGCTTGCGTGTGTGCGTGCGTGCATCTGTCTGGCTGTCTGTCCAGGTTTCCCCGCCCCGGTGCTGGCTAGCATGTCAGATCCTAGCATCTGGCTTACCCCTTTCCCTTCCTGACTTTTTCCTCTGTCTCTCTTTCCATCTCATTTATCTCTCCGTCATTTTTAAACTGAATAACGAATAAAGATGATTTGCGCCCTATAAATCAACTCTGATAAGCTCGTCAATAGGTTGTTATCGATCGCTTAGCGTCGCTCTCTCTTGGAATTGTGGCCTCCGTGATTAGTTCTTGTCACGGTGCAAGAATACTTTAGGCGAGCGAACTCTGGCACTATCCGCTGCCCGATAATGTTCAGCTTCGCAAGGACCCGAGAGATGGCGCTACGAACTTTTTCCCGATAAAGCAGAAGTTTCAGGGACTTTATGTCCCGGCTCATCCCCCCCCCCCTTTTTTTTTGATGTAGGAAATCCGCATGACGTAGGAAAGTATCGGCGTTCATTTATCGTCGCCACAACACGCTCGCTACGTCTTCAACCTCATCCCTTATCACGCTCGGTTTCGCGGCGCCGCTCTGTGCGTGTCGCGTGGTTGATCTCGTGCGATAACCCGGTTTTCTCTCATTTGAACGACAGAGCTTCGACAGCACATTCGATCCTTTGAAACACTCCAGCAGGAAGCTATTGAGGAGGATAATGACCCATCCAGAATGGCCCCTCGCGAAATTCTTGCTAACCAGCGAGGCATGCGACAAAAATACAGCGCCCCCCCCCCCCCAACAAATCATTACAAGGGGAGGACGCGATTGACCTCCGCCGAATTCAAACGGGAGTCTTTCCCAATCTTCAAAGATTACACAAAATTTTTCCAACGCTGTATGGGCGTGCTTGTCCGTGGTGTGGCGGCTCGCCATCGCTCTACCACATTTCGTGGGGATGCCTAAAACGACCACCAAATTTAGATACCTTTTTAGGTCAGTACAAGCTTTGTAATACTTTCGAGCAATGGGAGGCACAGCTCGCCAGCTCTGACCTAGAGGTGCAGCTTGCACTTCTGCGTCACGTCAGACAGGCGGCGGCAGCCAGTGGAGCCCTGGACTTGGGGCCCCACCCATCAAGCTCATGACCCCTGTCCCACAACCTTGCAAATGAAGTTTTTCCTTCCTTCCTTCCTTCTCATTTGAAAACCGTCACTCACGTGCCGGATATGCTTTGCGGAATTTTCAAGCAGCCCGCCATAACGCTCAGTCCGGCGAGCCATCTATCGGCACTCCGCAAACGAGACCATAATCTGTTCCTCCCTGCCAAGCGCTTACTCGGCGGCGTTCGCTCACCACAAGTATTCTCGCACCGTGGATCCTGTAGTGCACAGCGGAAGCAAATCGAGGAAGGCACGTGTATGAAGGCAAAATCCAAGCGCTAGACGTGCGCACTTTCACATTTTGCTGACTGGGCTAGTTGCACAGCTCTCACAGCTTTGACTGGTTGATATGTGAGGTTTAACGTCTCAAAACCACCATATGATTGTGAGAGACGCTGTAGAGGAGGGCTCCGGAAATTTCGACCACCTGGGGTTCTTTAACGTGCACCCAAATCTGAGCACACGGGCCTACAGCATTTTCGCCTCCATCGCAAATACAGCCACCGCAGCTGGGATTCGATACCGCGACCTGCGGGTCAGCAGCCGAGTACCTTAGCCACTACACCACTGCGGCGGGGCAGCTCTCACGGCTTTGAGTCTGACGTATGTAACCGAGTACACTCCAGTCGACGTCTTGGTGAAGAGGGCGCAGCTTGGATGCATCTGAGTAAGAGGCGCAGGCGGTATTCGTTTCGGTACAAAGTTCCGCTACGAGGCGCAGCGACACTCCGTGTTGTTATCAGCGCCCGCGTCACCGTAAACCGCCTTGACGCGCCATCTGGAGTATACGCATTTATTGAAACACGTCAGAATTGCTGTGGTGCTTGAGAGAAAATTTTGGAGCCTATAGAGGTGGAGTTTGCCGGCCGAAAGAGAGACGGGAGTGGCATGGACAGCATTAGGAGTTTGAGCGCACGTGCAGGCAAAAGAGCAGGTGTCACTCTCATTGCACATAGTGAAAAGTTTAACCCAAATCAGCCAGAACTCTCCCTCAGCTCTTAGCATGATTGTTCTTCTTTTTTCTAAAAAAATGTTTGTGCGCAATCAGCGACATTCTTAAATCCCATCAATACCAAGCAATGCTTCATACAGACGATTCGACCTGTCCCACGCACTCTGGATAGTCCAGTATTCGTTCATTGTGAATGCGAAACCCGCAGATGCCTTATCAAACGCTACAGTAATGGACAGCCACCGGCACCAACGCTCAAAACCCTTCTTCACGTAACGACATCACCGTATAATGTCGTCATGACGTCGCACATCGCCGAAATTCGTGACGCCATCCTGATGTCGCAATGACGTCACATCACAATATGACGTCATCTCATGACATCGTCCTTCGGTCATAGAGGCAGTGTAGAACCAGATGAGGTGCAGAAAGCGTCTAATACCTCCGAACATTGAGGCCATGCTAAAAAAAGCACGTTTAATGCAGGAATCTATCGAAGGTAGGCGGCTGAGGTTCAATGCATTGAATGAGAAGGAAAAAAAGAAGGCTTGCGACGTCGAGTCGTCTATAGAGGAAGCATAAGGGACTGATCGTGCGTCTGTTTTACCCCTTTGTAACGAACGCATGATGCGCAACCTTCCCACATTCGTTCAGCATTCCATACTGTCCCGATGACGTACCGGCCAACCTATGTATAGTCTAACGCGCTCTATGCTGAATTTCAGATGTTATGAAATTACGCCACGTTCACCTCGATGGATCAGGGGCTAAGGTGCTCGGCCGCTGACTCGAAGGTCGTGGGTTCGACACCGGCCGGAGGCGAAATGGCAGAGGCCCGGTGTACTGTGCGATGTCGGTGCACCTAAAAGAACACTATAGTTGGTCGAAATTTCCGGAGCCGCAAACTACGGCGTTCCTCCTAATCTTATCTGGGTTTTGGGACGTAAAACGCCGCATTTCGTCATCATTACAATATCAAGGTGAATATATGTCACGCGTCACGGTAATCATGACGTACGTCTACGACGTCGAACGAAGTGTTACGCAATTCAGCGATGTTACACTACTGGGCGTCTTGAAGAAAGGCAAGCGTCACGCGCTTGGCGCACGCCCTTGACATTCGCGAGAATTCCCCGTTCTCGTGTTTGCTTATCCCTCGCTCCGTGTTGGCCTTGCACTCGTGCCCGCTGCTCCGTGTGAAGGTCTGTATACACTCGAGGAAAAGGTGCCGCCATCCTTGCGCGCTTAGCGGGCCCGTTCGCTGTTCAGCGACTGCGACGAAGCACTGCACATTCAGCTTAGGCAACAACAACGCTCGAGCGATTCCTCGGAACCGATTCGGCGACGCCGCACTGTTGCTAACTCGGCGCTCGAATGTACAAACACCGTTGTTGGGACAAACGGGGCGCGAAGAGTCTGCTTGCGTAAAACACCGAGAACTCGGGTATTGCCCTCTTTTTGCTCCAGTTTTGTTTCGCTCTTTTAGTCTTACGGGGGACTAGGTTAGAAAAAAAAGCTGCCTGGTCAATATATAAAGCCTTCGAATCACCGAAGTTGTCCAGTGGTCTGTGTCTTCTATCACTTTTGCAGTATTGTCTTTGTTGCACCCTTGCAAAGGCGATTTCAAATTGGTCGTCTCGTCTAGGACGCCAAAACTGTAGCCATTACTACTTTGTTGATAAAATTGTCTTCGTTTCGTTGTTTTTCATGCTGATGGCGCAGTGGAGCTCCAAATGCTTAAAACACCAAGTTGCAGACGCTCTCATGCCATGCAGCGTATATAGACGTTAGCCAAGGCCAGGGGCCGAGAGTCTATAGTTTCGCAAGTTCCCATTGGCTGTGGCCAGCTGCCTTTGCCCCATGAAATGCCCGGCACCACGATTGGCTGAAAATTTTCTCGTATGGGGAACCCTACTGCGTAAAAAGCTTTTGTTTCATGTTTCCAGCAGTTTTAACCAGACAGCTGTCGTGGTCGCAGATAGAAAGTTGTCGCCCACTTGAGCCGACACGTGCTCTTTTCAACCATTTTGTCTTCGCTCTCTTCTGCTTCGCTCCCAGAACACATGCACCGATATTTCAGGCGTGGGATGTTGTAGGCCTTACGGACGACATAACGGCTACAGAGATGGAGAGAAATAGAGACAGAGAAAGAAAGGAGTTCTCGGGGAAACGAATTCCTCGGCGAGGCAAGATTCGATCCCGCGTACTCTCGAGCCGAAGGCGAATGTCGCAACCCTTCGGTTACTCAGGCACGGCCACGGAGCACAGCGTATACCTTTCGTGTGACGTACCTATCATGGGGGTGGGAACGGGAATAAAGGCAGAGGAGAAGAGATGTGAGGGTTAGTCTGAGAGAAAGAAGATAGGGGAGAGAGTAAATCATGACATAGGAAGAGATAAGTAGAGATAAAAAAAAGTTTAAAAATTAAAAAATAATGAAATTGAAAGGGAAGAAATAAAACGAAATGTAAAAACAGAGAAAGAGCAAGAAAGGCAAAGAAATGGATAGGAAAAGAAAGAAAGAAACAGCGAGCAAGCATAGCCATGTTATTGATATGTTGGGTTTAACGTCCCAAAACCACTATATAATTATGAGAGACGCTGTAGTGGAGGGCTCCGGATATTTAGACCACCTGGGGTTCTTTAACGTGCACCCAAATCTGAGCACACGGGCCTACAACATTTCCGCCTCCATCGGAAATGCAACCGCCGCAGCCGGGATTCGAACCCGCGCCCTGCGGGTCAGCAGCCGAGTACCTTAGCCACTAGACCACCGCGGCGAGGCGTATATAGCCATGTTATGATGAAGGCCTAAAGTACAGTACAATAATGGGTGGGAAAGTTCAAAGCCTAGCCAAGCCAGCACAAGCTAGGTGACTCAGCCTTAAGCGACTTGAGCTATAAAATTTGTCCGTAAACGCTCGATCTTCGCGTAGCATTAAATAGGCGTGGTGTTCGTCTCCAGTGAAAACGAGAGCAATGCATGAGAATTGTGTTCTATGGAAATATGTTCTATTGTCTCGTGAACATCAGCAACGCTGCACATGGCTTCTGTCGGTCATACCGGCTAAGAAATAGCAGGCATTTGCAAAGGTGTCTGGCCCCAGCCGTGCAACAGAAAGAGCATGAGGTTGCGTCGCACTGAGGTGGGGCAAGGTAGTAGTTGACGCTACAGCGAAGGATCCAGCGTGCGCTTTCTCGAGTTGGCTGATTGTTGCGAACTCCTCTGCTACATTTAATGTATGCTACGACGGGCAAGTACGCGAAGTTAGAAGGTTGGATTCACCCTTCAAAACGTCACAGACATGGGGTAACAGTTTTCGAAATACGAGAGTGCTTCTGGCGATATGCATAAAACAGCAATCTGTACGCGAGAGTTGGTTTGCACTTTTACAGTTTGGGCTCACGTGACATACAGAACGGCATGATTGACCTTACACTAACGCCGAACAGTTTGAATGAAAAGAAATGTTCTACTTTATAACATTGCATTAGTATAGCTGCCTTGCCAGTGGCAGTGGTTGGACCGCGTCACTGGGAGCCCATGCAGTCTCCTATACTTAACGCCTCATCACCGTTCTCTGACGACACTGCCAGCGTCACTACTGCCAGAGCCAAGGTCGACAGTGACGATCCGTTCTACCAACGGCGTCACACCTGTCGTTTCTAGTTACGTCGCGTTACACCGATCTGTTAAGGTACAAGCCGGCTCTGCCGCACTATATATCCTCCCCTTGAGTTACGCAACTCTTACATGACGTCTACGATGCTGCGTGTTTTCCTCGTTTTTTTTTCTTCTTTACGTAATGCAGATTATTGATCGCTGTCATTGCGATAACACTTACGGGTAAGGGAGGTAAGTAGCAAGAAAGGTTATCACGGATAACCAGAACACAAGTTTTGCCGCTGAATAGCATCGTCCATGCTTGTTCTTGCAGCAGGCCGCGTGATAAGCTATGCGCCGAAATCGTCCTTACAGAAGAGAAAGCAGCGTGGCCTATAAATGACGGCAGAGCCTCTGTTGGCGCGCAGCTCCCACATAAGCCTATTTGTCCTCGTCTGGTAAACGCGCTCGTTGCTGTTGGAACAAAGGAAGCCAAAAGTGCAAGTCAAAATTGGTTCGCTTCAAGTGTCTCACTGGCGGATGGAGGAAGAAAGAACGTTAACTGCCGTTCGCGCTAATTCGTTTACGAGGTGCATTGGGTAATTGGACTTGTTGTAAAAGGCGACGGAAACCACAGGGGACAAAGTCACTCCTCTGTAGCTCCGTGTAAATTCGACGCTTAGTTTGCCGGTTTGGCATTGAGCCAACGTCACGAAGTGTGCTCATCGGGGACACGACCTGCCCCTCTTCGTTAGAGCGCGTCTTTTAGACGTAGTTGTCGCATAAGAAACCGTCATTTATACTAAGAGCCTTAACTGCGAATAATCCGGGGAACAATGTTGAACTCGTGAGTTATCCCCGGAAGCGAGGACAAAACCACACTTGCCGTGAATATAGAGGGGAAAAAGAAGAGCAACCTGTGTGTATATATATATATATATATATATATATATATATATATATATATATGAATGAGGTAGCAAAGGTGAATGAGAGTAGCATCCAAGATTGAACAAGAGTATGCCGAGCTAATTAAGTTATCTCATCGAAATGTGTAAAGATGATGTTTATCGCACGCCTCTGTTGCCTGAGACAGGCTAAAGTGACTAGGTCGCTGTGTAATAGGAGCATATATCGGCGAACTCACACGTGAATCGATTCACTCGGACTCACTCATATTTAGATCGAGCCGTGAGTGTGAGTGAGTTCGGGTGAGTAATGTTTCGGTGAGTTTGAAGAGTTCGAGGGAGTCCGGTGGAAGAAAATGTTTGTTAATGTGAATCCAGCTCAGAAGAATTTTCGTGAGCCTGAGTGAGCTCCACAAGTCTTGGCGACCTGTGAATACGAGTAGGTTATATATAATATGCACTCTCGCACCTCCCCTTCTTCCCGGCAACAGAGACTGCTCTTTGCCAGCTGTGTGGATATGTTGTAACATTGACGATCTGCTAACGAGCTATTCTTCCTCAATCGCAGCAGCTGCAGAAGCCGGCTACGTGTCCGGGAGTTAAGAGGCACGGCATACTTCCGCTGTTCATGTACGACGTACTCAGGCAGGAGGGCTATAGTGGTGCGCGGTCGCAGTATATGCGCTCGTATTCTGCGACTCTGCTTTTGGTACTGTAATAACGCTTACCCATATCAGGTTCTATTCGGGGTTCGCTTATCGATGATTGATTGATTTGTGGGGTTTAACGTCCCAAAACCACTTCTGATTATGAGAGACGCCGTAGTGGAGGGCTCCGGAAATTTTGACCACCTGGGGTTCTTTAACGTGCACCCAAATCTGAGTACACGGGCCTACAACATTTCCGCCTCCATCGGAAATGCAGCCGCCGCAGCCGGGAATCGAACCCGCGACCTGCGGGTCAGCAGCCGAGTACCTTAGCCACTAGACCACCCCGGCGGGGCTTGCTTATCGATGGGACGCTTTTACGTACGCGCCGATCATGGCGTTTGGCCGAGTAGTACAGCAGCGTTGCTTCGTGGCTCGTCGGCCAGTCGGCCGTTTCGACATCGTTACAACACTTTTATTCCGTTAACTCTTTAAACGCGCTTCCCGTTTTGTGTATTTAAGAGGAGCTGCCAGAATTTCAGGGAGATCGTTCTAAAGATGGCGCGCGGTCTGATTGTAAACATAAAAGGAAAGTTACACGCTCCACAGCATAGAATTTCTTAAAATTAACTATAGGGGACTACGGCGCTGCGATCGTTCAGCGACAATGGGAATTATGGGCATGACATTGATTTGCCTTGTCTTCGTGCTTACGGGCGGTGAACGCACTCGTGGCTTCGTTTATTGCTGTTGTTTTGGTTTTGTTTCGAATGCAAGAACAAACCGTTTTTGACTTCGTGACCCGATTTTAAGTGGTAAGCCCAAAAGACTAACGTGGTGAAGCTTAACTGCCGCACGTTTGCCGATTGTTATTTCGTGACAAAGCAGCTTCAAGCCATGCGAAGCCAGAAACGAACGTAAAGTATACGAACACTAGACAAATCCATGTCACACCCATATATTCTCATGCTCGCTGAAGTGCCATGAATTTTTGGCTCTCATAGGCACTAGCGCCAAAAATTGTGTATATTTAGGAAACT
Organism: Rhipicephalus microplus; assembly: GCF_043290135.1. Lineage (NCBI taxonomy): Eukaryota > Metazoa > Arthropoda > Arachnida > Ixodida > Ixodidae > Rhipicephalus > Rhipicephalus microplus. The sequence goes on from NC_134702.1 coordinate 61,408,219, forward strand.
CAATGTTCCATGATGTTTTTATGGCTCACCAAACTACAAGGATCGAAGCTATAGGTAAATTTTACCTTGATACGCTTGCATAGGTGTATATTCGATAACAATCGTAGGCAACTCACTGACAGTGCGCGGTGACGCATCAAGCGTCTCGCACATGCTCAAAGACATCCCGGCACATGGCGCCTTATCGAAGTCGAGCGCCGTGACACTTAGCCGACACAGCCCGGCGCTGCGGCGGAAAGATGACAACCGAGTTATACGCGTATTCACGCATCGGCGACGGCGAAGAAGGCCTCATTACGTCGCCTTTTCTCGTCCGTTGTCGCAGCTGCTAATTGGCCCTTCGCCGTGCGCATCGCCCGTGGTGAGGGACGCAACGTAACCATATTTGCTTCCTTAAGAGCCCTGCGACACCCTTTTCAGGTGCGGAGCAGATGATCTTTCTGTCATTCACGTCACTTCCGGTCAGCCACAGTGGCGTCGTTTTTTCTGGTTTCGGTCTCAAAAACAGCGTCGTTAGCAAGTTTTTTTTTTTTTTTCTGAGGTAAGCGCTTCTATTTAGAAGGCGACATTTGGCGGACAGCACTACTTCTAGCTATAGACTACCTATGTTTTGACTTATTTCAAAGTGCCAAATTTCGTTGCAGTTGACGTTTAAATGAGTTCATTGCCCCGCGAATCGACCGCCGTAGAATTTTTTTTTAATCTATCGAAAACGAGCAGAGTTACAGATAATTGTCGCACGCCCTGCAAATGCTTTCTCTCTTTTGTCGTTCCGGCTAGCGCGCTGGAAGATAAGCAGAGAAAGAATGCCACGGGGCACACAAGTTACGTCCCGCACTGCGTCATCACCTTGAGCCAACAATGTGACTGAAGCAATTTTCTTGCACCAATCAAGAGTGGGGGCCTCTCTCGCTATTAGTACCTAATTTGTAGATTTTATGCATTCTAATTATCTTTTAATGTAGTAATAAATCTGATTGATTGAGTGATTGATTTTGATTGATTGAATGAATAATTGATTGATCGAAATCGATTGATTGATTGATCATGTGCATGCGAATTCGAAATATAATAAACTGGAGTGCATATGGGGCACATATAAGACGAAATCTACTGGGGAAGCTGAGTGCAATTCGGCCCGGGATAATGACTCTGATAACACACAAAAACAACGCGTGCATATTCTGTGGGTTTTGTCCGCGTAAGCGCAGTATACGCCTCACTCTATATTAATCCACTACGACGCTCACCGCACACTGTTTTCAAAACTCGATAGATAGATTGTTATGCACGAAGATACCCGAGCGTCATTTCAAGGGTGACTTGCCTGGGACGTAAGATGATTTTCGTGCCAGCCGATACCACATGGTGGCCTCTATGTCATGTCGACGCGCTCCGGTTTCGGGATTTCACCGAGTTTATGCATGATATTACTTTCCAGCATCGCGAAATGGCCCATATATACTTTGTTACCCACCCGCTCTGTAACTGTAATGGTAATCCCCCCCCCCCGCACGCACGCACGCACGCACGTGTGTGTGTGTGTAAGTGCATGTACGCTATGCATGAAGCCCACTCAGCGGCTTCAACACAAAACTTTTTTCAGCAGGAGCGTGTATTAGATACCGCTCCACGGATGATACGCTGAAGGCGCGGCTCAAGTTCATCCTTTCCGTGCATTTTGTAGCCGTTGTTGGGACGTGTATACAATAAGTGGGCGTATGATTTGACGCTGCCTGGATCCTGCGTTGAATGTTCTTGTAAAGGTGGTTTATTTTGAGCCGGCTGCAGACCTTGTTTACAAGGCCACTAATAGATCAAAGTAAGTTCCCTATGGGCGAGTGTTTATAACAGACGGTGATACGACGGATGTTGTACCACGTTTCAAATCACAGTTCTGTATCGTTTTGTAAGCGAAGGAGAAGAATGTTAATGGGACGGACGGGTGGCTACATATGCACTTAAATAAATTCATGCACCACAAGCCTATACTAACGTGAAGGTTTATTAGTATCAAGCAGGGGTTATAGTGAATCTCTTCAAATAAAAGAGTTTTACTTCATTCTTATTTGAGCCTGCTGTCAACCAGGCAAGGCTTTGGAAGTAAAGCTATTGGTTGACATGTGGCGTTTAACATCCCAAAACCACCATATGATTATGAGAGACCACGTAGTGCAGGGCTAAGGAAATTTCGACCGCCTGATTGGAAGTAGATGTAAAGGGTATGAAAAGACATGAAATAGTGAAGGAAAAACATGGTATAAATGTGAAAGGTAAAAGTAAAAAAAGAGTGGAAGGTGTTATATGTGTAGAAGCTTTTGATTGATATGTGGGGTTTAACGTCCCAAAACCACCACATGATTATGAGAGACGCCGTAGTGGAGGGCTCCGGAGATTTCGACCACCTGGTGTTCTTTAACGCGCACCGAAATATGAGCACAACACGGGCCTACAACATTTCCGCCTCCATCGGAAATGTGTAGAAGCTTTAAGAAAGCGGAACGAGACCACACGCATTGAATACGTTGTAAGCAACAACCCACAAGTTCTAAAATATATGCTTAAATATGTAAGAACACTTTTTCGTGTCCTTTACAAACTCTAATACGATAAAGGGCAGTGAGACCAGGGACACAGGGTTAATCTTCCGGTGCCGGTGTTATGGCGAGGAGAACGATGGTGAGGGAAAGCAAGGTATGGGTCTTCCCGTGTTCTTTCTTCCTTTTCTTTCTTTCTTTCTTTCTTTCTTTCTTTCTATCTTTCTTTATTTCTTCCTTTCTTTCTCTCTTTCTTTCTTTCTTTTTATCCATCTCGTTGCTGCCAAATCAAAGAAAACGTAACTTTGAAATAACAACTTTGCCCCGCCGCGGTCGTCTAGTGCCTAAGGTACTCGGCTGCTGACCCGCAGGTCGCGGGTTCAAATCCAGGCTGCGGCGGCTACATTTCCGATGGAGGCGGAAATGTTGTAGGCCCGTGTGCTCAGATTTGGGTGCACGTTAAAGAACCCCAGGTGATCGAAATTTTCGGAGCCCTCCACTATGGCGTCTCTCATAATCATATGGTGGTTTTGGGACGTTAAACCCCACATATCAATCAATCAATCAATCAATCAATCAATCAATCAATCAATCGAAATAACAACTTGCCAGTCTAACCAAATTAGGAATACTGATATCAGTTACACTTTAGGATATCATGTGATAACTTCTTGCAAAGTAGTACAGCAAGATTTGCGATTGCGAAGATACGCACCCCAGTCACAGCTGTAACATTATATATATATATATATATATATATATATATATATATATATATATATATATATATATATATATATATATATATATATATATGAAGCCGCAGTGAGAGAGAGCTAGTTTTTTTTTTAGATGGTGTAGAGACTCTTTTTCGAATGTGTATCAAATGTGCGTTACATAGTACAAAAATCAGCTACGTCAGCTCTTTATGTTAGCTCGCATTCCTTGGCCGTACCTTTTTCCCTTCCGCCTGTCGACACGCGCGCCTTTCTTTAATGTTTGCGCGCGTGCTTCGCGTCGACTGAGCGCGTGCAATCGAACAACGCCGAACGTGCAGTCTGTGTTGCCAGGGGTTTACTGTGTATGGGTGACTCGGTTAATTTCTGTTCCTTCCTACCTGTCACTATATTGTCGCAATGGTTAGGAAACTAAGACGGGAAAGGCTCGATATATACGTATATAGGCATTCATTGACGGCCTTTAGTTCATCCATAGTGGCCACCGCACAAAAAAAAAACACACACACACGAAAGAAAGAAAACAAGACAAGCGCTCTAGTTCGTTTCGGGCTGGCCTTTCAAGCTGATTCTCAACGTTCGCTTCTCTGCGCATGCGTCTATTTCGGCCCCTTCGGAGAAGAATGCGAAGAGACAGTTTTTCGAGACTCTCATTACGTCTTGCGCGCGTCTCCGATTTCCGTTCGAGTTATGCAATCAGTTCCAGTGCAGTCTCGAGCGGCGTTTACAGGAAATCACCTTACGACGATGTCCCCGCCGCGTGCCTTGGAGGACACATCCGTTCAGTTTCTTCAGCAGTGTTCTTTTTCTTCTTCTTCTTCTATATGTGCTCTTATCGCCTCCATCAACGCCCCAATCGTTCTTTTTCGAGCCATCTGCGGAATCTCATATGCACACATAAACAGACTTATCGGATCGCGGCTCCTCTATATATACTCCGTCGTCACTGGATGGCTGCCTCTTCCTATAACGCGTATCTTCCGCAGTGGTGCGTTCTTTTCTACGAGGCCCTTTCTCCCAAGTTAGCATGTGAGCTCTTCCGTTTTCGTTGCTTGCTCTTATTCCGCCCCCCACTCCCTTATTTCGGTCCTTCTCGTGAAAACAGTCAAGCTTCACTCTCTTGCCGCATTGTCCTTTTGTTCCTTGTTATTTCTTCCAACACTTGGTATTTCGCATCTCCATTGCACTGGTGTTACGCGTAGACTTCTCCTCTTTCCTATTTTTTCCCCTTTCTTTTCCTCTTTTTTTTTGCGCTGGTTTCCATTTCTTTTGAGTCACGGATCTTTCTATATGCGTAGGGCTTTTTTTTGTTTCGCTTGGCATACGTTATATGAGCGTGTCACTCTTCGTTCGTGCCTATCTTTTCGCATTTGCCCGCAGCTGTCAGACGCCACACGGTATGCGATCTGTCGTCCTCATTCCCCTCCTCGTTCGTCGTCTCGTTGTCGTTCTTAGCGCGCAAGAATGCCCAGTCTTTTCGGGATGCCCGCTGTCAGCCCGCACGGCTGTCGCCGAGATTGCGCGACGGCGGGCTGTCTTGCGAGAATGGAAGAATGGCTTCGCTCGTTGCCACGAAAGGCGCCACGGAAGAAGAGCAGGCGGAGGCACGTTTCTCTTGTCGTCGACGTCGTCGTCACCTGAGACTGGACGTTCTCGGAGCTCCTGCGGTCGCGCTCTTCGCCGACGGTGATGGCGCCGTGCACGCGCGCGACCTTGGGGGGGGATTCGTGTATCGCGGAAAAGCCGTGTATACAGGCACTGAGAGTGACACCGCTCGGTTAGAATAATGTGGGTATGAAAAGCAAGAAGAAGAAGAAGGAGAAGAAGAAGAAGATGATTATGGTGATGATGATGATGATGATGATGATGATGATGATGATGTGGGGTTTTACGTCCCGAGACCACCATATGATTGTGAGAGACCGTCGCAGCGGAGGGCTCCGGAAACTTCGACCATCTGGCGTTCTTTAACGCGCACAGAACACGGGCCTCTACTGTTTAGCTTGCATCAAAATGCGACCGTCGTGGCCGGAATCGAACCCGTGACCTTCGAGTCAGCAGCCGAGCACCCTGCACCGCCGTGGTGGTCTAGTGGCTAAGGTACTCGGCTGCTGACCCGCAGGTCGCGGGTTCGAATCCCGGCTGCGGCGGCTGCATTTCTGATGGAGGCGGAAATGTTGTAGGCCCGTGTGCTCAGATTTGGGTGCACGTTAAAGAACCCCAGGTAGTCAAAATTTCCGGAGCCCTCCCCTACGGTGTCTCTCATAATCATATGGTGGTTTTGGGACGTTAAACCCGACATATCAATCAATCAATCAATCAATTATCAGCAGCCGAGCACCCTAGCCACTGGTCCACCACGGCGGACTTTAAGCAAGGTGAAGAGAGTAAGTTCAGCGCACTAGGAACTGCAGCTTCAATTCTATTCCGTTCACAAAAAACTCTGAAGCAATAGCTTTTGTAATTTATTTCAGCCATAACCGGCGTATATGCGATGCGGTCCTCTATGGAGGGTTGACTGCCGAAGACAAAACATTCCTTTTTTTTTCTTTTGGCTGGTTGGCCGGATGTCTCGTTTCGCTCTCGCAACGATGCCCAGGTGATCTCGTTGGAGTACCCGGATGTCTCGTTTTAGTGCCCGTTGTTCAGTGCCCGGATAACGGTTTTTTGGCTCAAGGTAACTTGAAGGCCGCCCGACAACGTGGCTAAATGCATTTCATGCTTAAGAGACGCTCATTGAGCGCCACCTTTCAGGAGTTGTAGTGGGAGAGCGGAAAGGAAGCGGAATGTGCGCGTGACTTGGAAAGATGAGAGCGGAAGGGGCTATGCAGTGTTCGCGTATAAACGAGCGGGCGGCAAGCGTTCAGGTTGCCTCATATCGTCTGATATACGAGACGTCGGCGGTGACACGTACACGTTCAGGCGAAGAAAACGCTCTGCCGCCAGTTGCTATAGCGTCTCTGAAAGACGCTACGAATCACAACCAGCGCCACGTGTAGTTAAAATCCAACTTTGTTTTGGCGTTGCAATTGCTTCAGGGTTCTAAATCCAGCGCGAAATGCGACTTCACTACACCAAAACCCGAGGAAGTGCTTATAGCATGGACACACAGCGATTGCTCATTTTGAGTACCGTTCATTAATTTTTTTTTCTCGCTGCAGAACGTAGCAGTAAGGAATAGCCGAGGTAGTATGGAGTTCAACATCTCCACTGCAAAAACTCAAAATTGGGGACCCTTAAGCTTCGCCTTTAAGAGTTGAACGCGATAGCGAAATCCGGTTCCTAGTGCACCCTTCAACCGCTAGGCGCATACTTATTCATGTGTTTTGTTAGATACACACGCACGCACACAAACACGCACACAGTAGATTGGACCAGCACGTGCTGTTATCGCCGAACGGGCTCGTTTTCGTCTTGACACCTGTCGAACAAAATAGGTTAAAGGGGTCCTGAAACACATTTTTAAGTAACCATTGAATGAATTCACTAGAAGAGCTTATTGCCAGACGAATTAAACGCCGCAAAAATTTTAAGAATCCGTCCAGTGCGAGTGGAGCTGCAAAAGTTTGTCGCATGCTGCGATTGCATTATCTCTTCTCTTGTCCCGACGAAAGCGCTGGAAGCTAAGCAGGGAGGGGTTGCAGGGCAGAGAATCTACCGCGCCTCCTGACCTTGAGCACTTTTTTTTTTCTTTGAACGCGCGGCTTTCCAGTGTGATCGCGCGCGCACCCGTGGACAAGTAGCGGCTTCCCGCGGCTATCTCGGTAACTTGATTTTTCGGTCACAGACGCACAGACGATTTTTCGCTCACAACCAACGGGGCCGACACCGGCGGCGAGTTTTCCGCGACACGAGCTCTTTAACGCTATCGCGTTAAAACAGTTAGAACAAGACAGAACAGAACCTTCGCGCTGTTATATACGGTCTCTCGTAAGAGCTCGTAACACCGGCGCAGGAGAGGCACGGACGGGAGGAGCTGTGCTGCGCCTGGTGAGGCAGTGGTGCCATCTCTAGCGTAATGATGGTGTCAGCCACCTGCTTATGAAGTGTTGTTAGGAAGCTTAGGTGAATTATTCTGATTAATTCTGGATTATTTCTGTTATATTGTCTCAGACGTATCCGTTTATATGAACCCGATTTCGAGCATTGTTATTCTTGTTTTATGCCTGTATTGACCTAGCGACTGTGAGCGTGATCACGCCACATGATTTCTATGAATAGGTGACAAACCGGGCATTTTAACGACACGCACCTAAAACAGAAGAAAGTTTCCGGTCTGCAACTGAAAAAGACATGGAACCTATGGTCATCACATTCCGCCCGTCCGTAAAAATTAACATAACTGGTGAAGCTCGAGAGTATGTTGCTTTCTCATATATATATATATATATATATATATATATATATATATATATATATATATATATATATATATATATATATATATATATATATATATATATATATATATATATATATACATATTGTACAGCCCGAATACACCTTGTGAAAGAAGCGCGTACGGAGAAAGCCACGTGGACGTTGTCATCCGAGCAGCCGCGTTAGCTTTAGAATTGATTCGTCCCAGTGATTTTTTTTTCGTGAGCTCCTTCTCGAAGATCAGTTTCCAGCCTTTTAGCGGGACAGGCCCGATCGTCGTTTTTTACCGGAAGCGAATGTCGTAATGCTTTAGAGCAAGTGAATCGCTATGCTATGAGTATTTCTATTGCGTGAATGAGCACACTGACATTTTTTTTTTATTTGCAAGAGTCGAAACCATACAAAGAAGGGGATGTGCTTACGCATTGAGGGCTGGTTGGCAAGTTGAAGTGGGCAGTCTCGTACGGTGGCATGCGCATGCCCCTTCATGTTAACTAGAGTCCATATTGTGCCTTTGTCCTCTCATGGAAGAGAAAATATCACTGAAGTGTTAAACTGCAAGTACGAAACAGTTCACGAAGCTCTAGTTTTGTCCACATTCAAGATTAAGCATTGTTGTGGTACCGTCGTTGCGCAACTGTACTTTATTAAGCAACAATGGACGTGTGAATACGATGGGCGAGGCCACGGCGAGGCTGTTCGGAAAGACCACCAGCTGTTCATGTTCCATTCATGAACAGCTGGTTATCTTCTGCGTACTTCATGCCCTTATGCTCAAAAAGAGCCAAAAGGGGCAAGCAACTAAATTCCCTGCATATATATGCAAGCGTTCAGGATGTCCGCAGCTATAGAGGCACCCTTCTCTCTAATTGAAATACGAGCCATCATTTGTCTATACGTTGTTTTTTCGTGTTCATATATCTGGTTTCCGTACTTGGTAATACAACCGCGTGCAGGTAGGTATTAAATGGAAGTTGTTGAAATAAGTGCGCACAATAGAGTGAAATGTTTTCGTGGGCTTACGCCGAAGCGAGATGTGAGTAAAAGTAAGAGTATGGTTTTTGCTCGTAGCACGTTGTCCGTTTTTGTTTCGTCTATTTCCTTGCGACCTCTCTGAAAATAAGGAGCATGTACATCAAAATGTGCGAGTAAATATCTCTAATTCGTACTAATAGGGATTTGCCTGAGCTGTATCGGCAAGGTGTCTCGCCGCAGTGGTTACTAATAGCAGCAGCGGAGGCAACGTGGCCATCAAGCGAAAGTGTGCGTATCCGTATGTGCCACGAGTGCAAAGGCACGGCATGTGCTGTGGGCACCGATTCGCTAAGCTTTTCGTTCGTATCTCTTTGTAATTGGCCGGCCGCTCCCGCTAAGCATGACCATCGTGAGAATTGGTATAAATTTGCTATAGGCAACCGCTCCAGTGTAAACCATTTCGATGAAAACACTCCATCGTGAAAAGTGGTATAAATTTTCTCTAGACAACCATTCCAGTAAAAGTCATTTTGATGAACACATTCATGCATTTCTTCATGTTGACATTGTCAACATGCGTGGCTAAACCGTCGCTTCGCGTCGTTGCTTCGTAGTGTAGTATATGCATTCATATGCGTGCACTCGCTTTTCAGATTCTTAAAGGGTGGGGGAGGGGGCGCTGCTAGAGGGGCCAGCCCCCTCCCCCCTTCATTCTCCCCGTGGGCATACCTTTCATGCACTCACTTGTACAGGCATGCCTTCGAAGCGCGGATCTAAGTGGTGGTGAAAGTGCTGACAGTTATTTCATGGTTGCTGAATTGGAGTGCTCTAAAGAGCAGCAGTTCATTTACGCTAGTGAGAGAGGGCACGAACGTTAAGTGCGTGGTTAGTAAGGCAGCTCTCTCAACTACTGCACGAAATTTTCAGCAGGGGGCCAAGCAGCCCGCATTAGCGTGCGTGAGTTGTTTGGCGACGGCCTTTGATCAAGAAGAGTTGGTTCTGCAAACAGCGGCGATGCGAGTGTTTGCACGTGAGAGGCGTGGCTTGCATGCACAGGCAACCCTTGATTGTGTGGACACAGAAGACGGGCGACGCCGAAACTCCTATAATGTATTCATCGTGCTGGCGGACAGACGAGTTAATCAATCTTAAAAGAAGAAACGAAGTAGTATAAGTATAGACTAACCTAGGTGTCGCGTGCGGGTTCGTTTGACCTGCCCCTGCGTGCGCCCTCTTTTGTCGCAAGTCAAACAAAACCTGGCAACGTTCCTCAACGGGCCGGTGACGTTCTATCGATGTGTGATCGCGTTCCTGCGTTGGGAGGCTTTAATCGCGTTCGATCAGCACATAGGTGTGTGTGTGTGTGTGTGTGTGTGTGTGTGTGTGTGTGTGTGTGTGTGTGTGTGTGTGTGTGTGTGTGTGCGCGCGCGCGCGTGTGTGTGTGTGTGTGTGTGTGAGAGAGAGAGAGAGAGAGAACCAGCTAAAACAAGGTGTAGTTCCACCTTGTATTGTTGGGTTTGCATGGGCAAAAAAATGAAAAAAATTAACAAAATGTACGAAAAGAAGGAAAACAAAGGAAAAGCTTATGTAGGCTCGAGAATAAGCAACTTGTTGTTGCCTAAAGATCAGTGTTCCGTGTTCTTCAGTACGCTGAACGTGTAGTTCGTGTAATATCTGGCGTTGTTTCCCCCCCCTTTTTTTTTTCTTTAGAGGTACGTTCACGTGCACCTGTTCGGTCAGCTCTCAGTCCTTAACTCGCGTGGGTTCGAGATAATCGTTCTTGAAGCGCTTGGTTATCGGTAACAAACTTTCATCCGCCAGAGTTCAATGCATAAACATTTTTGGAACATCACGTATACATCGCAAATATCCGTGGACTCGGTGTCACTCTTCAGAGCGCTCTGTCGTATTTCTTTTCAAGTTGCAGGTGGAAAAAGAAGTGTGTGTGAGAAAACGAAACTCTATTTTCAGATTCTTTCAAGGCTGTTTACGCGTGGGGGTGAGTGGTCACGTTAGTCCAAGCAGCCGTGAGCTTGAGCCTAGACTTGTTCACCAGTGGTATCTGATCCACAGAATTCGGGCTTGTCGACTGTGCCTGCTAATGGAGATCGGATTGGTCCGTGATTGATTTAGTATTACTTGTGAATACGTGTTGCGTTCCCAGATCATGTGCTGGAGTATTTTAAATCATGCGGTAGAGTATCCTTGTGGCCTGGTGCTACGAACGGGTAGTTGTCTTCCGTCACTTTCTTTCCCTTTCACGTGGTAGAGCGTTCAGCCACTTGCGAAATCTGTAGTAACTTCTATGTGTTCCCGGATACGTCCCATAGAGCAGAGTGTCGTGGAGGTACTACTTGTCCATTTGATGTCGGCGCAGTATGAAGATTTTCTCTGTTTAGTTTGCACTTATGAAGTAACGCGCTTATTAACGAGCCAGACTCATGTTTCAGGCTGCGGTTTTGCACGCTATACTATGATTTCTATACTATACTATACTATACTATACTATACAACAACACTATACTATGATTTACCCTCTCTTTTCACTCCTCATCCTCACTTTGTTTCCACTTTTAATGAGACCATTGTTAACAGTACAATGGTTTCTAACACTGAAAAGCAGCTGCACAGTGATCTCTGTTATGTTATTTTTTATTTTACGGTGAACTAATTCGCCTACTACAAAGTCCCAATGCCGCATTATTTGTAATAACAATGATTTCTGCCTATTGGGTGTCCGCGCTGAAATAAAATGAAATGGAGAATCCTAAAACAAAAATAAAGAAGAAAAAATGAAGCTGCTGAACCTCCGCCCGCAACTCCAACGTCCCCTGGCGCCCCTTTGGATTGGTAGTATGGTTTTCTGCATGACGAGTCAGCACTGTGGCAAAGCTGACTTGTAAAAGCCACTTGGGCGCGGCAGCAGGGGTGGCTTCTTTTATTGCACTTTCTGGAATACAATTTGAGCAAACAGTTGAGACTTCGAAAACTTTCAGGGTTCAAAACTCTTGACGTTGCCTAGGGGGTTTCTGGTTGTCCCGTGGAAGCATCGGAATTTCCAAGCGTGTCCGAAAATTTGACAGCTTTGTCGTCCTTATCACTGAACTTACATTGCTTTTTTCGTGCAGGTCGTTTATAGCAATTATCGGTTACATAACTATCGGTTCCATACAAGGATAACTCTACTAAGGTTCACTCTCTCCCCTCCTTCGTACTCTGCTTTTTGCCTTCACATGACTGCTCTGCCCCCTCACTTCTCCTTTCGCGCCCCTTTACAGTACCATACTATATCTGTGGTATTATACTATACTGTGTGTGCGCGCTGTATTATAAAGAAGCTATGCCATCTGGCCCAAATTGCCACATTGATTACATTGCCATATATAACACTGCAACTCGTTCCTCTCCCCTTTTTCCCCTTCTCCTCAACCTTATATAACTACTCATCCTCACCTCTAGTTGCCTGCCCCTTGCTATACCGTAGCTATGCTGGCTCTACCCTCCTCTTGACGTTCCTCCTCACCCCCTGTTCCGTTTCCCAACCCATGCTATGCTGTACTATACAAGGCTTTGCTATGCTTTCTCTTTCTCTCTCGCTCTATTTTCTTGCCTTCATTCTTTTTTCTCTCTCACACCCTCTGTTTCTTCTTGTTTCTCTGCTTCTTTCTCTTCCTACTTCTTTCTTTATCGTTCTCTAGCCCACAGTGACGCAATCATACGGTTGACGTCTTATTCGAAACGAGGCAAAGCTGCGTCATGTGGTTGCTGGGCGACGCGCGGGGACGTCATAGCGCCAGGCGCTGTTATTGGTCTACGCTCTTTGAAGGGGCCCTGAAACACGTTTTATTGCGATAGCAAATATATGAACACTTTTGGCTGGATTTTCCCGCTGGCGTCGACGTCGGCGTTAATGTCATGCACCGTGTATTTATACGTATCTATATATATGAAAACGCAACAAAGAAAAAATTCTGAATAAAGCATTTCGGTGCGCGGAATCAAACGTGGGACCTCTGCGTCGTGAAAGTGAAGCGTTAACCACTGAGCCACCCCAGAGAACGTTCTCCGTCATTCAAATGGCAAGCTATTTATGTCTACCACTTACCGCTGCTGTGTTTTCGACATACCAGAAAGATGGCGCAATGAGCGCACGTTGTCACATTGCTCAGCGGCGCCTGCTCTAATCTCTTACGCGTACTTTGCCCGGCTTAGAGAAGGGGAGCGACGCTCCCTCGCACGCCCTTATCTCGCGGTGGCGAGGAGGGGAGCATTGTACGCTTTGGCTGGCCTCGGGCTTTACGTGGAACGATTCTGCTATAGTTATCGGGTGCACAAAGATATTTGCAATCATTGCAGTCTCCGTTCGAGCGCGCGCTTTTCAGTCTCAGCGAAGTAACCAATGAGACGCTTATTCGCGTGCATCCGTACCTGTGAGTACGTTTCGTTCGTAATTTGTGCGCAAAAAACGCGGGGCACGTTTTGATCTGCTTTCCATTCTGTGCGTGCCTTTGCAAATTGTTGCTATCGCGTTCATTATTTCGCCTTTGCGGCAAAGCTGCGACTTTTTTTAGGAACCATGGAACTAATCAACTGAAAGAGCTTATTATTGCCTGCCTCGCCGCGGTGGTCTAGTGGCTAAGGTACTCGGCTGCTGACCCGCAGGTTGCGGGATCGAATCCCGGCTGCGGCGGCTGCATTTCCGATGGAGGCGGAAATGTTGTAGGCCCGTGGGCTCAGATTTGGATGCACCTTAAAGAACCCCAGGTGGTCAAAATTCCCGGAGCCCTCCACTACGGTGTCTCTCATAATCGTATGGTGGTTTTGGGACGTTAAACCTCACATATCAATCAATCAAATCAATCGAGCTTATTGCCTCACAAATTCAGTGTCGCAAAAATTTTAAGAATGCGTCCAGTACGAGTGGAGTTACGAAGATTTGTCACACACTGCAGTCGCATCCTCTCTTCTCTCGTCCCGACAAAAGCGCTGGAAGATAAGCAGGGAGAAATGGGAGGGGCAAACAAAATACGTCGTCCACGACGGCGTCTCTCATAACCATATAGTGGTTCGGGGACGTTAAACCCCACATATCAATCAATAATAAGTAAATCAATATTAAAATGGCAACATAACACCGAGACATTGCAATAAATACGTATGCTCACACTTCTTGAGTGCGTTTGTACAGGTATACACGCATAAGCTGTATATATTCATAGAAATAACTTGGCGCGCGATGAGTCGTACGTGACGATAGAATGGTATACGAGCGTTTCTCCCCGAGGCCAGGTCTTTGGACGACTGTATTTGTGTAAGAAGTGTGTCCTCGCTACTTTCGCTCTTCTTATTCACTCTTGTTAACACTTCTTTCCGGAGATGGGCAGCAGGTGCTGCATGTGATGTCCTGGGGCGAAATAAAATGGATGTGCGTAAGGTGTGCATCGTTCTGTGGACTTACAGATAAGCTTTTCTTACAGATAAGCTTTCCTGCACGCGGAGTCGACCGGCGAGTATAAAATGAAATACTTCCGCTCGACACCACGCGTCGTGCCCCCCCCCCCCCCCCGGACACGTCGGAGAGATGCGACGTGTGCGCCACGGGTGGCGTAAAACGGCCGTTTCCGTTGCTCATCAAGGATATACGGTGTGCGGGACACCGATGGTATTCGAGAAGATGCACTCCTTCCATGCAGAGTTTGCGTACGAGGCATGTGTACGCGCTGTACGTATATTGAATAGCTCTACCTTTAGTATAGAAGGTTCACGTGTGTGCTGTATGCGGTAACTGTTGATTGAAACATGACATAAGGCATTAGGGGAACTACAGCTTTCCTGCTTCAAGAAAGCTTGCTCGTATGTGTCATACATACATACATACATACATACATACATACATACATACATACATACATACATACATACATACATACATACATACATACATACATACATACATACATACATACATACATACATACATACATACATACATATGTAATAATACACAGTACTAGGCTGGGGTGTCAGCCATCTTCTTTATTTCTAACCTTTTCTTCCTCCTCGTCTCCCTCCAACCCTGCCTAACGTCCACGTACACTCCCCCTCTTTGAAGACTCATCCCTCCTGGGATGATACATGAAAACGTTTCCAATGGTCGCAAATTCCAGCACACCATCATCGTTGGTGTAACCGACGCTTTTGAGAACGCCATGTTGCACTGCGATCTGCACCACGCGATAAGGTCCCAGGTACACCTGCTTTGTGCCGGGAAGGCCTTTTCTGACAAGCACCAGATCGTTCAGTTGTATCTGAGGCATCCTCGTGTTGTGGCGACGGTCAAATTTCCTCTTCATACTTTCCCGGTAACGCTGGTAGGCTTCCGAAGTTTTCCGTTTTTCGCACAATTGCGGGCGGTCTGCAATGCAAAGTTCTTGATCAGCAGGAAGCACTGGTACCTTTCCGAAAGCTGCAAAATATGGGCTACAGCCGATGCTCGCAGTGTGCGACCAATTGTGATGAGCGACAGCTGCCTCCAAGCAGCACTTCCATCCACCCTGAAAACCTGGATACATTGAAATGAACTGCTTCAAATCCCGAATGATTCTTTCTGCCATGCCATTTCCGGCAGGATGGTACGGAGCGCAGCGTCGCAACACAACTCCTCGTTCCTTCGCCCAATCTTGCAAACGCTGACAGAGAAACGCTGGCCCATTGTCTGATATTACTATTTTCGTATTCTTGAACATCTCTCGACTCAAAAGAGCGATCACATTATTTGCGTCTTCCCTTCCCGGCCGTGCAGCCACTATTCTTGTGCACTGGTCTATTGCCACTAGGAAAGACTGCGTTCTTCTTACTCCTGCAGCCTTCTTCTTGAGTTCTGCGAAATCCAGATGAATGACTTCAAATAATACGTCGGAATGTTGAGGCAAAACCATCTTGTCTGTTCTCTGAAGGTACTTGGCTTTGTGAACTTGACATTGATGACAAGACTGAGCATACTGTTGAACGTCCTCCTTCACGTGTTTCCACTGGAAACGCTGACGAATCTTGTGATATGTACTCCAAAAGCCGTCATGTCCACCTGAGTGCGGGGAGTCGTGATAGAGCTCCAAAATTCGAGGCACCATTGTTTCTAGGACTGTGAACTTTCCGTTATGGAACTTAAGTTCTTCAATTCCCTCCCACAACAATGTTGCGTTGACAAAGGATATGGGTGTTGCAGTAGGTCTCCAGCTTGCAAGCGGGCGTCGTTCCTCAGCTCGTGTGGCCCCGGCATTCCTTGCAGCAGGTGTCATGGGTTGACGCTGGGTTCCTAGGTCCTGGAGGTAGAGGTTTCGCATTCCCTGCAGAAGTTCTTCGACCGTCTTGGGTCCTCGCATTTGTATTTGCTTCTGGAGGTCCGGACTTGAACCATGAATGATAAGCGGAACCACAGACGTCTCAGGCAAAGATGAGTCCGCCAGCTGTAACAAGCGTCTTTTCTCATAAAAATAGCTGAGTGCAGATCCAGACCTGTATTTGAACGTGATTACTTTGTCCCATAGCAACACCTTGTTCTCGCTGAAGGAGCTCAGAAAGCTTGCTTTCCACTCTGTCCATGGTTTGATGCTGTGAGCGTTGAGACGCCATTCGTACCAACTCTTTGCTATGATGATGATGATGATGATGATCCTTCACACTCTGGCGCACACCCACAAAGGGGGATCGGCCAAGAACCGGGCGGCAGGATCTTAACTAAAAGGCTAATGGTTTTTCAAAGAAACGTAATTCCCGATAGAAATAGTCGCATGTTTTTCACTTTATCTTCGTCGCTGTGCCAGTAGTTTTTATGGCATGCATACTCGTGAAACGTCAGCCAGGACTCGGGACTACTAGACTCTCCGTCAAACATGTCTGGCTTCACTTGTTCGTGACTCGGTCTGCTTAATCTTTCCGTCGCGTTTACAAGCAGGCGCATTAAATCATTTTGCTGCCTATTCTGGTCTTGGTGCAGGTCAAGAAACTTGTTGATCAGCTCGACGGAACTGTCGGGCGAAGCAGCGGTAGCAAGCTTCGCGTCGTTTCTTACTGGAGTCAGCACGAAATTCTCATAATCCTGAAGTTTCATGTTGATCCTCACCGTTCTTTTAGCAAGTAAATGGTCTGGAGTGAGCTTCATTTTAGTGCTTAGATAGGAAACAAATGCGTCAGTGCTCACTGCTTCCGGAAGAGCTAGTTCCTCTTCATCTTGAGGCGTTGCGGTCAAGATCCGGATGCCACCGCGTTGATTTGCTCCAATGCTGAAGTCCACCCACATCTTGAATGTCCGCACAAAAAGTTTACGCGGCTGCGCCAATTTGTAATAATACACAGTACTAGGCTGGGGTGTCAGCCATCTTCTTTATTTCTAACCTCTCCTTCCTCCTCGTCTCCCTCCAACCCTGTCTAACGTCCACGTACAACATACATACATAACGTACGTACATACATGCATACATACATAAGTACGTACATGCATACATACATAAGTACGTACATGCACACATACATACATACATACATACATACATACATACATACATACATACATACATACATACATACATACATACATACATACATACATACATACATACATACATACATACATACATACATACATACATACATACATACATACATACATACATACATACATACATACATACATACATACATACATACATACATACATACATACATACATACATACATACATACATACAGTTTCCGTGCGAAAATAAGAGCAGACATCTCTCTATTTTTTTTGTGGAGCGTGACGATAACACGGACGCACGCTGTTACTATGAAGACTCGCCCACGTAAAAGCAAAGCCGTCATACACAATCATACAAAGGCCAGTAATTCGCTGCACTCTATAATAAGTATTCCCGCCAGCGTTCCTCGCCTTTTGCAAAGGCTCTCTGTATGGCGACAGCCGAAGTTAAGAGGCCCGTCTTATAAGTCCCCACGGAGGTAGCCAGTCGAGATGGTCGAGCATTTATGTGTCTTTTTTTTTGGGCCAGCACTTGCAACTCTCCGTAAGCTTAGCCTATAGTGTACTTTGCTCCAATCGGTGATCCGAGAAAAAGCTCCCCGAGCGAAGATATCTTCTTCCTTTTCACTTTTACAGCTTCCCGGTCGGCCGAAGCTTCATTTCTAAACCGACTCGTCTATATATATATAGCTTGAAAGGGGTGTCGCATAATCCTCTTCGACGCATCCCACGGGATATTAAAAGGGAAAAGGGCAACCAGGTATCTCTATCCCACGGGGATGGGGATCAGCGTTTCGCTTGCGCGAATGCCATTTTCGGTGCACACGCATCGGTGGGTTTTAGCCCCCTGTCGCCTCTTTGCGGTGACAGGATCTGTGTGATGCCGTGCGCGTTCTTCGCCGAACGTGACAGCCGTAGATTCCCCCCCCCCCCCTTTCGCTACTCCTTTGTCATCCCAGCAGGAACCGCGCGTAAAACTGAGGCTGCCAGGCAGTTGAACAGGCTGCAGGGAAGGGCATGCTTCAAAAGTGGAACGAAGTTATGCGATGGTAGAGGAGGTGGCGGGGACGTTAAGTGTGTGTACCGGTTCTAGAGAGTCGTTGTCGTTGAAGCCCGGTGCGTCATAACAAATTTGTAGGTTAGGAGTGGCGTCGTTTAGTTTCGAAGTTCGAAAAGCTCTGTGCAGTACGGGAAAAGGATAACGCAGCAATGACGGCGGACAGGTGGTGCGTGACGAGGGAATCACTGTAGACCGTAATTTGCAACGCGTCCGATTATGCCTGTGTAGGCGGCGGATGTATATGTTCCCGCGGGTATACGACGGTAACTGCGGGAACGTAGAGGAACAAGGATCAGGCGTGATAATGCAAAGTCTGCACGTTACTGCGTGGACGCCGCCTGGCGTTCAGTCTCCATGCATCGCTGCGTCGTCAGACGGGTCGTCACGTAAAGCGGCAGTCGAACGCGGGCTGGGCCGACAGCTGTCGAAAGGAATCGGGGGGTCGCATATGCATGAAGCAGGAACGTGCATACTGTCGCAAAACATACCCTTTACGAAGTTGCAACACTTTTGATGTCTATAATGGCAGTCACAGAATGCTAACATTCTAGAACGTTATTAGGGCGGAAGCCTTATATGTCTAATGAACGTGGATATTTGTGATGTCTGACGTCGTTTTGCGAGACGTACGAAGGCACTGCGAGATTTAGAGACCTGTTTATTTATTTATTTATTTATTTATTTAATTACTCTCAATGCCATTTGCGGCGTTACAGAGAGGAGTGGTTACAAGTTAGAGATGGCAGTCTTGAATGATGCATGATCAGGGTTGCTGGCGATGGAGGCAGGAAGGTGGTTCCATTCGGATGAAGTCTTCGGCACGTAGGAGTGGAAGTATATGTTGGTATGGCAGAGTGGCACATGGACTTTGAAGTTATGGTCGATGCGAGATGAAACGTAAGAAGGTGACGAGAACAATGTGCCCTTTATTTCAGGATTCATAAAAAAAATTTTGTGAAAGAGACAGAGTCGGGCCTGTTTCCTCCTGTTAGAAAGGGTAGGAAGGTCTAGAGAATTTTTAATTGATGAGATGCTAGCGGTACGGGAGTAATTAGCGACAATGAAGCGAGCTGAGCGATTTTGGATGGCTTCCAGTGCATTAACAAGTGAACAAGAATGAGGATCCCAGATTGATGAGGCGTATTCGAGTTTAGATCTGACTAGTGTTTTATAAAGAAGAAGTTTTAATGAAACAGGTGCTAATGAAAAGTTACGGCGCAAGAAGCCGAGAGTGCGGTTAGCATTGTTAATCACATAACTGACATGATTATTCCATGTTAAATTGTTATCTATGTGAACACCTAGATATTTGTAAGTATTGACAGACGACAACAGAAAATTAGAAATTGAATAAACAGGGCTAGTGCAGTCAGTACTTCCTCGAGAGATCCTCATTATTTTACACTTGTCAATATTTAGTTTCATTGACCAGAGTGAGCACCAAGATGTAATGTTGTCAAGATCAGATTGAAGTAGTGATGAATCATGAGAGTTAGTTATTATGCGGTAGATGACACAATCGTCGGCAAATAGCCTGATTGTTGATGTAATGCTAGATGGAAGGTCATTAATATAAATTAGAAAGAGTAAGGGTCCAAGGACAGAACCTTGCGGCACACCAGAGATTACTGAACAATTGCGTGAGTCATGATCGTTAGCTGTTACATGTTGGGTTCTGTTAGATAAGAAGCATTCGATCCATCGTAATGTGTTTGAGTCAATATTTAGCATGCTTAGTTTTAGTAGGAGTAAACGGTGAGAAACGGTGTCAAAAGCTTTTTGAAAATCAAGGAAAATGCAATCGATAATGGAGCCAGTGTCAGAAGCTGAAAATAAGTCGTTGGTGAAGAGAAGTAGTTGGGTTTCACATGAGTAGTGTTTCCTAAAACCATGCTGACTGTTATGAAAGAAGTTATTTTCTTCGAGAAATATAATTAAGTTAGAATAGATTATGTGTTCGAGAAGCTTACATGGAATACTAGTCAAAGTGATGGGCCTGTAGTTAGAAGGATTAGATGAGTCACCTGGTTTAGGCACAGGAACCACCTTCCCCGCCTTCCAGTCACTGGGCAATGAGGCATTTTGTAATGACTGTGAAAAGAGCTGTGAAAAAATGACTGAACAATAAGTGGCAGTTTGTTTGAGAAATTGGGGAGCGATTCCATCTATGCCAGGTGCCGAGGCTTTCATTTTTAGTATGAGGTGAAATAGCCCCAATTGATCAATGATGATTGGCTCCATTCGGGGATATCCAGGATCGGCTTGAATTGGTAAATGATTGGAGTTGTCAACGGAAAATGATTTTTTAAATACGTCTTGCAAAGCCTCGCAGCACCTGTCACTTGCAATCGCCAAACCAAGTTCGTCACAAAGATCAATGTTCTTATTTTTTGGACCATTTACTAGACACCAAAACTTACGAGGGTTAGACTGTAGAAGAGAGGGAAGGGTATCGCTGAAGAAACTATGTTTAGCAACTGCATAAGCTTTTTTGTATTCTAATGTTGCGTTGTGATAAGCCGCCCATCTTTCCGTGGTGTCAGATGATGAAGCGCTGCGGTAAAGTCGTTTTTTTTTATTACGTAGGCGAAGAAGTGCTGATGTGAACCACGGAGAGCGGAACGCCGTTCGAACAGTTCGTAAAGGAACATAACAATCTATAAGTGAATTAAACTTATTTTTGAACGATACCCAGTTCTCCTCTACAGTGTTATCAGCGGCACATGCAATGTATTTTTCAGTGAAAACTTCCAACTCAGTACATATAGATGCATAATCAGCTTTCGCATAATCTTTTATAACTTTAGTTGCGTGCATAGGACGCTGTGGTTGCATTGCGCAGGTGAAGTGTACAATGCGATGATCACTAAGCCCGGGTAGGTAGTGAATCGATGAAATGACCGAAGGATTAGTTGTGAAAACCAAATCAAGTATATTTGAAGAAAATGCTGTGATGCGCGTGGGTTCATGGATTACTTGGGTTAAATTAAAATCATTGCATATGTTTAAAAAGCAATTACCTTCCGCTGAAAGACAGCTAGCCGTTCCATCCCCACTGCCCCAAGTAACTTCTGGGAAATTAAAATCGCCCATGACAAATATATGAGAATTTGGGTACCTGACAGAAACTGCGTGCAAACAGTCATGGAAGTTTTCGCAAAAGTCTGAGGGGCAGCGAGGCGGTCGGTAGCAAACGCACAAAATCACGTCCTGATACGCAAATCGAACGCACGCGCATACGATTTCAAGTGGCGAACTTATGGGAACAATATGAGAGGAAAATCTATCTGATATCGCGATAAGAACACCGCCCCCTGTTCTTGTTATTCGATCTGATCTGTAAAAATTGTAGGTGTTTTTGCAGTGTAAAACCTCAGTGTTGCGAATTTTACTTGACAACCAAGTTTCTGTTAACACTACTATGTCCGCAGAACAGTCATCAATTATAGAAGATAACTCGTCACGTTTACTTAGCACACTTCTAATATTTGTAAACAAGACTGAAATTGGTTCAAGTGTTGCGGCACGTTTAGTAGGTTGGGATTGCTAGGAAGAGGGAAGAACACTGCTAGGAATATTGGTACCTGAAGGGGAAAGTGAAGAAGTAAATTCACGGGTAAGTTCACAAACGCTGTCGGTTTGACTGCAGTAAACGAAGCATTTTTTGTTAATGAATAACTTGTTGTAACGCACTGCAAACTGTTGACCAGTCGACTTTCCGTACTCGTACAATTTTTTACGCGTGTTCCTAGTTTCTTTGCAAAAATCTTCACTTAAGCTGACACCGATACCTTTTAATTTGGCCTTATTTGCCATAATGCTTTCCTTAACCTTAAAATTAGAAAGCTTTACAATTACAGGACGGCACTTCTTATTTGCGTATGAACCAAGCCTATGCGCACGTGAAATGGCATCGGTCGGCAGTTGGAGACCTAGAGTGGACATAATCTCGCGAACCTTATCTTCGGACTGCGACCATGTTTCGGCTGCAGCATCAGGTATTCCGAAGAATAGAAGGTTTTCTCGCCGTGACCTATCCTCGAAATCATCTAGGCGTGAACGTAATTCAGCGTTCGCCCCACGAACAGTATCACTTATAGTTTGCTGCAGGTTACTTGGAGGCATTTTGTCGAAGGAATTTACACGAGCTTCTACAGCAACCAATCTTGAGTTAATATCTGACACAGTTTGCTCCAAAATCGCCTGACTGGACTTCAATTCATCAAGAACTGTTTTTAATTCTTTATGGCGTGCGTCAACGTGCGCATTAATTGCCTTCACGACTTCAGCCAGCTCATCAGGAAGACTAGAAGAATTATTGGGACCTGGATTGGATTCGATGTCACCACTCAAAAGCAATAGTTTCACAACATGAACACATTCGCAAATACATAAAAAAAGTACACTTGGGCATGGTACAAGCAGCAGACACAGGTTGTTTGACTTTTTAGAGTGGCATGAGTGAAATTTACCAACCTGGAGTAGAAGAAAAAACGGGTTCTTAGTCGACTGCATAGCTGCTGCTCGACCATGCCCACTGAAGTCGCGCGGGGGATGACGGCTGCTTATAAACTTGTGGCTGGGTGATGACGATGCTGATGAGCATTCGGAGATTATCGGAGTGACAACAGGCAGGCTTGCTGTGCTATCAAACACGGGGCACTGCCAAGCATGATTCCAAGCCGAAGAAGAAGACTGCAGAAGCGTTGGCGGTCCGCCCTGAACAACTTGCACCCGTGACGCGAGGCACCACGAAGAGAACCTCGCCGTGTCGTTCCAGTTGGAAGCGCCCTTCGAAGGTAGGTGAAAGCCGTCCGTTAGAGCTTCTTTGCAGGGGGCGGAAGCCAGCATCGTCAGCAACTGGAGTAGAAGAAAAAACGGGTTCTTAGTCGACTGCATAGCTGCTGCTCGACCATGCCCACTGAAGTCGCGCGGGGGATGACGGCTGCTTATAAACTTGTGGCTGGGTGATGACGATGCTGATGAGCATTCGGAGATTATCGGAGTGACAACAGGCAGGCTTGCTGTGCTATCAAACACGGGGCACTGCCAAGCATGATTCCAAGCCGAAGAAGAAGACTGCAGAAGCGTTGGCGGTCCGCCCTGAACAACTTGCACCCGTGACGCGAGGCACCACGAAGAGAACCTCGCCGTGTCGTTCCAGTTGGAAGCGCCCTTCGAAGGTAGGTGAAAGCCGTCCGTTAGAGCTTCTTTGCAGGGGGCGGAAGCCAGCATCGTCAGCAACTGGAGTAGAAGAAAAAACGGGTTCTTAGTCGACTGCATAGCTGCTGCTCGACCATGCCCACTGAAGTCGCGCGGGGGATGACGGCTGCTTATAAACTTGTGGCTGGGTGATGACGATGCTGATGAGCATTCGGAGATTATCGGAGTGACAACAGGCAGGCTTGCTGTGCTATCAAACACGGGGCACTGCCAAGCATGATTCCAAGCCGAAGAAGAAGACTGCAGAAGCGTTGGCGGTCCGCCCTGAACAACTTGCACCCGTGACGCGAGGCACCACGAAGAGAACCTCGCCGTGTCGTTCCAGTTGGAAGCGCCCTTCGAAGGTAGGTGAAAGCCGTCCGTTAGAGCTTCTTTGCAGGGGGCGGAAGCCAGCATCGTCAGCAACTGGAGTAGAAGAAAAAACGGGTTCTTAGTCGACTGCATAGCTGCTGCTCGACCATGCCCACTGTTGATACATCACGAGACCTCCATGGGTAGAGTGTCACGTGCAGTCATCAATAATGTCACGCAACAAGATAACGTTATGAGTGCTATGACGATGTGAAGGCAACGTGACGCCACGTACCGCTCGCCAAAATTTTTAATGTCACCATGACAGCTTGACATGCAGTCATAATTGCGATGACGACGTCAATACATGATGTCACCGCTTCGTCATAGGTATAATGCAACGAAGCGTCTGGTGCAGATATCCTCAATGAAAAGGAGGGGGAGGGGTGCGGAGAGAATGCACTTTCCTCAGAATGTATAGGTAATTTAATGAGTGCACCGAGAAAAGATTTACGCTTTCGCCTGTTTTCTTCGTGACGTTGGCTAAAAGATCTCGAAATTTTGTTTGGCCGCTTTCACTGTTAAAAAGTGTCACGATTGCACGATGGCTTTCGTGAAAAACCATGGGGTTATTATTTCGTGTGCGTATACGGAGACTCAGGCCTGAAGGAGTACACTGTGAGATTCCACTTAGTGGACTGTCTCATTGCAACCACTGCTACCGAGCCGTATAGAGCCGATTGAAGCAGTCAGACATGCGGCAATGCCAACCCCGGACAGTTACAGGCGCAGGATTACGGGGTATTTGCTGACGTTGTACAGAAAGTCGATGCTGTTGCTTCGTTCTAAAAGCCCATAAGCCGAGTGAAGCCGAAGCCTGCAAAACAGAGCGTTTCAACTCAAACGCGTTCGACTATAGGAAATACGTATGTTGAGTAAAATTGAGACTGAACTCGCAAAGCTGTCGTTTCGCAAGTTCTATAAGCAAGAAGTCATCAACTCACAAAGGCGAGGGTAGCGCAGTGAAGTCCTACTGTCAGTTTTGTTCAAATGTACCGAGGCAGTCAGAAAAAGCGATGAAATTGAGCTTTGAGACCAGTTACGGTGGAATAATGTTATTTTACTGCGGACGCCATGGCCCAATGGTTCGTCTATATTGTAATAACACTATAACACGTGGAAACCTAATACACTCTATAAACCAATGCGCGCTATCAAGACGATATACGTCGAATCGAGGTTTTAGAACCGGCCGCCGCACTAATGATCCTCTACGTGATGGCACTGCCAGCTGAGCTCATACTTCAGCCGCTGTGTTTATGGTGACGGCCCGTCTCATTAGGGCGACCAGCCCGTCGGCCGTAACGTGCTTGAGTCCACCTTCGTGCACATTACTGCGACTTTTGTGCGTCGCCCGCATACTCTACTCATAATTCCGACTTCCGCGCACACATGCGCGTATACACAGGCCTGCAACGCATAATAGCTATGGCGCTTAAGTAATAGTAAACATTTTTTGCATGCTGTTAACGGGATTGTTTATGCTGCAGTTTCAATGACGGCACGCGTGCGGCGCTTGGCGTGTACGATACAGTTGTGAGCAGTACGCTGCCAATATAATTGCGACCCGGCCTTGGCCGTGGCAAGTGGAAAGAGAAAGGACGTCTATACTTCGAATGGCAGCTTGCGCCATATACTGTGTTGGCCGTGAGAACCGAAATGAACTTTTAGTTCGGGCTGTCTGGACTCCTGAAATTTGCGCCTCTTGAGTTCTTTTTTTCTTCTTTGTTACGATTGAGGTGATGTTAAATATATAAACTTCCGTCGCCTTGTAAAGCTTCGAAAGCTATGTGCTGTCTTATGAAGAAGTGGTGATGTTATTAAAGCAACAACTACAAGCACGCACATACGGGCATACATACACTCACTTGTATATATAGCTTCAGCGCTCTTGAATCGATCCGCAATGCAGTTGGCGATACGGTGGATTAGCGACAATATATATTAACGGTGTACTGTATGTACGTAAGTGTTCAGCCAATTAAACTATGTTGAGATTTGTATTTTGGCGATTTTCGCAATAGATTAACATTACTTTTCTCAACCTGTTCAAGGATACGCGTTCACACGCACACACACACACACACACACATGCGCACGCACACTTGCACATGCCCACAGAGAAAGAGAGGAAGTCAGTTTCCGTCGAACACATAAATCAATTTCCCCAGTTTGCCAGCCAGACGAACATCTCTAGCTTTTCATTTGAAAGAGCTCTTCCGATCAAGTTCGCCTCTTAACTAATCCGACGGCTTTGTTTAATTCTCTCGGGACTGCAGAAATAGATTCAGGCTTAGCCTGCCCGTCCCAACGTGAGAGAAATCCACTGCGCGCTATAGTCGCGTTTCTCAGGACTGCAAGTAAAGTTTCTCCATTCATCCACACATATATGGTGTGAGCGCGACAGGCTTTGGGATTCTGTCCGTCTGATATACAGCGTCTCGCGCTTGATCCTATGGCCACGGCGATCGCTCGCATTTCGACGTGAGTGAAACCTCCAATAGAGATTTCACGTCGAGTCTGGGCTAACTGAACCCGGAACTCTGGCGGCTATTACTTCAGTCCACTTTTCCCCCGCAATATTCTGAATGCGTGTAGCCCGTATACTATTAAGCCGCATATGCGTTGCTCTTGGTGATTCAAGACGATGTTCAGGTACACGCGTGTACGAGTGCTTGAGTCTCACACCATCGCTTTGTGCAGACTTTGGGCAGGCTTTTGCCTGGTGGCATATTCAGTGTTAAGCGTAGATCTTGCACGACTAGACGCGTGACAAGAAAGAAAATTAACACAATCAAGAGCGCTCCACTGTTTCTTCGTATCCCGTCCCATCGTGTAACTTCTGCGCGTAAATATGGGCCCTATAAATTGAGACATCAGTTTAGACAGGCAAGTAATTACTTCTGAACTATATTATCTCTAATCTAGCAGTCATGTTCTCTTGTTTTCTCTTGCAGCGGTTACGCTGTGAGTGTTTGTCACAAAAAATGTGGTTCCTTTGTCACCCCCTACTTCCTTATGTAATAGGCGCCCTGTTGGAGTATTTCAGGGTCAATAAATGATTACGAAGAACGTGGTGATAATGATGATAAGTTAATTACGAGAAGAAAAACTGCTGTTCGAAATTTCGTTTTTGAACGTGTCGCCAAAACTTCAGCGTGTCAATTTCATCAAGATGACACGAACTTAGCAGTATATTTGCCGAGAGGAAATTATGCCAGGCTTTCCTTGGTTCTCGCTCACTTAACTGTATGTCGGTTGAATGCACATAGCTTAATTACGTCGGTTAATTGTATGTCGGTGTACAGAAACCGAGCTTCTTTGGACAATGCCGGTCTCCACTTTCATAAAATCGTTTTGGGTGCTCTGGCGACATTGCTTAAGTGAAGTTTTTGGAAACTCAATATGTTAACGCTTTTGGGCCCTTATAACGCAGTGTAAGCACTTTTTTTATGCCTGATAACTGATTACGTAGGCCCTAGTAGACTCTGTAAAAACCTATGACGTAACGGCGAACCGGTGCGAAAATTTCAAGGCGGCGACGCCACCCGTATTTTTTTTTTTCGCGTGTCTTTTCGCTTACCAAGCGTCTACGAGGGCCTTCGCGATTTCTAATCGGTGAAAGTGGAGCATTCGCTTTCTTCTGACGCGACGAGAGGCTTAGCATACAGAGTTTCAACAAACTTCCTTAAGCCAATGCCGCCGAAACATGGAAAACACACCTTGCACATCATGACGCAAAAATGAAACTTAATTTCACCTTGAATTTCTGCGCTATTTAACTGCATTAAGATGACTATAAGGTTAAAGCCATCTTTTGTATTGATGCTGCCCCGCCACCTTTCGAAAGCTTTCTGCACTTAACGTGGTTTCGCCCAGCCTGCAAGGTCGGAGGCACCCTACCTTGTTGTGCATTGCCTCTGTGATTGGGCAACCGTTGACACCAACCTACGATGCGATGTGATGACGTCATTATGTGAAGGTACGTCACAGCGACGTCCCGAACGTTGGCACAAAACTCTGCTGACGCGGGACGCGGACGGTCACATTTCGCCTTTGATGAAGAAGCATGTAAGGCTATCGCTTTAAGGCTATCGCTATCGCATGTAAGGCTATCGCTATCGCATGTAAGGCTATCGCAATCGCTATGCGGTTGCAACAAACCTTATTGGAGTTTCCAGTGTACATTTGGTCAGTATGAACATGTACTCGTTGTTAAACATTAGTTTCCATTTAACACTGTGTATCTCGCATCGACAAGGCCAGAAATCTACCATTGCTGGCGACGTCCCGTGCGCGTTCGCTCCTGGGTTTGCACTTGTAGCTGGGAGCTACGAGCCGTGGTCGTACTGGGCCCCGTGGAGAAAAAATCATGACACGATGCGGGAGAAAAGCGCGTCGGCCTAAGACAGATGAATGTCATACGGCGTGTCGGCAGCTTATGGCGTTCGCAGCGGGGAAGGTTCCATATGTGTCGCGCCTTCGTGGTCGCCAGGAGCGTGTGACACGGGATGAGCGCCGCGGACGCGTGAGTGCGTCGTAACAGGATGCTTCCCCGGCAGCCACTGCTCGTCTCTCTTCCATCTTCCACGTCCGTCCGCGTCGGCATGTGCGATCGCGTGGCGTTGAATACCCCGCGTACAAAGCGATATCAACCGAATTGCACTCTTTCTTTGCGGTTCGAGCGCCCAGGCTGCCCGTCATGGCAAGGTTCTGTGTTTTTGCATGGGTCTCTAAAAGAGGTAGACGTTTTTGTTGAAGACCTGGATATACTCATATTGTTATTATTTTCTCTATATAAAACAACACCTCAATATGAATTTCGGAGGGGGTCTCTGGCTACGGGCCTGGACTATGGAATTAACACACCAAGTTTTAGGAAATATCGTTCAACCAGTGCCTCCACAATTCGAAAAAGAAAACAAAAGTATGCTTCGAAATTCATGACGTCAATTACGCGCTGGTTTCGACGCGAAATTTAAAAAACGACACTTTGACATTCATTGTCCCCTTTATTGATAAACGCACGACGGCATCATTAACGAAATTGGAGTTTTCGGAGCAATATTTGTCAATATAAACCGATTCAAATATCAGAAGAAACATAATTAATGTCACAAGCCATGTTTTCTTCCAAATAAAGTTTTACGTGTATGGTCGATATCAAAAATGAAAAAAAAAAGTGTTTTCAAGGTAAGTTCGATGTACTGGCCTTTTGATGGAGTTCCAAGAACTGCATTCTCTTGTTGAGTGTTTTACAATACCAATAACGAATCTACGTTGTATGTTGAATGCAACTTTAATGAAACGTAACGATTGTATGTATGTGACAGCGCTGCTTCCCTCGGGTAAGAACGTCTCGTAAAGGGGAGTGTTGTGCGCGTGCTGCAGTTGCCAGGCAACGCGCCCTCCCATGCAGCCACCTCCTTTGATTGCGTTCGCTCGCTTTTGCGCTCGAGCATAGCGGGGCTGAGGAAACGATGTGTCCCGTATATGAAGAGCTTAGATGGGCACTGAACGCCGTGTTACGAAACATAGGTTGCGGTGATTACGTCGGATGGTGTTCGCGGTCGGTGACGTACAAAAGGACGCAAGCAATGTTTCGTTTTGCTCTACACGCTTCATTCTTTCTTCTTTTACTTATTCTTTCTTTTTTTCTCGCGAATTGTGTTAGTGTGTGAGTCCTGGATGAACGGAGTCGCACGCTCGGATTTACCCGTTTGGAGCAGTCGCGATTCATTTCTGCTCCAACGTAATTAAGTGGCCGGAAACCGAGAATGCCCGCTTCAACCTGCGTTCTTGAACACCTGATTGAGATGATTTTGTGCGAAAGAAAGCTTCAAGGTTAAGGTTAAGGTTAAGGATGTTGTAGGTAGCCGGCGGATCTAGCCTGTATTTGCCGAGTAACGATGCTGTCCATCGAAAAGCTGGAGAAAATTACTTTTTTTTTCTTTCTCCTTTGTCCTGGTCTTCTCTTCAGTATACTTTTTTTTTTCAACATATTATATTTCTTGATGTATTAACTATCGCGATGTTTTCTTGCCATAGTTCGACCTAACGGTGACACTTTACGGAAAGATAGATTGATTCGTAGTATTTCTCAGTGTATAATAGCAGTATCTCACATCTTGTCGCGAATTGCTGTAACGAGTAGGCTTTACAGAATAGTTTTTCTCTGTTTTGTCTGGTATGGCTCTGTTTAAAAAAAAAAGATGCCCTTGGCAATGGCAACGTCAAACATTGGGCCTTGGTTCGAGAGGTGGGCTAACTGTTAACTCAACGTGTGGCTGTACAGAGTAATGTGTATGACGTTATTGATACGCAAGAGCTAACGGAATAATAATAATAATAATAATAATAATAATAATATGAATAATAATAATAATAGCAAAACGACAAAAGAGAACTCTAGGCGACACGCTACACAAAAGCTTCCGCATTAAGTTTTCAAGGTCCTTTTTTTTTATCAAAGTGACATCTCCGTGCCGTGACCCTCTTTGTCGGAATTGTTCGCGCAGTCACCGTGCCCCCAGTGCTAGGGGCAACCGTCTCGACCGTCGCGACGCGGTCTTCAGCAAGCAAGCGTAAACAAAAAAAAAAGTTTTATAAAGAGTAGTCGAGTTGCCTTCTCTCTGAGAGACTGACGCTAAAAGCGCGCACGCGTTGGTCGCGATTCTCTCGATTAAGCTGAACGAATCAACGCCTCTTTTCATTCGTCTCACCGAGTCCCTCTCTTTCTGTATACGCAGGCTTTGGAGCGGACCACCGCCACCAGTGAAGAAAAGGCGACGAGGCGGGGACTGCACTACTTAAACCGGCGACTGCGTCGGCGGCAACACACGCCGGCGCTCCTCTCAGTTATTTTTCCTGCTCGTGTTTCCCGCACCGACGAGCGTCGAAAGAAAAGAGAAGTTCAGCCCGGACAGCGCATCAGCGGCGACTTCGCCGCGCGTAGGCGGCTAGGACGACCGGTCGTCGGGGCATGCCGGCGACTCGAAGCTCGCCGCCGGCCGTGCTGACGACGACGCCTTCTGTGCCGACGCTCGGGGACGCCGGAAACAAAAGAGCGCGCTGGGAGCGACGCGACCGGAACTAATCCGTCGCCCGGCCGCCGGAGTCGAACGAGGCCTGCGAGGACGCGACGACGAATAAGCACCCCTCCTGCCGCTGCGAGGGCCGTCGCCCATGAATCCTGCTTCTCCATGGCAGGTCAGAAAAAGATGAGGATCATTCCCTCTCCATCTCCTAACCTCTTGGCCATCTCCTTCCATCGTCCACGTATTTCGCGCCCTCTTTTCGTTGATCCGCCATGCTCCAGCGAGTGCGCTAAGCGCGAGATTCAAAACGGCCGAGAGGAGGCGGGTATAGCTAGCGACGTGTATTAAACGTCGGTTCGCAAAAAAGTTCCTTATGACTCACGAGTGGCGATGATGACCCTCTCGCTTCTTTGCCCTTATTCGACACGCTCCGGCGATCGTGCGCAAAGGCGAGGGGCGACGCGGGGAAAAGGCGATCGAGACGACGTGTGTGTTTAAAGAGTGCGTTCTAAATTTGCTTTGCGAGTGAGTGACTGGCTTGCTCAAGCGGCGTTTGGATCCTTTAGAGAGACGTTCTCTTGAGAAGGTCAACTTGACTAGCCTCGCCATCTTTAATTCCTCTTATCGTTCTTCGTGCGGTGTAGAGATAGTGCGAAATAAGAGTGACTCAACATGTACTTGACATCATTTCTGAGCGTTGTAGAAACCGTTAACCTGTTTACTTTAAGTATTCGTTTCCTTCACTTGTGTCGTACCTACATGCACAAGTGCAAAAAACAAAACAAAAACGAAGTAATCATATGAGATATCCGTATTCCACTTATTTTATTCTTACAGTAAGGCCATACCTCAAGGAAAGCTGTGAGGGTGACAGCGAATACTAAACGAGTCACATGTTCATTTACTTCGGAGCTTTGCTTTATAATTCTGTTTTTTCAAGCAACACAAATGCTGCGTGCCCTAAGCCCGTATTCAAACACACAAACACACACACACACACACACACACACACACACACACACACACACACACACACACACACACACACACACACAAATCTTACGCTAGAGTTGTTTGTAAAAGAATATTTCATTCAATGACTATGTGGGACGTATCACTATAGTGAAACCGGCTTAACAATGACAAAACGCACACAAAATAGCTTTATGAATTGGGCCCCTGAGGTTCTAGCGTTTTTCACACATACTATTGGTATTTAGTACTTGGACGGTATTAGATAGTCGTGAGTAACGACACAAAGGTTTAGTGTGGCGTCGTCAGAGAGACTTCCATTTTTTCACACCCCTTTCCAAGTACAGGCTAGCATATAGGAGACTTTCTCTAGTTAACCTCCCTGTTTTTCATTTATTTATTTTTTCTTTCTCTCTTCTTCTCTCTCGCTATGGTACTCACCGTACCCTTTTTCGATTTCAATTTTGTGTACCCCGCATACTACTCTCAAAACAACAAAAAAGGGCTTAGCACACCCGGCTCATCTCAGGTCTTGGTAGCATCTCACAGCCTCCTTCGGCTGTAGGACCTTTCATACTGGATTTCTGCAGCTAACAAACAACTCAACCGATTCCGCCAGTGCCAAAACGCGCTGACATTCTTTCGAAATGACGCGGCCGTGGCGATTCTCGAAAGCGTCGTCTTTCTGTGCGCAAATTCATCCCGCTCGCCGCCGTCATTCCGTCTCGGTCTCTCGGCCAAAGGCCTCGATCCAGGGGCGTGTCGGATGGCACGTCGTTCGCCGTCGTCCGCATGCCTCCGAGCCTGCCGAGAAAACGCGCCTTTAGGGGGAAATTGAGCCAAGGTTGACGCTTTGAAAGGGCCGGCTTACTTCCGTCAGCTCCTATAGGATTACGCGTCACGGCTTTCCTGACGAGTTGACAGCCTGTAGCGAGGTGCGGTAAAGGTCGACCGTCGCATGCAGCGGTTATGGCTGAACCTAATCCTCTGATAACCCCTACTTTCCGCGTCTGTATGCGTCCAGTCTGAAATTCGGCCTTGGCTTCGTTGCGAAACCACGGTTTGGCTTGCATGGTCGACATTGTTTTAAATGGTTAGCTGTGGAGAACTATACCAGCGCAGCTCGGAGCGTAGTATACGTGAACAGTCCATCATAATGTAATATAGACAAAAAGTTTGAGCACGTTTTACTTTGCACTTCAACAGCGATGGACTAATCGAGCACCGTGTTCTTCGCCTACAGCCATAACACAAGATACGGCATGTTGGCGCGTAGATTTGGCCCCTTTGATTCTATCTTAAAATGCCTACTGCAAGCGAATGTGCACGCTACGCTGCAGTTGTTCCTTTCTCAAAGTGGCGAAACACCGACTGCGCATGCGTAAGCTGCCACTCGCGCGTGCGCAGCTGCGCATTTGTATTGCGTGGGTCGCTTTGAGCCATCCACCCGTTCCGCACATAACATGTTTGCTGCCCTGTGAGATTTTTTTACGATTGTGCGCTAATGAGGCTCCTCACGCTATACGTCACGTTTTGAACGCGTTTTTTTTTTTGTGAAGCAGTTTAAAGCAGTGGCATCACTTCAATGCATACCACTCAGCTGATTACCATGCAGAAAGCCTGGGTTCGATTCTCACTTGTCCCGAGTATTTCGTTTTGTTTTATTTTATTTACTTGCACCTCGAATTCTGACTCACGGACGACGCCGATGTTTCGCTCACAACCAACGACGACGATGCCTGAATTTCTGCGAAACCTTACGCAATCCTCGGAAACAACTCGAAGGTGAAAGTTATTTTTCTTTAGCGGCTCATTATATTGCATATGCCCCCGTCCCGCAAAAACATTCTGTCCTTGTGTTATACTGTATATGCTCTGGGATCGGAGGCATTGCAAGTGTTCTGCCCTTTCACGTGCCTCCGGGATCGGCCCGCCAAAGACCAAAGGACATTCTTATGTGATAGCGTCATCACGTGACGTCATACGTTCCGAATTTGGGTTATGACGTCATAGGGTGATGTCATTACATGATGATGATCCTTGCATCAATCTTGTTGACGCCTTCTCATGGTCACTTCATAAACGGGATAAGGCATCGGAGGCTTTCGCCTTTAGAATATCAGGAACCCGCCGATGGCGTCTGTGCCTTGTTACTCCTCTAACTGCGAGATTCGATCATGGCCGAATTTCACCAAGACGCAGTAGCGAAAATTTCTTATTACCTCGGTTGCTGCGCACGTTACGAAATCCAGACAGTCAAAGCTAATCTTGTGCTTTCCACTACACAAGGCGTCCTTCGTAATCCGCTGTGGCATTTCAGTAAGTTTAAACTCGACAAGTTAATTTGATTCATATTGATCGCGCAGTGTCGTTGAATCGTTGGGTTTATAGATTCCGTGATAGTGTTCCTTAATTAACGAACGCGTTTGAACTACGAAGCATGCGCAAATTAAAGCGTTGGCTGTCGGTAAAAAAAAAAGATGATCCTGCCGAGTGAGTGGCACCGTTCTTAATTGCACAAGCTTAGTTTGCACAACCTGTGCATGGGTAGAACAGATAGCGCGCGCAGAGTTTTTAAGTACCCGCGTCAACACTTTTGCAGGTGCGCCGTCAAGATATGGCCATGTCACCATCACATACACTGAATCAAAACTGTGTATAGTGCGTGAAATTACGCGGGCCTGCATGACAATAGATTAACAACACTCGACATTACTTGCAAGGGTTCAAGTCAGCGAAGAATAAGTGCTGTACAAAGCATTGAATAATAAGGAAGAATGAGTTGTTAGCAAATAATTCTTCATTTCCGAATATTTATTTTTATATTGTATATGCACTGACCGTAACGCTGTCATGTACGGAATGATCGCAGCTTCGTTGCGTTGCGGTATGTTGTGCAATGAAGATGTCGAGATAAGCAATGTTTGTGAGACGAGTGTTATTTTACGTACGCACTGCTCTCGTACATGCCATAGAGTAAGCGTATTGTACATGCTTTTAGCCCGCCGTCTAGGGTAGCAACTTCGTTTCGTAGCTAAGAAGCTGAGAGGTGCTGGTTCCATCTCAAGTTCGGCGACCACACTGAGTTCGGGACAAACGAAGAAAGAAAAAAAAAGAACGGTTGCTGCGATTTTTGTTCACGTTACAAAAAAGTCAGGCATTTGACAATAATCTGCGATCATCGCTATACGGTATATATGCCTTCCACAGTCTGGTTATTATTTTAGCTTATAAAACACATTTTTTTCGTTTTTTATCAAAATTTTAGCATTTAGGACCTGGGAGTTTGCTTTCGTTTTCAACTCATCACCTATGCCGTCCCAGCTAGGCTTATTACGTTCGAAGAGCGCTACGGCCACACTGGCGGATTCAAGCGCAGCGCAAATTTATATACGCGCTTAAGTCGGAGATGACGGGGCGAAGCTCGTGAGCACATGCGCGCCCTTTGAAAACGCCGGCTAGACACTGGCACAGCGCAGAAGTCAACAACAAAGCGGCAGTTATGATTTGGGATACAAGCAAAACGTGTGGGTCCAGATAACCTTGCTAAGTATTGCAGAAGTTCAACAGCGCAAGCAGTAGACGAATGATGATAATTTCAAAAACGGGCGCATGAACATTTGCATACTTATCGCGTGTTCGAGTCAGCTGCGCGTAGTAATTCAGCTACGACTTTAACAACAACAAAAAAAAAACGGAAGAGGCGGGGATCCTTTGCAATTCTTTCCTGGTCGCTGGGGAATGCATGCGAAGCAATGTCAAGTGGCTTAGAACCATTCTCAGTCGCCCTACCACTGATTCCTCATGGCAGTGCCATGTTTTCATGCGGTTAGTATTTCATTGCCGCTTCAGCATGGCCCGCGTGGCTATAGTATCTGAGGAACGTGATATAACTTCGTTAGTCAGGACGCGATAAGGGATAGAAAGCCAGTCGGATGGAAAGTTTGCGCAGAATGTACTCTGTGCAGTCTCATTTTTTTTTTCGAGGAGCATTAACGTATTTGCATAATGACTGCGCCTTGTTTTACTTCGAGGGCATGAACAAGGGTCCGTTCTCTTGCAGACACAATGGCTCGACCTTTAGAAGATGACTGCTTCCGGAGAAGATCGGTTGAAGAGGATGTCGCCAAGGTGGGTAGCATAAGCTTGCTGTCTTCTTTTAAGGAACCGATTAGTTTTCAAAATTTGTTTCGGTCATCGATACGCTCATTGTTTATAATATAGACTGTTGGGCGAGTCGCCATCATTACAAAGAGCGCGAAAAAGACGCGAGGCAGTAGTAAGAAAGTTTCACGACAGCGCGCTGGTCGCGTACTCCTTCGCTCTACATCGTGTCTTTCTCCCCTTTTCTTGAATCATCGCTCGTTTTCACATTTCTTTTGACGCTCCCAGAGACGATTTACTCTCGGCTTCGAAAGTATTGGCACAGCTAGGTCCGACAAAGCTTTGAATTTTTGAATAATACGTGCTTGTATCGGCCGGACTGCTTAGCACACTTTGGTAGACTGGTAGTCTGAACTGAATGCTACCTTCCTAAGAGTCAGCTTTTTTTCTTGATCTCGTATAGTCCCTGAACGTGCGAACGTTGAGTCTTATTCGGGGACGTCTGTCGCGAAGCATTTCGCGGGCACGCCGTTTTACCGGAGCGGCATATGGTGCGTCGACGTGACAGTCTCGAAAGCAATGTCAGCCGTATTTAGAAAACAGCACAGGCAGCTACTGAAGGCTCTCTCGATCGCCGTAATAAGGAAGCGTTGTCCATCGCTTCGAAGCTGCATACGAGGGAAGAATGGAGAACGAGAGGTCGTTACGTATTTCGAATGTGTCGGGAATAGCATCCCTTCTTATTAAGAGGCAGTTTAAACGTGCGGCATATAATGATACAATAGAGAAGCATATTGCGTGCTGTCGAAAGACCCAGAAGAGTGCGTGCGATACGATCTATCGCAGTTGTGACAGCTTCGTAATGTGTGTTTGTCCAGAGTTGTGCCTCGTTTGCACCGTCCGGCTTCCACACGTTTTTATTGAATTCTAATACTTAAGTTATTGCCTGTAAGCGCGATCCACACGCAGGCAACACTGGTAAAGCGGGATTCTGATGGCTCTGGCCGTATGAGCTGTTGCTATAAATAAATAAATGAATAAATAAATACATAAATAAATAAATAAAAGAAAACTTACAATCGTGCACAAGCTGCTGCTCATAAACATGTATCCGATGGCTTGCAAGAGGTTTTTAGCCCCTTATAAGAGGCTGTTACGCAGCAATATGGTGGTTTTGGGACGTTAAACCCCACATATCAATCAAATCATGTTACGCAGCAAGGAGTGTACGCGTCACGTGTTCACGCTTTCGTCAGGCGGCCAGAATTGACGCTTCCCGCACCGCGACATTCATTTCGGGTCTCGCTACTCGCTTTACACGTACAGCGACCTCGCTGACTTAACTGTGACGCGTTGTTCGCGCCTTTGCGAGCTGACGTCGTCGGATGCTCCATATTGTTGTTACACGCATTTAAAGCGAGAGGTCAACAGTCAGCGTTTCGTGTTCCCGGCACGAGGTTGACGTTCTGACATACAATGCCCTGTCTGTTTCGAAGCGCGCGAACGTCAAACGTATATCTGGAAGCTAAGCCTATAGCCTCCGAAAAACGCAACGTAATGTCATGATCCTGTACGTTCCTAACTGGCCGATATACTGCAAGTGTAAATATACATTCGGCGCCACAAGATTACTTAACGTGGGATGTTATGTGTACCAACTATTTTCGACCGTAACCAGTGAAAACAGACGCTAGTGTACATTGTCAGCATGTTTAGTCCAGGCTGCGAAGATGTGTTGGCTCTCGCAGACACCTCAGTCGGTAAACTTTTGATGAAAAGACTGCGTACGATACGTTTACGCTTGTAATGCCCTGTGTTGATAGTGGGTTGTGTATGTGAATCGAAGTTGTCTAGGAGTAATTGAGCGCGTGGCTGCGGACGGCTATCACCGTCCGCAGCGGATGCCTAGAAGATTTCGTTCTTGCTTGTATGTCAGCGCAAGTTTCTACGACTTGGTATGACTATGTTTTGTATCATTGCAATGTACCTGCGTGGTCTAGAGCGGCTGACTGATCGCTCTAGACGAGAGGGATTCAGGCTATACTATCTCGCTACGCCAAACACTTCGAAAACGCATTACTATAGTCGCATGGCATGTATACCAGTTCGCAGCATAGATTAGATTTTCTAAGATGCAGTTTATCATGCTGATACGCAAAATAGAGGTTATCGTGAATGACACAAACGGGATTCGAGAAAGGCGTGCGTTGTGGTTTAGCACAAATAGCGGCCGTTCACCTTACATAGCTATCGCTACATGTTGCAATTTTCGTGTCCAGCTGCCGATGACGCATGTGCAATCGGTGCAGGTTACCCATTCAATCAACCAGTACAGGTTCTTTTTTTTTTCATTTAGGTCTACGTGCGGCATTTACTTCTGAAGCAGATCGCGTTAGCTCACGGCATTGTTCTGCAGTTAGGCGGATAACGGTCTTTTTCACTGTCACAACGAAAGATAGATGGATTGTAAGGTCAGCGCTATGTCGGCAAGTCTGCCATTGTGCGCGCATCTCAAGTGACAGATTTAGTATACCGCCGTCATCACAGCGCATAACGCGCGAAAGCAGAAGCCGACGTGTAAATGTCACTATGCGCGCTTGCCACTGTTTTCAGTGGGCTAGCGTGCGACTGTGACTTTCGAAGAGGGCGCGTTTTTAATCACTGATCTCGTCAACAGTGGCTGTGCAATACTTTTTGAACTAATCATCAAATGGCTTCACCACATGGCTTCACTACAGCGTCGCGAATCCATCACCGAAAAAAAATCTTTAAATGTATCAAGTACGAGCGGAGTTATATATTTGTCGCACGATGTAATTGCTTTCTTTCTTCTCTCGTCCCGACGAAAGCGCTGGAAGCTAATCAGGGAGGAATGGCAGGGCTGTAAGCAGTTACGTCAATCGCCCTTGACAACGCTCAGCATTTCTCTTCTCTTTTTTAACGACGATAGTCTTTCTTGGGGACCTTCGACGCAATACTTTTTGTCTGTCTGTCTGTCTGTCTGTCTGTCTGTCTGTCTGTCTGTCTGTCTGTCTGTCTGTCTGTCTGTCTGTCTGTCTGTACACTTGTCTGTTTGTCCACTCTTAGCGGCACCGGGTACTCGAAACGGCCGACCCTCTCCGCAGCGCCCACCAATGTTGCTCAAGATTTAGCGTTCATGATTGTGCAATTGTTCATTAAAAAGCAATTATTGCGCATATCTGAGGCACCATAACAACACATATATGATCTGCATGTGCGCCTTTTACTACAAAAGGCATACATAAGTAATTTTAAGGACCGTAGCGCTTATCACGCTGCGCTTACCATGCTTACGCTCGCACAAAAAGACGAGTATTTCCAACACTTCGCTAAGACGAGACGGTGATGGCACCTACCCGTCGCCTTGCGTTCTACACCTTATCACCTCTGAGTCGGGCGCGCACACCCGTCTCATAGCCACGCCCTTCGTTTTCCAAGAAAACTGCCAGATGACGCTCATGTCTCGCGTGTGACGTGACTCGATGCGCTCGTTCGCCTCCGCTGCACGCTCGAGGCACTCTAACGCAGCGCTTCCAGAATATCAATCACCTGTTTTCTTGTGCAGAACATCAAATAAATGTTTAGTTCACTCTCTCCACACGCAAGACTATCGTCTTTCAAAGACATTTGCAGATTAACATGAAAAAACGGGGCCAATCTTTTTTATTCGAGTGCGCGAATTACTTTCAGGGTGATCGCGGGCACGTGGCGGCCTCCCGCGGTGGTTGCAGATACTATGATATCCACTATGCTCATGTTGGCCAATGGCCGTGTACTTGGGTATATGACGTGGTCATTTGGGCATATGACATCTTTTGTACAGGGAAGAAGGAACGGTTTGTATCTGACTGAGAATCATAGGTAAATTTGCGCGTGCGTACGCTGCGCTATGATGTTTGGCTCACCTGTTCTAGGAGCCTTGACTACCGATCGGCACCGTTTTTCGATCACACTGAAAAAGTTCTGCCGTGCCCGACTAGCCTAATGTACTTTGCCTATTCAAACTGATGTTGCTTGGGTGATATTCGTAGTCGTGATTAGCAGACAAACTCGGTGATTTCATCGAGGTCTACAGCTGCATATACATGAATCAAGCCGTCAACGCACCGGGACAGCTTCATATATAATTCCCCCAGAATAGTCGCGAGGTAATCGCTCAGCATACTAAAGATGCTGTCAGATTATACACCAGATGCAGTGACTTCACCACAGGTTTACTCAGAAGCTTTCTCTCCTTAGTTTTTGGTCAGTAAAATTTGAAAAACTTCCAGGAATGTATGGAATGGAACCGAATGGGCACATGCGGGTTAAGCAAGTAAACGATCACTGTCTAAAACAAAGATGGAAAAATATCCGACGCCTTCCTTACGCGTGCATATAATCAACTGTCATGACAACAGCGTGACGGTGCTTAACATACAATCCGCTTGCTTGGTTCATTTTATTTTACCTAACGATGGAACAGATAGAAAGAACAGCGTACAAGCGATGATGATATGTGGGGTTTCACGTCCCAAAGCTACCTTATGATTATGAGAGGTGCCTTAGTGAAGGGCTCTGGAGATTTCGACCACCTGGGGTTCTTTAACGAGCACCGAAATCTGAGCACACGGGCCTACAACATTTGCGCCTCCATAGGAAATGCAGCCACCGCAGCCGGGATTCGATCCCACGACCTGCGGGTCAGCAGCCGAGTATCTTAGCCACTAGACCACCGCAGTGGGGTCAGCATACAAGCACCTGGATATATACTATACGTGCGATCTAATGTGACACGCGAGGAGTTGTTAGATGTCAGTAAGCAGACGATTCCGCAACCTGTGACATGACTCAAAAATTCAGCGCCGTGTGGCCTGCCGCCTAGTTTTTACGTAGTTTCCGCATTTTCTCTCACCACTTTTTCTCCTTCCCAAGCAGCGGAGTATTCTTCTGGTTAGCCTCACTGTCTTTCCTTTATCTTTATCGCTCTCTCTCTCCGCGTCTTGAAGCATTTTCTTTGTTTTATTTCATTCTCTTTTCTCTTCATTCACGACACACGCCTTACGTATACCTCTGATTCAAAGAAATTCCAGGAGCCTCGTTTTGATTTGGCAACTGCTTTTGATTAGTTGCTTAAGTGTCCATAATAGAAAAAAAAAGATATAGAGTAGCACTTTGCAATTTGTGAAGCCCCTGTTAAATTGCGTTTCATCGCCCATTATATCGCTGAGGAACAAAATTGCCAGGCGTGCACACTTTTTTTTTTGTCGTGTTGACTTTTTATTTCAAACGTACAGGTATGATGCTTGCCGTACAGTGGAACGTCGGGTGCACCAGCTTTCGACGCACGTACGAATTTATATTTCTTGATATGGAAACGCACAGGGTGTCCCTTCTTGAAGACAAAGAAAACCTGATCGTCTATAGGTTAGATATGCAGTCCTTTAGAGTCATTCGCATCTCGCTTCACCAACCGCGCTCTTCCTTTCATTTGTCTTTTTCAGTAGTCTCTTGTTTTCATTGCTCTCATCGAAGATGGCGAGGCGGCGCTATAGGAGCCGCGGTCAGGTCTCGTTTGACGTCAGAGCTGTTGTCATTTCTTCGCGTCTGCGAAAGGAGAGAAAGGCGCCCGAAAGACGAATGACACGTCCGTCTGCGGCTGCGACGACGGTTTCACGCCGGCGCTCGGTGTTTATGCAAAATCTTCGATAGGTGACACGCTGAACTACATATAGCAGTATAGGCACCGGCAATCCAAGGCGCGCGATAACAAAGAATACAACGCGGATGTGTGTGTGTGTGTGTGAGAGAGAGAGAGAAAATGCGCTATAGCAGAAAGCCTTCATTCCTATGGTAGAACAAAACAGGTGTCACGCCGGAACACGTCACATACAGTACCCGCATCCGTGTATACGCATGCATTCAAGGATTTCTGCGCGCGCTGCTTGTATGTGCCGGGACTATTGAACGGAAAGCCAGCGTTGAGTGGGTGCAATCTAGGTGAATAAGCTCTGCAGTATTTTTTATCTTTCTCGCCTGTGCACAGTGAATCGCAACTCGATAGTCCTATTTGAGCCTTATACAGGTTTAACTGCTATAGACCCGTGTGCTCAGATTCGAGTGCTTGTTAAAAAAACCCCAGGTGGTCGAAATTTCCGGAGTCTTTCACTATATACGGCGTCTCTCGTAATCATACGGTGGTTTTGGGGTTGTTAAACACCACATATCAATCAGCCTTACGGTTTTTCCCCGACCGTATCTGCCACGTGAATCCGTGGAGTGTTCCCCCCAGGGAAAGCCGATAAAACGTCTCTCGATAGCTCATACCTGAGCTCGCGTGCGTACAAACCCGCGCTTTGGGAGGACGTGTGTACAAGGATCACCGCCGCTAGCGACAGCTGCCGTTTATGCCGCATACTACTATAAATATATACACACACACAGCTGCAACGTTCGCTGCACTTTCCCGCCGCCAGCCACGCGGTGCATCATGAAAACGGTATAGTACAGTGACACCGAGGCCGGAGGACAGCTTCGCGAGTTGCAGCGCTCGCAGCCCGGTTGGATATAGCCGAAAGGTTTTGCGCAGCGCGCTTAAAGGTTTCGCGTTGTGCCTGCGAAGGAAGTAGCTTCGATGGACGGAAGACTTTCGCCTGCTTTCGGTGCTTGACCGGATACTTTTTTTTGAGCGTGACTGGAAGCCCGTCGGAGTGTGTGTTAGCGCAGCGAAAGGAGGTCGCACTTACTGCGTTTATTGTGTTTGTTCGAGAATGGATGAGTGAACACAGTTCGTGCGATGTGATTGAGTGATCTCGAACGCAGCTATAATTGTGATTCCCGTAATGCAGCTGGGGCTGGCTGTGGGTTTGTTTGCTTTTTTTTCTAATCCCCGTAGATGGAGCGCGCTTAATTACCTTCGATTATAACTGCGATGGAGCCTAGTCTAATAGAGTGGCACTGGCAGACACGGCGAACCGTATGCCTATACAAGTGGCCCGGGAAATTCCGCGCTCAGTTGACATATCGTGCTTGGATGACTATTTCTGGAGACGTCGGAACGCAAAGGGCGCCAGTTTGATCGAGACAGAGCGTTCGCCGCTCGGAGGAGTCGATCATCTTCACACTCGCGGCTCGCACAGGAAACGAGCGAAGAGATTGTGCTCGGTTGAGACCCGAGATTCTGGTCGGCCAAGAGCGCCGATATACTCTCTCCCTTGTGACAAGTGTAGGCGCTGTTTCCGCCGGCACCCCGCAACAAGCGTGTGTTTGTGCGTGTAGTTCCTGGATGATAACGATGCCCAAGCGGGGGTCGGCGTCGTCCAGGTTCCGAGCAGCCGCATTGCAAGCCGTGCGTTCTGTGCGTTCTGTGCAGTCCAGCGACCTGTTCGAGCTGCTCAACAAGCTGCAGAACAGCCGGCTCGACGACCAGCGCTGCGAGCTGCCCCGGGGCGAGCCGTCGCAGACACGCCGCAACAATGCGGCGCCCGTCAGCAAGGCCGAGGTAAGTGCGCTTGCATAATATGCCGTAACTATAAATCGAAAAAAACAAAACGTGAAAGT
Organism: Rhipicephalus microplus; assembly: GCF_043290135.1. Classification (NCBI taxonomy): domain Eukaryota; kingdom Metazoa; phylum Arthropoda; class Arachnida; order Ixodida; family Ixodidae; genus Rhipicephalus; species Rhipicephalus microplus. Next base: position 61,451,673 of record NC_134702.1, read on the forward strand.
GTTAAGTAGGCCGTATTCGGCAGTGCATATGGCCTTTAAGAACGTGTGTGACTATTGAGCAGCGCCACCGGCACTAAGTGTCTGCACATTTTCTTTTCTTTTTGTCCTCGCTGCTCTGTCTTTGCATTTCGCATTTCCCCCTCTCCTTTTCCTTCTCACCGAACGTAGGGTACTCAACCAAACTGCTGTCTGGTTAACCTCCCTGCCTTCTCTCATTTGTATTCCTTTCTTCCTTGCTTTTAAAGAACCTAGAAACCTCAAGAAAGACTTCGGGCGAAGATGGTATATATCACTGAAGCGTACTGATGAGTGATACATTTATCTGTCCTGCGCATAATTGGGCCATTAGACTAAAGCTTTAACTGTATTACCATGACTTAAATCAAACGTGTATTCGACTACTGATGTCAGCGCATGCGTGGCTATTATCGGTTACTAGTAAACGTCACTTCAGGCGAAGCCACTTTTGCTCACTGCAGTCCGCGTAGTGAAGAAAAGGAAGTTGTGATGAAAGAAAAAATTTACCACGATGTTTTGGAATTTACGCAGAACGATTTTGTCACTATCCGTGGCTATATGCTTTAGAACTGGGTAGTAATTAGCCTTCTGATCTGCTGCAGCTAGCTGTAGTTTCCTAGTTATAGTTTACTCTGTGGAGTGACCAGACCGATAGTTATTGGTCCGAGGTTCAACGCCCACTAATGTAAGGATTATTGCTTTTTCTTCAAATACAAGGCTTCGTTCTTCAGAAACCCGCATTGGTGTTTTTTTTCAGCTTCGCGCCCGCACTTAACCTTCACGCGCATTGTGCAACAGTCTCTTATATTGTTTTTTTTTTACACAAAAGAAGTTAGGGGTTGTTGCATCTTTCATTGCATCTTCCTTTGAACCTTTTGGTCAACGCAGGCACCGACTGTAACCGATGCGCAGTTTAACTATAGTTACGACTGACATGAAGCAAATATTGTGGGCATTTATGAGTGGGTCAACACCCATCATCTTCATCTGTATAGTATCATCAGTATATTGCGTTTGGTTATGCATCCTCATCGTCGTCACGTATCATCATCCCCATCTTGGCCGCCTTGTTTTCGGGCCAAATAAACGTCGTCCGAACCAAGACCTTAGACAATATAATCACCGTATTGATAGGCGTACGCTTGTCAAGCTTTGGAGCGTCCGCTTCACGCCGCGTGATCTAGTGCCACGTTGGTATATATATATATATATATATATATATATATAGCGCACAGCCACGCAGCGCGCTCTTTTAACACTGCGGCACAAATTAACAGTGTGAAAAAACAAGAAAATAGGTCATTTTGCTATCGCGAAAACAGGAATAAGCGAAGCTTCGTGCAGTACATTTATTTCATTTAATGAATATGCTGCAACACGGAAATAGGACTTAAGCAGTGAATATAGAATTGTTTAGTTGACCAATTGACAAACAAATAAAACAGGGGATGTATGTACTGGCTTTCAAAAAAAAAAGACGATGGTTTGCAATAAACAATCATAGGGGCATATAATAAAATCAGCGCTACATTAAAAGTAATCACTAGTAGGTGTATTTCTTTCGCGTCCCAGAATGCTCCCTCGTAACTTTTCCAGTCAGTCATGCCGGGAATCGCGCCTTCAACCACGACCTTAGCGATGGTATCATTGTGTCGTAGAAGAAGGGACTTCTGTTGCCATACAGACATCAGTGAAACGTGGCTACGTGAAATGACAAGCCCCATTGGATAGAACATCAGAATTCCATATCGGAAACGGCTCATCGTCGACCAGCCCAAAGTGTAGATCGCTTCAGTGGAAAGCGATATCTGCAAGTTTGCATGTGGCCAGCTTACCATCCATGTCCGCAGCTTCTTCACGTGTCGCCAGTTTTTTTTCGCGTGCGTAATCTGTAACCTTCAACAAGATTGGCTTGAAAATGTCGAATATCTGCATGCGGCTGACGAACTTCCGGTGCAGGAGCATAATTGCGTAACGTGGGTGCGTGGAAACCAGGCTTCATGCATTGAAGAACAACGGCTATTTGGGCTAGTTGGTTGGAATCCATGGGAATAAGGGCTGCAGCGCGAGCACGAAGATGCCAGAAGAAACGTGAAACGAAAGGCGAGGCAAGGAAAGCGAACACCAGCGCTCGTGTTGTCTGTCCTCTTTGCTTTTCTTGCCTCGCCTTTCGTTTCACGTTTCTTCTAGCACCCGGTTCGTGCTCACGCTGCAGCCCTTATTACCAGGCTTCATGCGGTTCCCATTCATGAGAAGAAACGCTCGCATCGATGTCTGCAGATTAAACACCTCCACAAGGCCAAGATCACGTTACACAATCAACAATGTTTCTGGCCAGAAAACGCGTTTCGCAGGTCGCAGACGCCACGGAAGCACACGATGCAAGTGGTCATCGTGTGCAAGACAAAGTAGGTACGGCGCATAAATCTTCCAGGTATTCTAAACGAATGGAGGTATTCTATAAGTTGCACTGGCTGAACGGATCGTGGCGCCATATGCCCTCGTAGTAATCATCACATGAAGGGTTGTATTCTGTTTATCTAGATTTAGAATTTTCGAGTATTCTGTAAGCCTGTGTGCTGCTCATATTTGGGTGCACGTTGAAGAAACCCAGGTGCCCAAAATTTCCGAAGCCCTCCTGCACGGTGTCTCTCATATTCGTATGGTGGTTTTTGAGACGTTAAACCCCGCATATCAATCATCAATCAATCAATCAATCAGAATTTTTTTAGTCATTCCCAGTCTCAGTAGGCCTCTTTGACCTCAAGATATACCTCACGCTGGAAGTCGCGCGCAGTTTACACCCTTCTGCACGCGGTAAACAACGTTTGTCTCGCAAATGACAACGCATCGATCGCGGGAGCTGCAACTGTTACATTCCCCAAACACGCACACACGTGATGCCCCGATCATGGCACGCCAACGGATCATTTGCATTCGTGGCCCGCAGGCATGACCTGTGTATACGCGCAGCAAGAGTATGCTTTCGCCACGTCTGTATATCACCGTGCTTCGCGCTCCCTTTCCACCCTTCTCTTCCCTCGTTCTGCGTAATCCCCCTTTCGTGCCGACGGCAGCAGAGAACCGCTGTACTGTTTTGCGTACAAGTCCCAATGCTATGCCATCGCACGGTCCATTTCTCGCGTAGTATTTCCGCTCCGCTGCCTCGGCTCTTTGTATTCGCGGACGCTCTTCATTCTGAGTGCAGCCAGGCGTTGCTGAAACCTTGCACCTCCCCCCAACCTTCTCCACTCACTTCATCTTACTCTCCCAGCTTCTAGGGTTACGTAGATAAGAAGAAAAACGACGTCCTATAGCCGCTGAAGAAAACGCAATATGCAACCTCCTATGGGGGCTTTCTCGGCGATTGCGTTAAGCTTGCCGCGCTGTCGCGAGGATAAAAAGGCACGCCCTGCGTGGGTATTGCAACTCCTGGTATGGAGTGTTTACTTCGTCTCTTTGATTTTATTGCTCCTATGTATAGCATTGTTTACCCATGAATGCAGCGTGTAGATGAGTGCTTGTTATGTTGTTCATTAGAGGTGGTAGGGGAACGTTGCGCAGCAGTACACACGTGTATGTGGCCACGCGACGTTTGATGCCCGACTAGATTACCTTTTTTCCATTAAAGGCAGTTAACTACCTTAGCATTGATCAGCAGGAATATTGGCAATACTGAGTATCCCACGTGTGTGTGTGTGTGTGTGTGTGTGTGTGTGTGTGTGTGTGTGTGTGTGTGTGTGTGTGTGTGTGTGTGTGTGTGTGTGTGTGTGTGTGTGTGTGTGTGTGTGTGTGTGTGTGAGAGAGAGATACCCTCATCATCGTGACGGAGTATTGCCAATGATCAGTGTTTAGATCCGGAACCACATTAGGCCGCTATGCCTCCCTTTTTTATTTTATTGTTGTCTTTTTGTAGTCACCAGATTGACGTCTTACAGTTACTTTGTACGATCATACAGAAATTTTTCATGTTACACTGTAGTTGTATTGAGTAAACTCAATGAAGAAGTGCAGATTTGAATTCGGGCCTTCTCATTTTAAAGACTATCCACTACGGTGGTCCGGGATTCGAATCCGGGCCCGTAGGTTGCGGAGTCGAATCCAGAAGGCGGCGGCAGCTTTCTCGGTGGAGGTGAAAATGCTAGAGACTCGTGTTCAGGCATTCAAGTGTGCGCTGTAGACGTCCAGGCAGTCGAAATTTCTGGCGCCCTTCACTATGGCGTCTCTCGCAATCATATATAGTTTTGGCACGTAAAGCGTTCGAAAGTTCGAAACACATTATTGCATCCTAAACCAATTAAGCAACATATTTTCAGCTTGCATAAAAACACATGGATGCAATACTGTGTTATCTTATCCACCCCTATAGGCAGGACAAAATGATTTTGAAGATAAAAGGTTCCTAAAAATAAAGATAAATTTAAGGGGAAACGAGACACACAATAGAAATGGTAACGAATAGCGTACAATGGGCACCAGTGGCTCAATTTACAATACAAAAAGCTGATGAACATAGCGCTGAGGGAACGTCGATTAGATAGGACACTCTGATATCGTCTTTTCTATAAGACCTCATACAAGAGTAGAGTGCAGCCGCTGCATTGCGAAGCAGTAAGCATTGTCTGACGTGGCAATCCTTCCGTCAACAGGCATTTCAGCCATCCGAGTTTCTCTTCCGACAAGGAAAAGAACAACTACGGTCTGTGTAATTTAAATTACCTTTTAAGGTTGCTTTACATCTGCGAAAGCGCCGAAACAAAACTGACGCTGTCCATTTAATAACAATCCAAACATGAAGAACATAGGCAAACAAAGCGCAGAATGTTGCAGCAGCATAAAAATAAGCGTTTGACATGAGCTACGGCAGAGGTAATGTGCATAGTCTAAGTGCAAAAAGCGAAATTCAGGAACAATTAAACCCACACTACCCTCTCGCCATTATAAAGAAAAACTGTCGGGGTTTCTTACGCATTTACTTAAACCCTTTTCCTCCGAGTTAATACATGGATGTAAGCCCGCCACCCTCCGAAACCTGTCTGCACTTAACGTGGTTTTGTACAGCCTCCAAGGTCGCAAGCACCTCACCTGGTTTAGCATAGCCTCCTTGATCGGACCACTTTCGACCAAGCAACGATGCGACGTCATGTCATCATCATGTGATGTCACGTCGCGTGACGCCTTGATGACGTCTCAAAACGGTAGTGATCTGTTTCGGAATGTTGATTTTTGCGCGTCACTCGTCTTTGACGCCACCGACGCGGGACATTGATGCTCCGTACTACGCCGAAGAATTCCCTTTTAGGGACATGGAAATTATCTATTTCAGAGATTTTTTCCTGCAAACTTTGGTGAAATTTTCTGCATATTTCCGAGCACAACAGTACTAATTCCTGCCTCCATCCACAAACACACATACTATAATTACACGTGTCTGACATACTGCCGGCTTTTGAAATCTTGAGTAGCCCCTCCACTGCCGCACAACAAAATCATCATTACATTAATTGATATACTAACTGCCCAATGTGGGCTTAAAGTCTAACACCAATAGTGAACTAAAAATCCCTCCTAGTAAATATCAAACAAATCTCACGGGCTATACTTGCGGTGTATGCGCCAGAGCCGATAACACAAAATAAAGGTGCAGTGTGACCGTTGATTATAGGTCGTCATAGGAAAATTCAACCATTCTCGAAATTCCCTGCAGTATCACGAAGATTCCCTTTTTTCCTTCGGCTCAAAATGACAGGCGAAAATTCCCCGAAAAAGGGAAAATTCCCTGCACGGGACATCACTGTGCTGGATGTAGACGGTCCAGTTTCCCGTGAGGTATCTGAGGCTTTCGTCTTAAAACCTGTGCGTTCCCTGCCGCACTTGGAATTGATGACAGTATGCCTTCCGCACTGTCCTACCTTACACCATTTTCTTTGTGTTGCTCGTTCTCCTTTTCCTTACTCCATTACTTCTTCGTCACAAAGGTAAAGTGGAGCGTTGTTGTACTGATGTGGTGTTGCATTAAACGGGAAAACAAAATTAACGACGGCGTCATTCTAAGCCGAACATTATAATGATTTGATACACATATATACATGCATAGAAGCCATGTACTAACATCTGTCTTGTCGAGTTGAACAGAAAGTGACGCATTGTGTAACAGTTACTCCTTGTAACCACATGGTGTTCGTAATTTTCTTTATGATTTTACAGAGGCAGACTCAAGACCAAGAAAAGTTAGAGGAGGTAAGCAGTGCTTTCGTTTCACTGTCTTTTTTAAAGCCAAGAAATAGAAAGTACAGTGTTTTTTATAGCACGTTTGCATACCCCCCTTCCCCCCCCCAAAAAAAAGAGAGCAAAAGCGCAGCAGTGGAACTTCCGGTTAAGAAGGTACGTCACGTGTACGGTGTGGTCAGGCGTTACGTTATACCACCGCTAAAATTTCGCGGGATCGAATTCCGGCCGCAGTGGCCTCTGTTTCGGTGGAGGTGAAAATGCTAAAGGCCCGAAAATGCTGCCATGCACCTATACAGCCATCTTTAGATGCACGTTAAAGTGTCTTTAAAACACTTTTTCAAGTAACCAAGGAATGGATTCGCTGAAAGAGCGCATTGTTTCAAGAATCGGATGCCGCCAAAATTTTAAGAATCTGTAGTACGAGCGGAGTTACAGAGATTTTTCGCACGCTGCAACCGCATTCTTTCTTCTCTCGTCCCGACGAAAGCACTAGAAGCTGAACAGAAAAGAATGGCGCGGGGGAAAAAAAATACGTCACGTGCTCCTCGTGACCTTGAGCACTTTTAACTTGTTTTCATTTAATACGCGGCTTTTTTAGTGTGAACGCGCGCGCACTCGTGGACAAGTCGCGGCCTCCTGCGGCAATCCCTGTAATGACCGAGCGTGCCATGTTTTCAATCAGCCAATGATTGATAGAAGGCCTTTCACGAGTGATTTTCGAGCGTCTTCCGTCATTCGTCAATTGCAGAGAAAGCGATTTTCAGCAGACTTTGATCATTTATGGGGAATTCTAGGTCGCGTGCAGTGCTATAATAATTGGCTCGCGTGTTCTCGGGAGCCTCTGCTACCGATCGGCAGTGTTTTCTGACCGTGCTCAGAAAGTGTTGCAGGCTCCCTTTAAAGAATAATATTCTCAATGACGGCCGGCATCGCTAATGATATGTACCGCAGCGAGATTGGCTGAGATATTTTCTTGCAAAAGTTATTGGCATAAGACTTCGTCGGAAATTCGGGCCCTTACGAGGATCTTACGTCACGTAATCTGTAATCGAGTTCTTTTTATAGCTGACATGCTTACGCAAATTTCGTTTTCTTAAAGATTCGGAAGACTATAGACGACTATCCTTGTGTGACCTTCGCATGTCTGAACATGGCGTCAAGAGCGTAACTATTAGGGCTCGGCCACGTATGTCGGTCTTGCCGGGAATGCATACGGCGTCTTTCATAACTATCTCGTGCATTTGACACGTGAGACCGATGCACTCGACTTAATGTTTTTTTGTGTGTGTGTGTGTATGTGTGAATATAAGTACATGTTTGGGGCACGTTGACTCATGGGAAGCATGTTTCAGCTCATATTTAGGGCAACTGTTTGTCATCAAACTGTGTCACCAATGATATAAACGTACTATCTATAGAACTGCCGCAACTTACGCTTCCCAAATATGGTTTTTTTTAATGAAATACTAAATAAACAGTTCTGCACGGGCTGCCAACGTAAGTGGACGTTTGACGAAAACATCCACCGTGTAAGTGTTATAGAATTTAACTTTACAAAGGCGCGCACCTGTGACATGACATCGCGATGGAATTCCAATAGTCTTGGCAGTGCGATCTACATTCGAAGCTAAACGGAATACAAAAGAACTGCACTTTTTAGGGGCGAAGCTCCTTAAAGTGGCACCCGTTAGTCCCTCGTCGTAGTGCGTAACCAGTCTTAGGTTTTGATTTGTAAGGTGGAGCCGGTGGAAGATTTCTCCTGTGCGTTGTTGAACAACAAAAAATTCGCAGCGTGTGCGCTAACTAAAAGCCGAATTTTCCTGTCTCTCATTCCCCCTGTACATTGAGCACTGTGTACATTGAGCACTATGTACATATCTGACAAGAAAGGGTTGCTACGTTTACTAGCTGGGCGTAACCTCCTTGGTTTTAGAAATGTTTAGCAAGCGTTGGGCCGCAGTGCCATGAATACAGTGAACTAGTATATACCATGAACTCGAGGTGGTTAAAAGAGGGAAGTAGACACGAAGCGCAAGCCGTAAGAAAGTCTGCGTGTGCCACCTCTCGTTTAGTTCTTGGAATGTCCGCTGGATGGCAGTACGTCTATATGCGGAATATATGATGAAAAGATGCGAGATGGTGGTACTTGGAGTGTTGACTAGATGGACGAACGGACACACAGACAGATGCATGGACGGACGCACGGACGGATGGCCGCAGGGGCGGGTGCATGGACGAACGCAGGGACGGACGCGTGGATGGACGTGTGGACGCACGAACAGACGCACGCACGGCCGGGTGGATGGACGCACGGATGGTCACACAGACGGACGCATGGACGGACGGAAGCAATAACGAATGGACGGACGGATGCTTCGCCCCACTCCCCATCATTTGCCCTGTGGATAGGCTGCCATTTTTCGTGCTGTTGGCTCATTCATAAGAGGGTGTCGCCAGAGCTCGGGAAGATCCCGTTTCGCGAAACTCGGCCGATCCTGCATGGTACCCTAGTTCTGGGTTTCGTGAGGATGCGGCGTTGTTTGGTTCGATGCGCGAGGAGAGAGTGCTAGTTCCTCCTTGGCTTATTGAGAGACGAACCTATTCGCAACGACTGAACGTGATCTTCTTCCTAATTGACTGCAGTGATTTCGTCCAAATAATCAATTGCAAAGCGCCTTTTCACACTTGCGGGAAAAACATGAAACCAAAAGGCCTTCGCTAAGCATTATCAAGATCATAAGAACAGTTCTGTGACAACGATCAATCATGCCTTCAAATACTACAAGCCAGACAATCGCGAAATTCACCAAATAAGTTGATGCGGCTTTGTTTGAATAAGTAAGGTTTTGCCCAGACTGTGCTTTGATTTCCGCGACCGTAACATTCGTCAAGAGTGTTGTTGTTAGAGTATGTCTAAGAAGGAAATGTTCTGTTGGATGTTATTGACGTTTGTGGCAATAAATTTTTTTCTAAACAGAACAACCGATATCCTCCTCTCAGCGTAGCCACGGCACGGCTTTAAGCTCTCCCATAGTAGAGTAACTAGTACTCTAAATTGTTACCCATTACTTCTAAACACACAAACAAGGGACGGCTTTCTGCTCTCCCATAGCAGAGTACCGAGTACTCTGAATCGTGAAGCACTTTTCTTTTTTTTTTTTGCGGAAATAAATACAGAAAACAGTGAGTGGAGGTTTGACTACGAGTCACGACCGTGTGAGCACCTCGCCCCACGAACTTGAAACTACATCCCAGTGCAACTTCATCTTTTCTTGCTTAAGGAGGTCATTGTTTTTTTTATTATTCGGAAACATTTTAGAAGGCCACTTCGCAGGTACGCTTTATTCGGCAGCCTATGGCGGGTTCGTACTCCTCGATGATACTCTGGAAAGGCCAGCACTTGTTTGTGTAGAATAGCGCCGGTGTCCACGTTCCATTTTCCGAAGACGTGTTCAGCTGGAGTAAAAAATAACAGTTCGCGCAGGAGTCTATATTCTCAGCGGTATTTCGTTCTCTCGAAATGCGCTTGTTCCCGCTGCACTGTTCGCACTTAATCTGCTACACGTCGCAGGAAGGCAACGCTCTTTCTACGGATATATACATATATATATATATATATATATATATATATATATATATATATATATATATATTTACGCAGGAAATACTGGCCCTTAGATGTAAACCATGTAAACAATTGAAATGGCAGCCTGCGGAATTTCGCTATATGAGATCTATTGTTTTGATAAGCAGGATCTGATCTTTTCGATGCAAAAGTGCAGAGCTGCTTAGTGGCGACGCTGAGAGCACTACCCTTCCAGACATGGCAACCATAATGCAGCAGTATTTAGCACTATTTATGCATAAAAATGCTTTCTCCTGCATGCGTAAATAGCACTTACAAAAAAGTAAAGACACAGCCCGTACCGAAACAGCGCGCATGGTAAGCGAAAACAAATAAAGAAAGAAAAGATGTACAAGTAGAAAATACAATTGGCGAAGGCACCTTTAAAGTTCTCACAAGAACATGCCGTGACGTCGGAAAGCCTTTCACGGTGTTTGCCACGCTCTCCGAAACTCTTCATCGACAAAATTGTACTGAACGGAGAGGCATGGCCTCTCGACTCCAACGTGAAATTAGCGGACGTCAATCCAGAGGTCCCCTTTAGGACAGCCCTGCATGGCTCATCAGGATCTTAATCAAGTTCCTTGTTTATCTGTCTGATCAAGTTCCTTGTTTATCTGTCTGCTGTGCTGACCCGAAGGTATACTAGGAATGTTTACGGAGAGGTAATTCGACCTAAATATAAGAATAGGAGCTCAAATATGTGACGTCACGCTGACATTCGCGTGCGTTAGAGTACCTGAATATTTTGGAAAGAAATATCAAGTGCTTTAATTTCAGCGCGATGTTTGGAAATGGTATATTCCGACGTTCGCTACCATTTGTGATCATTAAAACTTACCATGCCCCAGTTAACGTGTGTGGAGCTCAAAGAATAATGGATTAGCTTGAGCAGCTGTAGTGATTCACCTAGGCACTGCTACGTGAAATATTCAATTCAATTTTTCAATTCAATTTTATTTACCAGTTTATACATACTGGATGGTTGCGTTGGGTTAAAAGCTACATAAGTAGCTTGACGAGACCCAACGACCAGACAAAATATGAATGCTGTTTTGATAGAGAGAGAAAAAGAGTACCGGTAGCGCCTGTACGACAATATTATATACGTACAAGCGCCATGCGATCGCAACTCTTAGGAAATCACGGTGCTTCTTTTGTGTATCCGTGCAAACTCAGAAATGTAGTTCCTTTACAAAGCCCGGAAGGCTAAATTGAATTTATCTCGTTGTGTGAGCAGCGACAACCGCGCTGCGTTCGCTCACAAAATGTTCAAACAGTCAAGGTCGCCACGTCATGCTACCGTGAAGACGATAATTAACACAAACGTGCGCGCAGTAGTCCAAGGTGCACAGACACAAGAAAGCTAGATCAGAGGTAATAACAATTTCCGGGTTTTACTTGCCAAAACCACGATATAGATTGGGTGTCGTACCATGCATAATCGAGGCTGATTTTTTTCTATTTTACAGCGAGTGATGGTGGAGACATGAGATTAACTACAGACTTAGCGCTCACGCGTGATCATATAGGAAAAAAAAGTTTTCATAGTAAACAAGCTTTCACATCTGAGTAGCTAGTAAGAACCTTCGTCGGCCTCAGCTGCGGTGAGGTAAATGTCACTTGACGATAGTTCCTATCAAAACTGACCTTCCGTCGAGGCAAGCAACTGAAGTCCCCCGTGATCGTCACTCTCAATCTTGGTGATAGGCGTGAATACAAGGCGTATAAGTGTACCATCACCATTACAATGCTCACACGTAGCCTTGTCTGAAGTTGCTATCGCACGAGTTACAAGGATATCGTTAATAATGAGTTCGACCTAATGACTTCCTTTTGAAGGGGACCTTCTCAACACCGTTTGTCAACACGAGCTTCAACCGTCGTTGCCACGTACAGCGCTTGTTGCAACCTGTTGAAAACAACCTGGTTTACTAATAACTTGAAGGAGAGCAACAAAAAAAGTGAGGACAAAGCTGAACAACAAAAAACACAGGAGAAGCGCTCGGACTAGCGCAGTTCAGCGCTCGTACTGCTGTGTTTGTTTGTTTGATTGTTTGTTTGTTTGTTTGTATCCTCTAATCCATGGCTCGTACCCACTCTGGGGGATTGGCCAAGAGAACATATATTCTCATATGGATGATAACTGCATTATTGCTTACAACGAAAAAAAAAGGGGGGGGGAATTGTATAGTGAAGACAGTATGTTGTGTTTGTTCCTGAACCTTTTCCTCTTTTCTTTTCTGTTTTTCGGCATGCTTCAAGTTATTCGCAAGATGGACTGAGTCACTTTAACTAACAAGTTACCACAGGCGGATTCGTTTTTGTTTCTTTCTTTCTTCCTTCCTCAACTGGTCCAGATTCTCCGTAAACAAGGCGGCTACCCGATGGTGGTGCTCCCGGTGGCCGGCGGTTACTGGGTGGACGGCGTGGACTGCGCCTCCCCCTCGGACGTCTTCGACAGCGTCTTCGTGCCGGGACACTTCACGCCGGCCAAGATCAACAACCGGGAGATAGCCACCACCTACCGCAGGCATTTCCTCGGCAAGGTAGGCTTCCTCTTCCAAGCTCTGCAGCGCAGCCTTTGCAGTGGTATATATAGCTTATGACAGGTAGATTGCCACTATCCCTCAAGAGGAAGATATGTAACAGCTGTATCTTCCCGGTACTTAGATACGGAGCACAAACATGGAGACTTACAAACAGGATTCAGCTTAAATTGAGGACGACGCAGCGAGCAATGGAAAGAAAAATGGTAGCTGTAACCTTAAGAGACAAGAAGAGAGCAGAGTGGATTATGGGACAAAACGGGGGTTAAGGATATCATAGTTGAAATCAAGAAGAGGAAAAGGACATGGGCCAGGCATGTAGCGCGTAGACAGGATAACCGCTGGTCATTAAAGGTAACTAACTGGATTCGCAGAGAAGGCAGGCGGGTTAGGGGGAGACAGAAGGTTAGGTGGGCAGATGAAATTAAGAAGTTTGCGGGTATAAATTGGCAGCAGCAAGCACATGACCGGGTTAACTGGCGGAACATGGGAGATGCTTTTGTCCTGCAGTGGACGTAGTTGCGATGATGGTGGTGGTGGTGTTGGTGATGATGATGATGGCTTATAGCGTGACGTGGTATTCCGCTATACTGTCCACAGAACACCGGGTTATACCGAACGATAGCACCGACATCTTGTGGTCCGCCTCGGTGGTGTAGCCGTTTACGGTGATCGATGGCTGACTCGGAGGTCGCGGGTTCGATCCCGGCCGTGGCGGTTGCATTTAGATAGAGGCGACATGGTAGAAGTCCGTGTACTTTGCGATGTCACTGCACGGTAAAGAACACCAGATTGTCGAAATTTCCGGAGCCCTCCACTACGGCGTCCCTCGTGATCATCTCGAGGTTTTCTGACGTTAAACCCCGGATGTTATCATTATCACCAACATCCTGGCACTCCTTTTTCGTGCAATAATATATAATTACAAACGCGTTTGCTTGTTTTCGCCCAGTGTCCTTGAAGAAAACACGATTACAGAGGTCATTCATTCGATTATAGAGGCTGCTCAGAAAGGCAGAATGCACTGGGTTTCCGGAATAGCAATTAGACGTTTGCCCAGTGCACATCGGTCAAGCTTGAACTCTCGGTAATCGGACTGCTTGTCTTTGAGAGGATGGGAAGATGGGGGAGTTCGTATACTCGGATTACAAAAAGAAGCATCGCAAAAGGGTGGAGACAAGCTGGGAAGAATTTGAGACATAGAACTAGCCTTGTGAAAGTTATTTCGCGTTGTTTCGTTTCATAGTACTTGTCTTTACACGATAACTTACCGCTGTGCATATTGTCACCTCTGGCACGGGCGCCGAAATGGCACCAAAGGGATAAGAACGACGACGTTGTTGTTGTGGGGCTGAGTCCGAGCTTCCCTGCTGTCCTTCATTCGTGTGCGTTGTGTGAAGTGTTAACCTGACTGGCGTTAACTCAATAAATATTTCTCGTTACAACTTCAAGCGCGGACGTAGAAGAAAACTAGAGACTTCTACGTGTACGTTGGGGTCTTTCTGGAGACAGTGTCAGCCGAAATAGCATCTTCAGGGCGCGTAATCGTTATTTTTTTCGCAGATTGCCAGTAAAGAGTAATTACAAGTAGGTTGAGCATTAGAACCGTATATAAAAAGACGCGAAAATCTGATTTGATTTATCTGTGGGGTTTAACTTCCCAAAACCACCATATGATTATGAGAAACGCCTTAGTGGAGGGCTCCGGAAATTTCGACCACCTGGGGTTCTTTTGCGTGCACCCAAATCTGAGTACATAGGCCTACAACATTTCCGCCTCCATCGGAAATGCAGCCGCCACAGCCGGGATTCGATCCCGCGACCTGCGGTTCAGCAGCCGAGTACCTTATCTACTATACCACCGTGGCGGTGCAAGACACGGAAATTTAACACAACGTAATCTTGTCTGTTGCCTTCCTCGAGCCTTCTTATATTTTCTTATTTAATTCAACGTTCTCATTTTACTTATTCGCGCTAGAGTAATTTTAGAAGATATTCGTCTCCTCACGTGGTGGACAATACATGTGCAAAACCGACGAGCTTGCGCCCTCGACTTGGTGTTGGGCTATTCTATACACAATCGTCGTCATCATATTATTAACTTCATCATCTTTTACGCCCGCTGCGCCACTAATGCGTCAGTCGGGGATTTCTATTTTAGCCTGTAGTGCGCAAGCTGATTCTATTATGTCAGCGAATTTCTGAATTTCGACACACTACCGTCAGGCGTCCAAGCCGATAACGTGGTCGACATTAAGTGGAGCTCGACAGGTCACGTAATGCGAGGAACAGATGAACGAAAGCCAGCAAGTTCAATGCAATGTGCACGTATAGCGATTGGAAACGTAGCTGCGAACGGCACTGTTTTAGGTTGTTGTAGGTGGGTTGATACACAATAGAAAGGCTCTTTCTACGACAGAGTCAATGTGTTCCGCGGGAAAGACAACTACGTGAGCGGAATCCGGTTCAATGTTTTATATCGCGAAGTCTTCCAATGTATAATGTCTTGCGTGCCACTTCTCGATCGTGAAGGTCGGATCACAATCACAGGCAAAGCTGTCCCGAAAAAAACACCCATAGACACCGGCCCTCTTTTTTTTCATCGTTATGAAAGCCACTATTCGACAGTGAGGCGCAACAATAAGGGAAGAGTCTGTTCTCAAGGTTTCCAGCCGAGTTTACTTCCGATACTTCAAACTGAGTGCGTCCGCAGGGACGTGACCCGCGTTGAAGATGTATGGACGTAGCAGTATCAACCTGCTCGACTCCCCCCTCCCCCACTTTAAAGTGCGCGATGCAGCGTCACAGTGCGTCAGCCCAGTTGAAACACGGGCTTTGTCCTTGCTCCACATTTTCGGCGTGAAGCCTGTTCGTCGCCCGAACACATGTTTCATTCTCTGAAAAAAAAAAAGTTTCTTTCTTCTGAGGTGTAAGGAACGATACGTTATGTTCGATTTTCCTGTGGTCTGTATTCATTCCTTCAATTGTTTCCAAGTACCCTGACAACGTCCACCTGCGACCACAGCCTGTTGCACAATAGGGACTTGAATCCTATTGTTTATTTTTATTGTCTAAGCATCAGAACGCTCGTGCGAGACTCGTTGGTCTGCGTTGGTTACCTCGTTCTATACGAAAGATATGTGGGGTTGAACGTCCCAAAACCACCATATGATTATGAGAGACGCCGTAGTGGAGGGCTCCGGAAATTTCGACCACCTGGGGTTCTTTAACGTGCACCCAAATCTGAGCAACCGGGCCTACAACATTTCCGCCTCCATGGGAAATGCAGCCGCCGCAGCCGGGATTCGAACCCGCGACCTGTGGGTCAGCAGCCGAGTACCTTAGCCACTAGACCACCACGGCGGGGCTACTATACGAAAGATGAGCGAAGGACGGCGATGGTCGTGCAATGTTTCAATATGTTGCTATCGCATTCACTCCTTGGCGTTTCGGGCGAAGCAGTGACATTCAATTTGTTCACTCAACAAAGTGTCATTGAGACACGCCGCGCAGAAAGAATCAAAGTTCAAATATAGGCGCACAAGCGTTAAATTCCTTCCACTCTCGAACTCTCGTTCTGCATGCCAGGTTTAATTAAAAATAAATGAGAGAACATTTTGATGACATGCAGCTCTAATAATCGAATAAATCAATTTAGACTCGATAGAACAGGGATAAGCTTAAACAGCGCGTTTTTAATGGGGTGTTATGAGATGGATTGGGCAAAACTTATCTCCTGGAGAGTGGTCACACCGGGCGTATACGCATTATATGCATCAACATTAACTAATTATTCGCTAACTGTATACGGCTACCTAAGCAAAAATTATTCCAGAAGATAACTGCTAGATGAAGTTGACTACTTAAAACTGATCATCGTTTCAGTTATTTACTATATTGTTCTGACTGAATAACTGCTAATTAGCCTCATTGTTTTGAATTTAATTACAATATACTAATTAAATATTCATAATTATTGGCTAATTAGGTGACAACTAAGCTCGCTTAAATAAATTAAAACTACTATTGACCAATCCAGTACAACCTTACATGGCTTAGGCATATCTGCATGTGCTGCTCTTCTTGGCACTTCCGCCTGTCACGTTATGGACAATACCCGACTGGAAGCAAGGGGCTATATGAATGCTCACTAATTGAAATTTGGCATACATGAAGTGGGGCAGAAGGGCTCTTTCTAGAACCTTAATTATGTTCTTGACTAATGAATGCGTGGACGAAATGGCACTTGCTAGCAAGGGCTCTACTAGACCCGTGACTTACGGGCTTATTGAGTGGTCATTTGCATAAAGGCGCCATGTGTGGTCGATATAGCGGCGGGTCACGACTCGTCGCCAACTGCAGTTCGTAACTACGTCACCACTGTGGAAGACTGCCACGTGCATCTGCGATTGGCTGGTGGGTCTTTCGGCTCGGGTCGGGTACGGTCGGGTCAGTTCGGTCGTTTCGGTTAGGGTGGTCTGTGAACGTTATTTACAAATTGACCTGAGGAGACTATACCCTCCGAAAGATAGGGCCGATTGCGGGCGGCACCCACGTGGGGACAGGAGGGGTGAGCTGCTGTGAACATCGCGGCATTGGGACCACACTGCCTTGAAAAGCAACGCTGAAAATTTGGCATCGACGTTTGGCCAGTTGTCAATGGTATATAGTGCGTGCTCACTGGGAAAGTTTCACAACACAGAGAAAGCGCTTTGATAAGGAGGACTGGGGTCAGCGTCCGAGCTCTGCATTCGATTAGAAAGGAAATGACGTAACAGCACATATCGGCCAGACCGCAGCGATAAGTCTGCGGATCTGCTGTGTTTATGAATCCTATAGACAAATGCAGTTATGTTATGGAGGGGAAAATAAACGTTCACTTAAAGTAATGGTGTCGCGCTGCTAGTCCCTCTTCTATCCTAAGCGGGAGGTCTGCTCATTCCGGGAACCTTCTGGCCTTCGCTGTGTGCTTCGCCCTGTCGACGAGACGGGACACCAGCGGTATACTAAGTAACTTACTGTATTCTGTGTCAAACGAATATCTCCGCCCAGTTTTCGGCGTACCTACCCTTATGTCAAGCTCACTTGAAAACGACCCTTACGCTCCTTACACAGGGGGAAAATAGGGACGCCCAGTCCTTGGGATGCTTTGGCGGCTTTGCTGTAGTGCGCACGCGCCGAAAGAGAAGAGCCGGCTGATGGAAAGGTCTGCTATCGAAGAGGCTACAGCGACTTCATATTCTTTGTGGACAGTAATGACTGAAACATTGTGCATTCTGTGCTTCCAGAAGTCAGTCACAGAAGGAAGCTGTTCGATCGAAAGGCCGGACGCGTCCACTAAGAAAACATACACGCTCGGGTCGACGACGCTCTTATTATCGAGCCCCATAATTGGGGCGCACGAAGTCTTCATGCATATCCGAACACCGGCTTCAATGTAGCGTCGGCATCTATAGTATTGAAACGAATGCTAATTGCATTTGAAGCGTGCTTTGAAGTCGGGCTATAGGAGATCCGCTAGTGAACGCTTTGGCGCTTTTAAACTGTAACTTTGTACAACATTGTGTAAGGAACTTCGGGAGCTCTAAATTGGGGTGCACAGTTGCAGGTGTGTGGGTGGCGCGTGTTTGTCTGCATACGTGCATGTCGCGGGTAGAGCGAGGGTGAGAGATGCCAGCGTTGATTTGGAACTATTATAGCTATCCATACGTACTACACCAGCAAAAAAAAAAAGACAAAGTGCCTGTAAATTTTTATACGCCTTATTTTTTCACCTTCTATTCATCCTCATCAAAGGTTCTTTCTGTCCGCGATCGGTCTTGTTATGCAGAATACATTGCAGCCTGTCATGCATACGCATATACACAATGCCATTACCTTTTCTTTCAAGTTCAAGAATGTTCACTTTTCGTTCTCGTCCTATCTGAGAGCGGAGCAGTGCTGCCACAGGCGGCATCTCGCTGACTCCCGAGGCTTGCAGAATTCGAGGAAACCTTGCTTCCAGTTAGCACTTCATGGGTGGTGGT
Organism: Rhipicephalus microplus; assembly: GCF_043290135.1. NCBI lineage: Eukaryota > Metazoa > Arthropoda > Arachnida > Ixodida > Ixodidae > Rhipicephalus > Rhipicephalus microplus. The sequence goes on from NC_134702.1 coordinate 61,470,122, forward strand.
AGCTTTACCAAGGACGCTGTTTTTACAAACTGGTAGACAAGTCAAACTTCGCGCAGGTATACTTGATCGTATTGGCGGAAAAAGAATAGCGGAGGTAAGAAGTTAGGCGTCGTACAAAGCGAACTCTGTTTTTATCTTCGAACCTTTGGTTGGGCGTAAATTGCACAAATGGGAATGAAGTGCGTCGCAGTTAGGTTTGGAGTGTGACTTTTGATTGAAAGAGGTCGGAAGAGCCAAAGGTTGTTAACATAGCAAAATATTGTAATTGAGACACAGTCAAGTGCGTCTACTCCACAATATACTTAGGTGCAGAAATTTTGTGTTGTGATTAGTGAGCTCTAAGTGAGCCTATTGACAGTGCCAACGTGGCATTGATTCATGCCGTTAAGGTGCAGTGCATGTTGCGGCAGCCCACTGCATTGGCGTAAAAGAACACGCTAAAGATAACACCTCGTACTTAATACCTTTGAAACAGTGTGCTTAAGATCATATCTCATTTTTTTTTCACGAATAAAAATCTTAGTGTAACGCACCATGATAGTCAACATTAAGAGGCTAAAATGAAGGTTTGGAAAGTCATGTAGTTGGCTTCGAAAAATCACTTCCAAAACGTGCGAATTCAGCTCGCATTCTCGTTGAACGTATCGTCATGAGATGTTTCCAGTGGCCGTCACATGCACCCCATTCTCTTTCTTTATTCCTTTTTTGTGTTCGTATTACGGCTGTAGCACGATCACAAAGTTAACGCATCTTGCGCCATGCTGAAATGTTAGCTAACGGGTCTGCGTTGCTAAGAGCGCCATTACATGCCAAACTCATTTATGCTACGATGACAGTGCTTGCCTTAATTTTCGGCTGGCTTACGCGTACAGTCATCTTCCCCTCAGAAAGAGTGCGCTAAATACACTGCGTCACCCGCACACCCTTCTGTCAATAGTTGATTGTGACAGCTAATCGAACTTTCTCCTCAGGAGTCAGCCGAGTTTTCGACACATTCGAGCTCGCCACCTAAATGAAGAAAAAAGATGGGCGAAATGCGCTGTCCGGCACTTCCAACGAGATTAGGTCGTGCGTCGGGTCTCCCGGCAAGCCTGCTCCGCCTTTACTCGCGTATTCGCTTCGTCGGAGGCGGCTGGTCAGGGTATGCGTAGGTAGTGACGCAAGGGGCTCGCCTAACGAATCTCTCCGGAGTGCGCCGACAGGGCCCGATGGTTAATTTATTCTTGGGCGTGAGCGAGTGAGTCCTTTTATTGCGCACACTGCAACTGCTCAGCCGTGAGCTTGGGTGTTTATTTTCTATGTGTTTGTGCGGCGAAAGCACACGTGCACGTGTTCGTGCGTGCGTTTTACTTTCCATGCATACAGTTTTGTGCACAGCTCCTTTCAGAACGTTGCATTTGCGCATACGTGCTCGGGAAACCAGAGAAAACCGCGACTGACATATACGCGCATCTCGCGACGTGGCGCTTTCCGCAACGCATACATACACACGCACACAAAAGCGTGCAGGTTGAATCCGCGTTCTGAAAAGGATATACGAGCGAGCTCTGCTGCAATGTTTTCCCAGCATTCAGCTCTCGGCTACCCGGGCGTGCTGCCGCTCCAACTGTTGCGTTCCCCCTCTATCGATTCGAATACGTACATTTGGCTTGCCGGCCGCTACGGGATGAGAATAGGAAATTAAGGGCAGCGTCGCTCGGTATCGGCATCCGTAGAGGTCTAATAATGTTGGCGAGTCCTGTAGCTGCTCATTGAAAGTGTGTTTCCGTTTTTTTTTTTTTAAATCTAATTTACACGCTGCGCTGGCGTCCGATTCTGATGAAACGGCGAGATAGGAAAATTGCATAATTACTACAAATGAACGGACGACTCTTTTTTTTGTTTCAACGTGGCTCGTCATGCGAACGATAGACGCATGCGCGCTGTATGGTGAAGTTATTCTTGGTAATTTGTTCGGTGTGAGTGAACGTGTCCTTTCAGTGCTGCGTGGCATGTAATTTGCACTGACATTCTGCAGTACTTTTGTTTTTGTTTTTTTTTCCTTTTATGACATACGTCAATCATCAAAAAAGGTGAGGAGTGTAGAAGCTCCGAGGACGCAGTTGCGCCGAAGTTGATTGGTTTACGTCATGAACTTCTGAGCTTTCTTAAATAGGCAAAGCATCATATCTATAGCGCTGCACTTTCAAAGGCTTTGATTAGTTTCTTGTTTTTTATTCGTGTATAAACTTCTCAACTTCACTTTTAGTTTAGTCGTCATGTAGGTTGAGAAAAATGGTTCATTTTCTTTGCTTTTTGTTCTGATTCCTTCCTTTTTCGTTGCGCCCGCTCTATTAAATTATTTTTTTTCTTGCCGACGAAAGTGCCGACGAAGCTCGGCTCATTATCTCTAGAACCGTATTAGGCACTCTTCTTTTTGTTTGCTATACCTGCAACGTTTTCGCGTACTTTGCGTTCTGACGTTAACGATCTCGTAACCAGGACGAATTTTTTTGTCTAATTTACCGTCGCTAGTTAGTGAAAAACAAAGAATTTAGTTATTTAAGACTCGTCACTTCTTTAATCACCGGGGGAAAATAAGATCAATCGAAGAATACTGCCAAACGGAAACTTTTTCAACAGTAAACTAATGAAAGGCTATATCTTCTCACAAGATGTACGTCTTAAGTCGACGTTAGCACGCGTTCAGTGTTTTACTTCTTCAAACACACGTTCGGTTGCGAAAGCCGGCGCCGGATTATGAAGAAGGAAGAGTATTGATGCAAGTGAAAGTAATTGTTAACAAAAAATAGGAGGGGCCTAAAAGTCACGCTGCTCGCTAATTAAGATGAAAAAAAGAGTTTGTTATACTATCTTCTTGAAGGATTTTTTTTTTAGAGCTGGGGCTGTGCAAGAAAATTCTCTCCGCGAATTTCGTCCAGCGTTTGCGGCACACAGACGGGTCGGAATTTTCATTAGACGTTTTTTTGGAAATTATTTGCTTTCGTCCGAGGACCGCCAGCAGCGCTTCCCTCCCCCTTTTCCTTTTCTGAGAACGGCAGGAAAATTGTAACGCAAGTATCGTTATCCCCCAGTCCACGAAAATACAGTGCCAGCAAATAGTGCTCTACAGAATGAATTTTGTGAACGAAAAATGCAAGCCCATCCCAGCGTCGCAGCGCTTAAAAAAAGCTTGTATTTGGAAGTTTTCATTCACCGACCTACAAAGTATTAGAACGCCCCGCCGCGGTGGTCTGGTGGCTATAAGGTACTGGGCTGCTGACCTCCAGGTCACGGGATCGAATCCCGGCTGCTGCGGCTGCATTTCCGGTGGAAGCGGAAATGTTGTAGGCCCGTGTGCTCAGATTTGGGTGCACGTTAAAGAACCCCAGGTGGTCGAAATTTCCGGAGCCCTGCACTTCAGCGTCTCTCATAATCATATGGTGGTTTTGGGGCGTTTAACCCCACATATCAATCAAATTAACAAAGCATTAGAATGGAATGGAATGGAAAAACTTTATTTCGGTCCTGCAGGACGCGCTTAGCGCGTAGCGGGCGTCTCCCACGTAGGGACCGACAGGGAGTACCTGGCGGCCGCTTCGTGGGCCTGCTGGACGGCCCATCGCTGGTCGGCGAGAAGTGAGCTCCTGAGGGACCTCTCCCACTTGCTTGAGGTAGAGTCGGGAGGAGTTGTTCTACACTCCCAGAGCATATGTTCGAGTGTCGCTGTGTGTCCACATGATGGGCATGTGTCGCTGGGGTATGCATCGGGATAATAAACGTGAAGCGTGGCAAGGTTTGGGTACGTGTGTGTCTGTAATAGGCGTAGGGTTAATGCCTGCGGTCGGTTAAGTTTCGGATGTGGGGGTGGAAAAATGCGGCGTTCCAAGTAAAAGTGCTTTGTAATTTCATTGTACGTAATTGGTGCATCCCGATTGGTATCCAACCCAGCAAGATGAGGTTGCCCTGTGGCAGTGCGGTCGGTAAGTGCGCGCGCTGCATCATGGGCGATCTCGTTGAGGTTGGATAGGGCACCCGGCACCTGGCCGAGATGGGCGGGGAACCAGATGACAGTGTGGTGCTTCAGGGCACTCGGGTCCGCATTGCGCAGGATACGTAACGCCTGGTCGGAGATGACTCCGCGTTCGAAGGCTTTGATGGCCGGCCTGGAGTCGCTGTAGATGAATTCCCGTTTGCTGTCGAGCATAGCTATAGCTATAGCTACTTGCTCCGCTACTTCGGGGTTTCGGGTGAGGATTGTGGCTGAGGTAAGAGTCTGCTGCGCGGATGATACCGCGACCGCGGCGAAGGCTTGGTTGTTGCGATAGGCAGCGGCGTCCACGAACGAGACGTTGTCCGCTTCCATGTCTATGCGCTTGAGAATGGCGGTCGCCCGCGCAAGGCGCCTGCCTCTGTTGTATTCGGGGTGTACATTTCGTGGTATGGGAGCGATCGTAATAAGGTCGCGGATTTCACGGGGAATTAGATTCAACTCTGGGGGGTCCCTGGCCCTCGAGGAGAAGAAGCCGAGCTCGCGCAGAATATGGCGGCCCGCCTTGGTTGTAGTGAGTCGGGTCAATTGCACACGTTCCTGAGCTTCGGCGATCTCTTCTAGCGTGTTATGTACGCCAAGCTCGAGGAGTTTGTACGTTGGAGTGGTGATAGGGAGGCCAAGGGCTCGTTTGACCACCTTGCGAATAAGCGCATTGAGTTGATCGCGCTCAGCACGTAGCCACTTGTGTATAGCGGCAACGTACGTAAAATGGCACAAAACAAACGCGTGTACGAGACGCAGCAGGTTGTCTTCTTTGAGGCCATGGTGCCTGTTGGCTACTCTACGTACGAGTCGTATGGCATTCTCGGTCTTAGTCCTGAGCTTGTGTACTGTTTGGGTGTTGGTTCCGCGGGACTCGATGATCATGCCGAGGACCTTGATGGTGTCTACCCTGGGTATAGTACGACCATCTCTGGTGTGGAGGGTGATATTGCGTTCCGCCGGAGGTTTCCACCCTTTGGGCTTGGCACCCCGGCGTTTGGGCAAATATATCAACAGCTCCGACTTCGCAGGTGAGCACCTGAGACCGGTGTGGTCGAGGTAAGACTCGGTGGTGTCGATAGCCTCTTGCAGGGCGGACTCAATGAAGCCATCCGACCCTGTGGAGCACCATATGGTTACATCATCCGCATAGATAGTGTGATTTAGCCCGTCTATTTTTGAAAGTCGTTCGGAAAGCCCGATCATCACGAGGTTGAAGAGCGTGGGTGAGAGGACGGATCCCTGAGGAGTGCCCCGCTGTCCGAGCTCCACTTCTTCTGACACTAGGTCTCCTACGCGGAGGACGGCTCTGCGCCGAGTGAGAAAAGAGCGGATAAAGTAGTAAAATCGATGACCTAGGCCGAGGGCTGCGATCGCTTTCAAGATTGACGAGTGCGTTATGGTATCGAAGGCCTTTTCTAAATCGAGACCGAGTATTGCACGAGTGTCCCGAGTGTTTCCGCCATCTAGAATTTGATGTTTTAGGAGTAACATGGCGTCTTGAGTGGATAACCCTGGTCGGAAGCCAATCATGTGGTGCGGGATGTAGTCGTTATCTTCGAGGTACCGACCAACCCTGTTGAGGACGACGTGCTCAGCCACTTTGCCCACGCACGACGTGAGAGATATGGGGCGTAGGTTATCTAGGCTCGGCGCCTTTCCCGGTTTGGGTATCAGAACCGTGTGAGCTAGTTTCCAAGCATCGGGTATCTCACCCTTTTTCCATATCTCGTTGATAGTGTCAGTGAGGTAAGTGACGGAAGAATCGTCCAGGTTGCGTAGGAGCTTGTTGGTGATGCCATCGGGGCCAGGGGCTGAGCGGCCATTGAGCTCATGGAGAGCTCGGCGTACATCTTCAATAGAGAACTCGGCGTCTAAGTTAGTGTTGTTGCTGCCAGAGTAATCAGGGTGAGGGGTCACAGGGCCCGTGGGGAGCGGGAGATATTTTTCCACGAGGTTCTTGACAACATCAAACAGTGTCACCGAAAGCATTAGAACATACTGAGTATTTTCCGGACTGAACTAAATATTAAAAGTCAAGATTTCAAAGCTACTTTACAACACGCATTCGGTCTTTTTCTCCCAATCTACTTTTTCACTAGAAAAAGCTTGACGCTGCCGATCTTTTGCTCCGTATAAGCAGATTTATATGACGGAAGTCATATCATAACTAAAAAAATGCCCACAGCTGTCGCATCTAGGGGCCCCTCTTCGCCATGATATGCCCGCGGTCATGTACCTCATTTTTGACAAATGCCAGCCCACTATCGCGACTAAAAAGACATGACCGACGTCAGTCAAATATCGCCTTTTCCGTCTCGCTTTTCCTTTACTCTCTCTTATTTTCCCTAAGTGCAAAATTCTGATTTACTGTGACGATTGTGCACGTCAGTTACAACGTACACAACCAATGCCTTAGAAACTTAACGCTGCCAGCAATAACCTTCAGACAATAGCTAAAATAACTTCTGAAATGGCGGTGTGCTCAAGCTATGTGTTTTACAGAGGCATGCCGATGTACATCAGCCCGATATGTAGAGGTCGTTCTGTAGGGTTTGGGGGGAGGGGGAGATAAAATGCGACAAAAATGTTAAAATCCTGAATATTAATTTTTATTTAACTACTTACAAATTAACACCAATACAGAAACTTTCATTCGGTTACAAGGTATCTGTTAAATAAATATTGCCGTGTTTCCACCGTTCAAAACATAATTTTAAATAAATTAAAAATGCTACAGGTGTTTCATTTTGCCCCAACCTGCAGGCTAAAACGAGATGCTGCGTATGGCAAAATGAGACAGTGTTGAAAAAAAAATCATTCTTTCAGTTTCTGCAGCAGAAAGGCTTGAAATCACCTCTGCGGGCCCTTAAGCCGGCTTGAGGATCTCGGTCATTTGACTTCATGCATTGAATCTGGAGAAAACTCGGTGTTATGTTGCTCCGAAAGTTCTTGCAGATCAATCACCAGTCTTTCTTTGCGCTAAAGTTGTGTTTCGTTAAACGCTTGCACCTCATTAGATTATTCATCAATTAGAAGCTATAGATGTGTTTTGACGTATCTTCCTCACCTCTCTTTTGCCGTTTTGATCCAGAACTGCTCAGGTGTTTTATGGCTTTTAACCTCGTTCGCCGGGCTTTGTGAGGCAATGAATTTAAAACAGTGATAAATTAGGATTTTCTAGCGCTTGTTTTTTTTAATTGGGGTATTGGAGAAACGTCGTTAAAGCCCGATCCTAAGGCGTGTTTGTGCACGACCTCTGCAGTGGGTTACCGGCTTGCAACCACGAAGCCATCATGATAATCACAGGTTCTGACGCCTGATGGTAATGGGCGTTTGTACCGCGCATTATTACTGCAATATTTCATGAAGCATGTCTACGGGGCGCGTGTGTTCGTAAATCTTGTGTTACCTTCACTGCATTTCCAAGCAGAGGAAGTTGTTTTCACTGTATTCGCAAGCAGACGCGCGGGCCTTGTGGTAAAACAATCGCTTGCCGCGCAAACGACCTGGTTTCGCTCTCCGCTCAGACCCAAACGACCCGGGTTCGATTCCCGCTCTGACTCAGTTTTTTTTATTTGAATCGTTCTCGATTTTTTTAGGTCTCGCGTAAGATGATTTTTCGCTTGCAACCAATGACGCCTATGCCGGAGTTTCTGCGAAACGAGCTCTTTAACGCTGTCGCGCTTAAAAAGAAAAGAACAGTTATGTGCCTGTGCGGCCAGTAAATAAAACTGTCATCATCACCATGAACGGGTATGTGCCACCTAAATTGCATGCCACTACTCGTCGCTGGTCTCCTACAATTCGACATATCCTGTGTGACTGCCCGAAACACAACCTGGAAAAACACCTTTCTAATACACTAAACAGGCTAGATGACCGGCCGCTGTCAGAATAAAGTATACTGTACCATCGTCATGACTCATCGTCGCAGAAGAAAGCCGTGCAAGTGCTACTGGGCTTCTTGCGAACTACTGGCCTGTCGGAACGCCCCTGAGTGGATTGATTTTGTGTGTGCGTGTGTGTCGGTGTTTTTCTCTTATTTATTTTGTAACTCTCCCTTTCTCATTCAACCCCCTATTCCCCAACTCCAGTGTAGGGTAGCATACCGGATACTAGCTTCTGGTTAGCCTCCTTGCCTTCCTTTTTTCTCGTTTCTCTCTCTCTCTCTCTCCTACAAATCAAGACAACAGCTGCCCCAACAAATGGCTGCAAAGCGATGGCGGCCAGCCGAAGACCCCCGAGTACGCGCCTATAGGGAACGGGAAAGGCTGTGGCGGCTGCAGCGAGAAGACGGCGAAGCGCTCGAAGGCCTACTACGCCAGCTACGACGCGCCCGTCGATCTATGCATGTCGTGAACGTTCGACTCGAACTTCGGTGCGCTGAGAACCAATGTAGAAATAAGCTTGCATCTCCTATGTATAGCCCATAGCGACGGCGTAGAGGCAACAAACAATCCGCAGCACCAAGCTAAGGCCTAGAAACAACCTATAGAAGCAAGCTGAATAGTCGCCGGAATGGCGCTGTTTCGCTGTTTAAAGCCTTGCATGGCTTATTGCATCGTTGACCACTTTTCTCGATATTATTATTATTGTTACTATTATTATTATTATTATTATTATTATTATTATTATTATTATTATTATTATTATTATTATTATTGGTAGTAGTAGTAGTAGTAGTAGTAGCAGTAGTATGACGATGGTGAGGATAATAATATTATATAATGGAGATCTCCGTATATCATGAAGCAGCAGCATCAGAGAGCAAAACAGGCTTTATTTTTTTATTTTATTTTTTTGAACGACTGTTGCAAGATGATATATAGCTCAAGTAACCGTAATCACCGGAAGGAAGGAAGAAAAAGAACGGGCATACTAACGACTTCTCTTTCTTTTATTATTTTTTTTTGTTCGTGGTGCTCGTTAAGGGCGAGTCGCTTTTTTGGACTATACGTGAACCCCCCCCTGTCTGTCCCTCGTCCGGAAAATCTTTCTTTTCGTCGCAAAGCGAGGAAGCACAATTACGTGCCCACCTATGTAACCCAAGCGTGTAATGAAACGGAGTTAGAGAAAAATACTAAGTAAATTGAAAAAAAGAAAAGTTGAACGTGACCACTCCGCCGTCGTGCCATCGCCCTTTAAGTAGCGGTGCACGGACGTAGAACCGGTCGGCATGCGGAGAAGGGGCGGCAAGGAGCCGCAATCTTTGAAGATTACTGTCATTTAGGGATTACTGTTGCGAGCTCGGGACTGCGTCGCAGGGGAGGTAGGCTGGCTGATAAATGGTGAACGCTAACGTGCCCCGTATACATTTGCATATGCACGCGGTGGCCGCCTTGACACCCGGAAGGTGTGAGTGAGGGTGTGGTGTATAGCATCGCGCATGCTTCTCGAGAAGATCAAGGCGAAGGAGAGAAAGAGACAACTTGGCCTAAGTGAGGAGAATGGTGCCACCGTTAGTATAGTACTCGTACTCGTCGCGTTGTCTCTTAAACGACGGGGAGGTCGTGAACGGGCTTAGGTCTCTAAGCCTAATTTTGTCGTTGGGCCTAACTTAACGTTCCCGGAGGCTGATACTCAGTGGTATTTGGCATTGCTTGCGTCACTCTGCTCTCACTGTAGTTTGTCTGAGGCAAAGCCCGGCGTTGTGATATTCATGAGGACCACAGAGAGAGAGATGAACTTTATCGTAAGAGTACGTGACGTTAGTTGGTGGTCTTACGTGTGAGGGGGAAGGAAACTCCTTAGTTGGGAAGGTCGTGCAACCCGGCCACATCATGCCTTGCCCTGTGTAGTTGTCGCCATTACCGGTGATTATCTTTTCGTGCAGTGCATTCGATGCACGTTAGAAATATAAAAAAAAACAAAAGGAACTGGTCGTTAAAATTCATCCCGGGCAAGTATCCGATAGACACGTCTCGTAAATTGATCGTAGTTTTATGGGCGGTTGAAACACTGGAACATTAGCTTCAGATTTACTGTTATGTTATCCAATTACCGACACTGATTGAACGTTTTTTTTGCCTATGAAGCACCAAGATGTTTTGTAATTTTATTAACGTAGCGCTCGGGACCTCACCAGTTCTTGATTCTTTTACGGCTGTTATCATGGTGGCGCCTGTTAGAACCCATGAAAGGCTCACTGGCTCATTCATTCATTTATTCATTTGCCTTTTACTTGTATATTTATGAGTGTGTACGTTAACTAATTGTAATGCCAGAGTACAACACTATTGTTTTCTTACTCTTCCCGTTTCTCATCCCTCCTAGGAGCACCTCAACTATATCGGACGAGATGAAGGTTCGAATCCCTTCGTTCTGTCGCTCAAGTTGGAAACAATGGAAGAGGCGAACGATCACTACAGGGTCATACTTAGGTGAGGCTAAAAATGGTTGCAGTTATTTATTTTAGCATGTTTAGGTGAGTGAAGCTTTAAGGGTCTCTAAACCACTTTGAGTTGAATGACGAGAGAGTCATTTCGTTCTCACCTTTGATACCCTAGCTGCAGGCGCCATCACCTCTTCGTCACTTACTTCATCGCAAAACACATGGCAATGTCAGCACTAACCGTCGATCTTATCAGAATTTCGCACTTCTCTTTTATTATTATAAGGAGATGTTCGTGCACAAGCAAGGCGCTGGCTACTCCTTAGCCCTCGATCGAATACTGAACTTCGACAGCTCAATGTTGTGCCGCCGAAAACGGACAAAACGAAGCGAAATTGGCTGATCACGAACCGTTGTCATGCGAGAGAAGGCTTGCGGCCGTTTATCCCGGGTACAATCTGTCTTGACTGGATTGTCACGCATAACGGCAGGCGAAGTACCGCTTTATGTGAGGTATACTTCGCGCTGAATTGAGACAGTGCCGCTTACGTACCGGATGTTAAACGGTACTTGATTAAGAGTGTAGAACAGGGGCGCGAGTGCATAGCAATGAAAGGTATCTCACAAGTGATATCCTTCTTGTATAGACCGATCAAGAGCTCATTTCCTGGTGACGTCACGTAAACAGACTGCTGTCGTCACTAATCGTGACGAGAAAGACTATAAACGCCAGGAGAGACTAACACACTCGTTATTTGCATTTTATGAAGTTTTTGGGGGGCTTTTTTTTTTTAACGATGAAGCGATGGCGCTCAAGCCCCCAATCATGCTGCCCGGTGCTGACCGCGTTTTTTTTTTCTCTTGCGAATTCAGAACAAAAGAAGGCATCGTTAGCGAACTGGTACCGAATGATCCAAAGAACGATCTCTGGACGGCAGCTCGTCTTGTAAAGGTAAGTATTGTCGTAATCATTCGCGAGCCTCGACCAGGCCTACGTGCGTCCCTCCAGCGCGCTTTCGCGGAGACATATTTTGTAACACTTTTCGTTATCTCTTTTTTTCCTTTCAACAGTCCTTACGTGATAACATCAACAACGTGGTGCTCCAACCAGTGTTTTTTCCAAAGGTAAGTGGAACTTCGCGATTTGTTGTCAAGTTCAATAAAACCTGACGTAATTGAAAAAATAAAGTATGGATAATTACAATCTATTGCGCCAGCGTAATATGAAGTCACACAAGGAAGGAAAAAGTGTGAAAAACAATTATAAAAATTCGCGACTCACATGACAGGTTGCACTATCAACTTCGTCGTACAAACAAAAATAAAATAAAATAAAGACTTCAATTGGAAATCTGTTGCAAGTGCTATTGAGCTCAAAAACAAATATATGGCTATGTAAAAAAAACTAAGAAGGGGCGGGTTTTAGTCTAAGTTCAGAAGGGCAAACAGTATTCGCTTGCGCCCCGAAGTGAACTTCAGTGAAAGAATGGTCCTGACTTCTTGCAACACCACGGCCACACACGCCAACACACATATGCACACGTCGCGTGTGTATATGTGTGTCGGCGTGTGTTTGCATGCGTTGGTGCGTGTGCGTGCTGTCGCTTGTGTGGGTGTTTGTATACAGTGTTGCTGACGTATTTACCGTAAGAACGGGGGCGTGTTAGTGCGCCGCGTTCGCTGACGTTTCTCCGCTTTTCCTTGCTTTTTTTTCCGTTCTGCAGGCTTCCGAACTCCTGATGGCATTCGACGAACAAGTTCTAGTCCACGAGTACAAATTTGGAGTCGTTTATCAACGGGCCGGCCAGGTATGTACGCTGCGAAAAAATAAACAGAAAAACTAGGCCTGAGGGCCTCTGTATAGTACTCGCCTTAATAACGAGCTTATTCGACGGACAAAAAAAAAGAGAGAGAGAGAGAGAGTGAGAGATGGGGAGACAGGGTCCAATCGTGAACACATGTAAATGTCAGACAACAGTACGGGCCTGCGTCTTCTTTTCATTCCTCATCTTTTTTTTTCATTTGTTTATTCCTTTACTTGCCTCGACTTGCGTAGTGCGCATTTGCATTTCTGCTTAGGATAATTAGTGTCGCGTTTCTTGTGTGGGAGGGGGAGAACGCTAATTATTTTATCTTAGCAATTTGCCCTGGCAAATTGAACGGGCGAAGACGGGTGCGGAACCGAGATGCACCGTGAATACTTAATTACCACTTTCCTTTCCATTAAGGAGGACGAGACAGGCTTCGCCGATAAGTGCATGTCGATTTGCGTTCAGAGCTGGTGACATATTTCGTTAGTGGAGCAAAAAGCAATAACCATCTGCTGTCATCCAAAGCCTTAACACGAAGGGAATAGTACTGCGTTATGGCATCACAATGGCAAGTTCCCGATTACGCTGTGTTATGTAACGCAAACGGATTGTAACTATTTTTATACTACTACAGCTTGAGCTGCGCACGGCGCCTATTTCGTTTTTTTTATTTTATTTGTTTTGTGTGTGTGTGTGAAACAACCTCGATTCATCCTAGTGTTGCCGTCGATCTCTATGGGAGTGTAATTCACATAAATAAATGAATGTAAGAACAACAACAATGGAGAGGCTACGTCATACATTTCCTAGAACTATCAACAACGAAAGCAGGTTAAAGAGGCCCTGCAGTTTTTGTCAAGTCAACATTGTATGAGCGATTTACCGGAATTGATATTCTAAACAGTCCAATCGCGCGATAGTTTTTAGAATCCGGCAGGTACACAAGCGCAGCTACAGTGATTTCTCGCACGTTTTAAACGGTTTCTCTCTCTCTTTTGATCCCAGCGTGTGTACTAAAAGTTGCAAAAGGGGAGAGGGGTGCCGAGGAGCAAGTAGTTACATCTGTAAGTCAGTGCGCGTCATGACTTTCAGCTCTTCCTCGTTTTATTTTTATGTTTTTACGTGTGTTCCACTTTCAGCGAGATCACAAGCGCGCTTGCTTAATGATATATTGTGCGTAACTAGCACCGCAGAGCAGCGTGGCGTATATACGTGGCGGCCGCGCTAACTATACGCAACTTATGATGCTCAAGTCTGCTAATGCGTGCACGTGTCCGCGAGGTTATTACGCAGTCGGGCATAATTTTTCCAGAGAAGAGCGAGCCATTCCTAGCTCACCTTGCAACTTAATGTTGAATCCATGCCACGTGCTGCGCGATACCATTGTGCGCACACGCTCTCAGGAGCCTCGACTAACGATCTGCAAAATTTTCTGACCATGTTGCCGTCCCCTTATAAGTAGACACGATGACACGCTGTAGACCTAGACACAGGCACAAAAACAATGTTTTTTACACGAAAGTGTTCCATGCCGGGGCCCACCAAGTCTTCAGTGACGTATTATTTCGTCTCTCTCTCTCTCATCTTTATGTCCCCTTCCTAATTCCGCAGCGTACGGTAGCAAACCTGGCATGTGCCTGGTTAACCTCCCTGCCTTCCCTCTTGTTGTTTATCCCCCCCCTTATTTCCGTCACGAAAATTACCTAAAAAATGCACGTGATCAGATCGCAAGAAAAAAATCGCAGCATATCCACGGAGTGTATGATGATGAGTGGGGCGAAGCGTCCGTCAGTCCGTCCGCGCATCCGTCCATGCGTCCATCCGTGCATTCATTTGTGCGCCCGTCCGTCCGTCCCTGCTTCAGTCCGTCTGCGCGTCCGTCTGTTTGTCCGTGCATCCGTCCGTGCGTCGTCTGTCGGCTCGTGCGTCCGTCCATCTGCCTGTCCGTGCATCTGTCTGTCCGTCCTTGCGAGGGTCTGTCCATTCATCCGTCCTTCTAGTAAACACTCCAAGTACCACCATCTCGCATCTTTTTATCATATATAGATCATATAGAAGTACCGCCATCCAGCGGACATTCCAAGGACTAAACGAGAGGTGGCGCGGCCGGACTAGAGGAGCGGCACGCGTGCACTTTTTTTACGGCCTGCGCTTCGTGTCTAGATCCCACCTTTCACCGCCGCTAGTTCAGGACACTGCGGCCAACCCTCGCTAAACCTTTCTAAAACCAAGGAGGTTACGCCCAGCCAGTTTAACGCGGAAACCTTTTCTGGGCAGATAGCGCTCAAAAGGCGTCCTTCTGTTACTAGTTTTTTTTTAGTAAGATTCGAATTCCAGAGAATTTTTATGAAGTCACCGATACTCGTCTCTGTACGTCATTTCATCAGAAAGATCTATCTTTTTATTTATGGTTAACCTGCGCGGGTTTCCTGCTCAATTCTAAATGGTGCGCGCGTGCCATTCCTTGTTTGGTCGTGGAGGTGGCTACCTACTACTACGACGCGCTACTACTACTACTGCTACTACTACTGCTACTACTACTGCTACTACTACTACTACTACTACTACTACTACTACTACCACTACTACATACATACATACATACATACATACATACATACATACATACATACATACATACATACATACATACATACATACATACATACATACGTTCATACATACATACATACATACATACATACATACATACATACATACATACATACATACATACATAGGTACATAGGTACATAGGTACATACATACATACATACATACATACATACATACGTACATACGTACATACGTACGTACATACATACATACATACATACATACATACATACATACATACATACATACATACATACATACATACATACATCGCTGGCGCACGACCCATGGCTTAAGGAGCTTCGCCCCTAAAATATTCTGTCACCGGAAGTCGAGCCCGTGACATTCTGTCCACGACAGCAACGGCTGGACAAGACATCCGCTCCGCCACGATCACATACTCTGGAGGCTTTACAAACGCACCTTTCGTATCTCGCTCTTTTATCTCGCGGTGCTGTTGGTCCGCGAGGTGGTGTCGCCCTCTGCGTGTGGTAAAGTGTGGTAATGCGCCATGGCCGTGGCCTCCGCGACTATGTGCTTCTACAACGCATCGTTTCGCGTCCGTCCACTTGGGTGCGTTTCCAAAAGTGCATTTTTTCAACTGTATTAACACACAGTGAGACGGTAACTTAGCCTATAGGCGTTAGCTTTGCTGATAGAATCTATCCGTACACCAAAGAAAAAATATATCTTTGCGGTGCGCGCCTGCCTTTCCTGTCTGTAAACCCACCGCGTTACGCGCTTACGCTTGCCCCGAGAAAATCTCGGTCGTTTCACTAAGGACACGTTTTACATTTGCGTCCTACTGCTTTCTATGACAAAGTGACCAATCATGCTTTTATTGTCTCACTTTCTTCCTGAAGTGCTCATAGGGAAGTTGCACATTTTAGATAACCTGTTAATGTAGTCACAAGTAGGAATGATGGAAAAAAACAAGAAAAGCTTAAGAAGGCATGCCGTACTGAAGTTGTGAGCAAGTTATTGTGAGTGACAAGCTGCTTAGCATTAGAGAAAAAAAAATGAAGAATAGCATCCTGAAAGAGCCGAAGCTCTTTGTTCCTGCTTTGTGTGTAAACGAAGGTCGGCACACAATGCATGCGTTGCAAAACTTGTTTTCTTTGTCGAGTCAACTAATCATTAGGAGCATGGTAAGATTTGAGGTTGTGGATACAACTCATATCGCGCTAACTGCGTTGTTTATATCATTATTTTATTTATTTATTTTACCTAGTTTGTACATCGGCAGATCCTCGCAACTTCGAGAGCGCTGATTTGTTTCGCGCTGTTTCATTCTGTAAGTTCCTGTTTTTCGGTAGAACTGTAAAAAAAAATCGCTACATTTTTTTTTCAATTGTTCATACTGAGTTTCAGCCATGAATCCATGAATACTTCGGTAAACGATACACATTAGTGCGTATAAAGTGAAAATCAAAATAAAAATCCTTTCACCGCTTGATTAACCAAGCGTGTGGTTTAAGCTTCATTTAATCTAATGCTTGCCTAATTAAATGGAAACAAGGCACCGCTAGGCTGGATCATATGTCGACAGCGTTAGGGAATGCGAGAAACGATGTGAGAACGGAGGCGCTCAAGCACTTAAAAAGTGTTCGTGTCTCATGACGTTGTCGCTTTGACTCTAAATTTGTTTAATTCGTACCGGCTGTTCCGAGTGAACAAAGAGTTTAGTTACAATTTATGAAATCTTGGTTTTAGGCGTGAGAGGCCGCTGCGAATCGCCATGTTTGTTTCCTTTTTTTAAGGTATTTCGGAAAAATTCGGATTTATTTCATGCGTCGTTTGGCTTGTTGTTTACATTCTCTCCCCTAATGTCGTTATCACTCTTTCCTTATCTCCCAAGATAAGGGAGGAAGAGCTCTTCGGAAACCGCCACCACAGTGCTGCAATGGAAGAGTTCCTAAGCATGCTGGCCGACAAAGTCACGCTCAAGGACTTCTCTGGGTAAGCACGCTTAAATTGTGCCTCGCAACGATATCGTGGTTTTCGGCTGATAAAAAAAAACCCTTGAGGGATAACGCCTAAACTCGAAACCACCGCTTCGTTCCCTTCGAAGTGACTACCTCTATCGCGTTCTCAGATAACATTGTGTTACCAAAATATGCGGCAGCATCCGCGCGCTTCGAAACTCGAAGCGTGCGATCGACGATAAGAATCTCTAACATGTACCTCTGACCTTTGTTTCTATGTGTGTTACAAAATAAACAATGTAATCTCTAGGTGCATTGTTTTATCGAAGTAAACTTTGTTACCTCAGTTCAGCTACGCTGTAGTGCGGGCGGCTTGTACGAAGGCTTTTGTCAGAAAAGCGTAAAACTATTCTTTCAAGAAAATTTTCAATTTTGAATAAGGCAAAATTTACTCGACTCTTGGGCGCAAATAGTCTACATACCTCTTCCTTGTTACTTTTTTTTTCTTGTAGACCGACGTAAATAGTGAAATATTAATATTTTGATGCGATATAGTTGTTGTGGTAAATTTATTGTACATATAACGCACGCAACTAATGATTGTGGGACCAACGAATCACATGCAGGTTCACCTCGTTTGTTTTAATGGCAGCGCTTTTCGAAAGGCTAGAATAACGTTTGAGGTCCATATTTCCATGAATGATAAATTAGTAAAGTTACTTTGGTCGCCGTAGACAGCGTACGAGCTCGATCGACCCTCCAGGGTGGTAAAGCGGTGATAGTGCTTCACTGCTGACGTACTCCAAGGTCGCGGGATCGAATTCCAGCCTGGGCCGCCGCA
Source organism: Rhipicephalus microplus (assembly GCF_043290135.1). Taxonomy (NCBI): domain Eukaryota; kingdom Metazoa; phylum Arthropoda; class Arachnida; order Ixodida; family Ixodidae; genus Rhipicephalus; species Rhipicephalus microplus. The sequence goes on from NC_134702.1 coordinate 61,487,664, forward strand.
TTTTCGGTGGACTCGAAATTGCCGCAAGCCCGTGTACTTCGATATAGGTGCACGTTAAAGAACGCGGCCAATACTTTCCGAGCCCTCCGCTACGGCGTCTCTCATAATAGTATCGTGCTTTTAGGACGTGAAGACCCAACAATTCTAGCGGTATACGAGCCCCAGTTTATTGCATTGCAGTGTGTGTGTGTGTGTGTGTGTGTGTGTGTGTGTGTGTGTGTGTGTGTGTGTGTGTGTGTGTGTGTGTGTGTGTGTGTGTGTGTGTGTGTGTGTGTGTGTGTGTGTGTGTGTGTGTGTGTGTGTGAGAGAGAGAGAGAGAGAGAGAAGTTGGAGCTTGAGTTTTCTTCAATGCAAGTGTTTGTGTGCCAAAGTAAGCATTTGTGTGCTTGCTTACAAATTTGTTCTTAGACCTCAATTCAGGCTCACTTAGAAGGCTTATCTCAGCGTTTGGCTGTCGTGCTTTCGGCGGGGAAAATTGTCAACTTGCCGTGCTGCCGTGCTGCCACGTTAAACAGTAACACTTGTGTTTATACTTGTGTTTATACTTGCTTGGGCAGGTTCCTGCCCACGGCAAGTTATCTTTTCACCCATTTTTCTACTTACATTTACCTGACGATTTGGTCTAAGAACCTCCCCTGTACTTTCCTTGGCATTATTGTCTGTTAGATTTCGTTATACTGTGTCAAAACACGGAAACACGAGCCCTTGATTATACACTTGTTTCCCATATATATATACATATATATATATATATATATATATATATATATATATATATATATATATATATATATATATATATATATTACTATTACGAGATGATGTTTCATTCCCTGAGGTCACTGTAAATGGGGAGATCACGGCAGCCCTATTCGCTCGTTCATTACGTTTCGCATTAACTTTGTTCGCGTTTCGCACCTCGGTCACGTTGTGGGTGGAGACGCCGCAATTATGACCCCCCCCCCCCCCATTATCTCCGAACGTTTCTTCTTTTTTTTTAACGTCTATTGCTCGCTTTTACCCTTGCCAGATTTCGCGGTGGCCTGGACACGCAGCACGGCCAGACGGGCCAGGAGTCCTTCTACACGTCTTTCAACGGCTGCGAGATCATGTTCCACGTCTCCACGCTGCTACCGTTCACCGAGGGAGACGTGCAGCAGGTGACCTCAACCTAGTTGGTTATTGTTTTGCTTTTGTTTTGTTCTTTCTTTCGTTTTGTGTCTCCTCCTAAACAAGTACGAATAGCATCTACACTGCTTTCTCCACTATCAGTGTTGTTTAGCCCCGCCGCGGTGGTCTAGTGGCTAAGGTACTCGGCTGCTGACCCGCAGGGCGCGGGTTCGAATCCCGGCTGCATTTCCGATGGAGGCGGAAATGTTGTAGGCCCGTGTGCTCAGATTTGGGTGCACGTTGAAGAACCCCAGGTGGTCTAAATTTCCGGAGCCCTCCACTACGGCGTCTCTCATAATCATATAGTGGTTTTGGGACGTTAAACCCCACATATCAATCAATCAATCAATCAATCACTGTTGTTTAATCATATGAATGACTCAGTCTGGCATTATATTATGAAAAAATCAACTTCAATGGGTGCTTCTCCTTTTTTTTTTTCATTGTGTCATAGTGTGTTGGTTACCAGCGGCACTTTAGGGATATATCTTCCTAGCCTCCTACATCCTGATGACGCTGCAGTCATTACGTCAACAAGATGCATATGAGGAATGCACGTGGCATATAATTCATGCATATATTGACATGAGCGGCATCAATCTCGAGATGCTCTAGTCGTAATGGGTATCAGAACGTGCGCAATATTTCAGTGCGTCTTCGAGCAGCTCGATGAATAACATGCTAAAAAATACAACCAGAAGGCGCAGTCTCCTATCCACTTCTACTGCCTGTGTGGTGACATTGCTAAGATTCCGATCGCATTCAGTGCCCGCTTGCGACGCAACTAGACATTGCAATCACAGGTAACTAAGTGCAATACGTGTGCTGGTTTATTTATTCTAGCTCGAAATTACTGCTCTGTCACATCTTGTTCATGGCAACGTGCTGTTATGTTACTTAGATGGATCAAATCCAAGCGTGTACGCGTAAGTGAATTAATGCCAACAGCCTAATGGGTGCTGGTTCTCATCGCTCTACCGAGTTTCTGCTGAAAATGCCTGAAAAGGTGTGATTGCTTGGCGACCATTTATTCCTAGGAAGTGCCATAGTGGAGCTTCACCATGGAGTGTTCATATAAGTGGCCCTTCTATGGAACTTCTTGTTCTTCGCGAGAAGCCGGAAGTGACAGCGGCGAGTCACACTTGAAGCACACTAACTGTCTGTGCACGGCATTCCGGGACTTCCAATGTTCTAACCAAAGTCGTTGTGTCACTCCGTCGTCGTCAGCGAAAGTATACGCCTCCAACTCGCCGTCGCGCTCGTTGCTCACGATCAAAGAGAGGCGCACCTCGGCCGCCGTCGCCGAGACGAGCAGAATATCGAACAAAGTGTCTACAAGGAGGTCGCATCGAAATAAAGGCTGCGACGACGGCAGCGGAGCAGTTTTGTCCGAGGTCTATTAAGAAGAGAGCTTGCGGAGTGTCCGCGTTACGAGGATAATTAATGAGCCAAGGCGTCGTTCGGATTGACTCGTCTCTCCTAATGAGCGAACGGCGCTGCACAGGCGCCAGATCGAACAATGTGTGCAATCAAGAGAACCTCGTGGCCTACGAGCGCTGCAGACGCTATACGTGCACAGTTCGTTAGCGGAAACAGAAACACCCGGTGAATGTGTGCGCCGAGTCTGGGGAATAGAAGAAAAGAACGGTTATTGGGCTTCGATTAGCCGTGCTTGTTTCGGAATGACGTGACGTTTACGTCATCGTAATTCGGTGTGTCTAGTCTGTACGCCTAATTAACGATACTTTCTGCTTCTGTATTTATTTCTCCTTGCAGCAGTGCTGTTCAGGAGGTCAAGTCTAGCCGTAGATAAAAAAATTATTGTCATCATCATGTACAATTTTAATCTTGTGATTGATCTCCTTTTTCTTATGCTTCGCTACCAGAATCCGTGTGCGGTGAGCGATGCAATAACTTGATGGGCGAGAGAACGAGTACCCAAATATAGGACGTAATAAATAAAAAGGAAAAGGTAAAACTTTTTGTCGGACGATAATCATCACCTCTCCTGTTTCTCATTTCAATAACAACGAAAACTGTCTGTCACAAACGAGCACTCACGAAAGCGCGCCTCCGATTTCTAACGGCTACCTAAAACCAGGCGCCTAGCAGACGCGACGGAAACCGGCGTAAAAAAGAAACAAGCACCAAACGACGCCGCGCTCGCGCCTCTTCACCGCCTCGAAAACGCCGCCTCCACGCAACGCCGACTAAATTTCAAGGCCGAAAGGCTGCCGCAGTGACGTCAGAGGGTGGGGGCTCAGTTACGCCGCGAACGCGGCCGAAAGCCTGCGTTTCGTTCACGTTTTAGGAGAACCAACGCTCCCGCTCTCGCAGCTGCTGCGGCTTGATTGGGCCGAATAAAAGATGTGGAAAAAAGTCTTACTGAGCATGCTCAGTTGGGCAACTGGGCCCCCAACCTCTGACGTCACTGCGGCAGCCTTTCGGCCTTGAAATTTAGTCGGCGTTGCTCCACGCCGACCAACCTCCTCACATCTAAAGATCAATGGGCTTTACTCGCATCTATCGCCGAGCGAACACGTAGAAACATCTCGTAGGGAAGGGGCGCGGTGCTGTGGAGTTGCGTCACGTTACAAGAGAGGTACCTACCGCCCTTTTCACAGTCTTGGCCGTGCGGCGCGCCGAAGAGACGCCTATATAGAAATTGCGGGAGCCTAGCGGCTAGAGCATATAGGCGAGCTCTGTCGAGCAGCGGAGAAAGTCGCATCAGGAGATGAAGAGGGCTTTCCCCCAGCGTGGGAACGCTTGTCTTACAAGCTGGAGACGAAGTGTATTTACCGCCAGTGGGCGAAGACGTGTTCTGCAGTCGGAGCGCGTGCGTGGCCGATGTGTTACCGGCGAAGAAGTTGTGTCATTGAAGTGTTGTCAGTGGACGACGCGAGAATTTCTTGGAAGATAAAGCTCGGGCGCAGCGGGACGATGACCGGCGCTGGACTTTTGAGTGAATATTTCCTGGAAGAGAAGCATTCAAGCTTTGTTCCAAGAACTTTGGACTGAATTCGCTTGACGATCGTTTTACTCTGTGTCTTGGTTATAGTTAATGCAAGAGATTGCATTGTAGCGCGTGATGTTGTTTGTTCCCATTGTCTTCAGTGTATCTTGTTGTGTTGTGTAGCCCGTTGTTTTGAGTACCTTTTGATTAGAGTCGTATTGCATTGTATAACTGCCGAGTGTGCACACTTGTAATTTAATTGTTCTGCCGTATCTGAATATATTTTTGTTTTGTTATCAACCCTCTGCCCTTCCGCGTTCTTTGGACGACAGCCGGCGCTCGCTGGCTCACCGAAAGAACCAATTATTAATTGTCCATGCTTTCGTGCTGCGTTTCGAGGGGCCGATACGTCAGCCCTTGAAATCAGCCTGGCGATATCCTTTCTTATTAGCGTATCCTGTGACACTGTCCTAATCTGCTGTGGTAAAAGCGTCGAAAAAAAGCTTCTAGTGCTGTTGTGGTGACAGTACACAAAACTCTATTGTTTATGAAATATTTACTTAAATTATTTAGTGGAACGCTGGAGCAGTGCTGCATCTTCCTAATCTATACGTACCCATTTCATTCACAAGGTTGGAAAACATGTATGCTGCGACGAGCGCGTTCAACTGTCATGTTTAGCGTAAATTACCTCGAAGTAAGTGAAACAGCTGCCTGCTCCAATGCTGCCCATATCTGGTGCACTATAGCGCAACACACACACAACGAATGGAACACAAACGACGAAGATTATCGCTGTGTTCGTTTGTGGTCCGTCTATTGTGTTTTTTTATGCGCTGTAGAGCACCAGAGCAAGTACCAAAAAGCCCGACTCGCCACTTTAATCTTGTCCCTCTCCATATATTCCATTTCTTCTATTCGCTTGGTGCTCGCAACTCGTGTTCGATCAGAGCGTAACTGAACAGCGTTACAGACGTGAAAAAATTTCAGGAAGATTGACACGGTGCCGTGGCTCTTGTCATAGCCGTGCGCACAGGTATAGGCAGAAGGCAAGTGGCCCTCCTCCTTCGCTACTCATGTTAAGGGGGCCGTGGGCACGGCTACGCCAATCGCCTTCACTTTGTCACGTCTAAAACAATGTTCGTATACGTCTTAATAATGAGTCAACCAGCCCAGCCATACAAACATCCACTATTGCGTAACACGACCTTCGAGATTTACATGGCCATTTTGTGGTGTCATATTGCACACGCAGCTTCAACGCAAGCGGCACATTGGCAACGACATTGTGGCCATCGTGTTCCAAGAGGACAACACGCCGTTCATGCCAACCATGATTGCTTCGCACTTCCTGCATTCCTTCATTGTGGTCCAGCCCATCAGGACGGGACGCCTGCACCTCGGAAGGCAGAGGTATGAAAACGCGACGTTCAAATTAACGTCCCCTTTGTCACTTACCCTTAAAGTGCTGTTAGCGAAGCTGGTTAGTTCGGTGGTTAAAACTTTAGTGTGCAAAACGAGTACAATAAAGTATCATGGACATGAACTGGCACGCTCTCTTATTATTCTATTTAGAGTGAAGCTGCTTAAGCCAACGTTACTAGATCTTCGGTCAGTTGAGCTCTGTCGTGCAGAACTCATCTGGCGGCTATGTGCCACGGGAATTGGGAAAGCTCAGTACGGGCCAAAACATGCGAGCGTTTGAAAAAAACTGTTCCGTGGAGGGCAGCACGTAAAACAGAAAGAAAGAAATATAAAAAAAGAAAGCGACGAAAAGAGATTGAAAAAAAGATAGAAAAAGATTTATGAAGAGCGATGAAAAGAAAAGAGCAAAAGTAACACAGCTAGCACTTATTCGCGCGAGGCTTGAAATAGCGAGGCTGGAACGAATGTGTACAGTCTAGCAAGACATCCAATAAGCTAAAGACAACCTAACTAGCCAAAGCTCAGAAGCAACCTGTAAAACATCATAGTTAAAAGCCTTAAAGCTGCCTAAAAGCGACTTATCACCTAGCTAAAAGCATAGCAACTACCTAAAAACAAACTAGCATCACGTTGCTAAAGCTAGCAAAACCTAGGAGCAACAAAAACCACCTAACTGAAGCTTACCAACGACCTACAAGCTACATAGATTTGACATAAAAACTGCCCAGTTTTGCTGTTTCACACACTGCGCGAGTTAAGGCTAGCTTCGCAATTTTTTTTCCTTAAGGTGATTGTAGCGCAAGGGAAAGATCACTGCTATTTACAACGCGCCTTATTAGGGGTGAAACTCTTTATGGCGTCGCCCGAGCGTCCCCGTCGTAACCGCCGATGGTACATACCCGCCCCTCGTTAATTAGTGAACCGGCCATAGACGGCGGTACTTGTACTACACGCTGAAAAATGCAAATGGTACGACACTAGAGGGCATTACTTGTAGAAAAGAAGAATTGGCGTCACACGTACGGAAGAAGAGAGGCAATCGCGCGGCTACAATCGCGTGTTTTTTGGCGGCGCCGTACGCCAGGAAAAAATGCTGTTCTGGCGCGCGCGCGTGCATTCAGAGCCTCGGCCACGGAGGATGGACAAGGTTGCTGAGCGGCGTGCGCCACTCTTGCGGCTCGCGCTCGAAGAAGAGACCTCTACGTGCGGGCGCGCGAAGCAGAAGCGCGCCGCGAGGACCCTGCAGTATGACAACGGGAGGCCGAAGCGGTGCGGCAGTGGACCCAGCTTCGCCCCACTTTCCATCATTCACCCCGTGGATATGCTGGCATCTTTTCATTCCGATAGCAATTATATGGGCACTTTCGGCTGGATTTCACCGCCGGCGTCGATGTCGTCACCGTATGTGTATACGTATCTATATATATGAAAACGCAAAAAAGAAAAAAACCGAAAAAAAAGACTTCGACGCGCGGAATCGAGCGTGGAATTTCCGCGTCGTGAATGCGAGGCGTTAACCAGTGAGCTACTGAGAGGTACCTCCTTCAACGTTCAAACGGCAAGCTATTCATATCTACCACTTACCGCTGTTGACCGGCATCTAGGAGGGGAACTATCGTGTTTTCAGCGTTATCAGCGAGATGTCGCAGTCAGCGCGCGGCAGCTCTCATCTCTCACGCGTACTTTGGCCTGCGCAGAGAATAAGGGGGTGTACGCTCGATCGCGCGCCCTTATCTTGCAGTGGAGAGAATCGCACGTCTTTGCTAGCCTTTTCTAGCCTTTGGGTTTCGTCGGAACGATTCTGTTGTAGTTACCGGGTGCACAAAGGCCACTGCAATCGTTGCGCAGTCTCCGTTTGCGAAAAGGGCGCGCTTTTCAGACAGCGAAGTAACAACTGAAATGCTTATTCGCGTTCACCTGTACCTGTGAGTATACGTTTCGTTCGTCATTTGTGCGTGAGAAAGGCGGGGCACGTGTTTATCTGCTTGCCATTCTGCGCGCTACCTCCCAATTAGTTGCTATCGCGTTCATTGCTTCGCCATTGCGGTAAAGTTGTGATCTTTTTCTTAATGCAACGGTACATGCGTGCTTCCCTTGCGGAAAAGTAGCAAAACTCATCTTGATCTGGGAGGCTTTCGTTCTGGTGGTACCGGTTGCCGGTTGTCCCGGTCCCTATAAAACTTCACCAAAGCGACAGGGGACAGCACAGGAAATACATACAGCGGATTTCGCTAAACGTGACTTCACGCTCAGCATAGCCAACCGAACGTTATTTCGTGACGTCACAGTTCTGGACTCTGTAATTGTAGCAGGCTTGATTCTGTAGCTCCTCGTAGCTGAGTGTGTCGAAAGATACCAACCGGAAACAACTTGCGAAAACACTAATTTTATGCGCATATATGAGTCCATTTTTTTTTCCCGTCGTGTTGGTTTAAGCTACTGACCTTCGTGAAGCAAGAGTAATCGCTCATATAGCGAAAAGTTGGAGTGCCTTGCAGGTGACACTACAATAGGTCTGTGGTTGTCCGGAATCAATCAGTCAATGCTATGGAGCGTTACACTGAAGCCAGGATTAGTACCGCGTTACGTACGTGGTGTTAAGTTCGCTACTTGGAATTATTGCGTAGTGAACACGTTGCAGGCAGCGTCCCAGCATCGACGCATAACAGCAATGAAGACCCAATTTTGGAGCACATAATATTTCACTGTAGACTGAGGTCGGACAACAGGTGCAGTGATGTCACGGCCGTCGTCGTGTCCACTGCATACGCAGGAAGGCTGCGCGGGCTTCGTGCAACAGCAGAACGTATTCGCGGACTAGCTCGACCTGCTGCCTAAGCAGAAGGAAAGAAGGGAGAATGAAAACAACGCTGTTTCCTGTCTCCCTTCTTGTTTTCTGCTTGCGCACCAAGTTGAATTGTTGTGTAACAGTTGTACCTCGTGTTTAAGAGATCCCCGTAGTACTGTCTTCTCCTTACTTCCGTTGCTCCCTGTCCCACAGCCTCGCTCTCTCCTCCCTCTCTCTCTATCTCTCTACCTTTTAATCCTATCCTTTTCCCATCTCTACCACCATCCCTCGTGAGCTACTGTTGAGGTGTCCTCCCCCTGAGAGACAGTTACGGGGCTCACTTTTCTCTTCTTTTCTTTTAAAATCACTTCCCCCCTGTATAAAAGCAAGCTATTATTAAACACTTCAAAAGTTTTATAACAGTATCGAACTATTCGAACACGTTATCGCTGCTTTCGGGGGCTTTATATTGCGATTGGAGCGGATGGACTGACTACGAGACAAGACGTCCGTGTGGTATGGTTGTTTGTTCTCGGTCTGCCTATCTGCGGCGGCACGCAAGTGTGTGCCGCCGCCGCCAAAAGGGGAAGGAAAGAGAGGAGGAGGAGGAGGAAATCGTACGAGGGGGCATGTTTAAAGCATGTTATCTAAAGCACAGTTTAAGGGATAACACAACTAGTGAGCTTGACGGCCCGGAGTTCGTGTTACATTGAGGTGCTCATGCGTGAGAGTATAAGCACAACTTGAACCGTGCGAGTTCCGACGCTCACCACAATACCTTTGTCCTTGTAGTCAGCGCTTGTCGTTACCTGCTACGTCGGCTCGCTGGATTCCGTGCCGACAGGTTTGTGCCCTCGCGATCTCCGACGTTAGCGTAGCTCTGGCCGACTGGGCTGGCCCTACGTCATCTCCTGACGCCGATCTCCGACGACAGCGTAGCTCTGACCTACTGGACTTGCCCTACGCCATCTCCTGACGCCGACAAGAGCTCTCGCAAGTGGTACCCCGTCTTCAGACTCCTGTGACCGTGTTTCCATCTTTCCTATCTCTCCTATCCCCTTGATATGTCCTCGCTCGGTGGCTTAGCTCATCTCTGTATATATATATATATATATATATATATATATACATACATTTAATACTATCCTTGTATACTCTCTCCTCACCCCCATCCCTTGTGAGCTACTGTTGAGGTGTCGCACCCTGATGCAGACAGTTACGGGGCTCACATTTCTCTTCTTTTCCCTCTTATGAACATAAACACTTCTCCCCCTGCTACATCCTCGTGTCAAGTCCGCGCCGTTCTCGTGTCAAGCCCGCACAGCTCTTTCGTCACGTGCCAATAGGTTCGCGTGTCGTTACCGTGGGCTGTTTCTCATCCTTTCTGTACACTTCTCATCGCGCCCGGTCGAGCCTTCTTTCTTCGTAATTTCTGAAAACCACAACGTTACATGCGGACATTTCGGGCAAGCCGAGTTGGTGCATTCCCTGCAGCCGAAATCAGTCACCGATCCAGAAATAGGGGCTGGTAAAAAGTTCGCTGCCGCGTAATATTGAAATGAAGCGCACGCCCCCGCAGAGGGGTCAACGGCCCAAATATTGTCTGGACCGCGGTTCCATTGCGCATTCCCAATTTTCCCTCTATTTAGAGAATTCCCTTTCGGTCATCGATCTGAATTATCGTCCCGGCATTTCGCTGTGGTCTTCAGTCCTCTTCATTGAAAAACACTGTTTGACCGTGATTTTATTTTTCCTCCGTCATTCGAGTACATGACAATATTCAGCTAATGGACCTTTTCTGATCCTTCTTTGTTGATTTTTTTTTATTTTATTCTACGTGCTTGGCGTCAGCTTTCGGCAGGCTCATCTTTTTTTTTTGTCTCAGAACTCCGCTGGACAATGTATAATAATTCATGTTCAATATACCCGCTGTACAAAGGTCGTGCAAAACTGTAGTCGAGGAGAGGAACTGCAGTTGAGGCTTCCCGCAGTGAAGTTATGCATGCGACAAAAGTATTCGCTCGAATGGTTCATCGGCGAGGCACCCCTTTTATAGAATAGAGTACAGATTATTCGCAATCGCTCAACCATGCTATCGCCGAATGTTCTTCGGAATATTGTTGTAATTCGGCCGAGTTCGCGGGGCGACCGAATATAAATGTGAACGGAGAATCTGGGAGAAGGAGGGTGCGGAGGTGAGACCCGAAATCGATTGTCGCGCATTGACAAAACTTCGTTGGAGTTCATTTTATCCCTTGATAAGGACACCCAAGGAAGTTGGCGGTGCCGAAGGTTGGCACCGCCAATTTCCTTGGGTGTCCTAAAGGGTGGCGGTGCCGAAGAAATTTGACTGCGCGTGCGCATTGCCCGTATATAACGATAGATAGGTCCGTTATCTTCCCCTGTACTTTCCTTGTAATTATTCTGTTATATATATATATATATATATATATATATATATATATATATATATATATATATATATATGAGTCATTCAGAAAGTTGAACACAGAAAGTTAGCCGTAGCAACATATATTGCATAAATACTGTTTCGTTAGCACAGTAGCTGTGGCTCTTTATGGGTTAGACGACGCATAAATCGTGCATGTGCGACGTTTGTTCGTAAGCTGAATCATCTTTTTCTGTATTTCACGCAAACACATAGCAGTGCTTGCAGTGTGTGCTATTCACTCAATACGACCAAACCATTTCTTGAGTCGCCTCACCTTTGCTTCGCTCTATTAATACCGTTCACGGAGGGCCTCAACAAACGCGAATTGGGTGCCGTTGTATTGAGCACCGAGCACCAAAGAACAATTGGGGTAAATATATATCTACGCATTCGAATATGAGGAGAAAAGGGTGGCTTTGGCCTTCGAATCGTCTTAGGGAAATGCATAGGGATGCGTGGGACTTTTCCATGCGCAGGTACCGAGTGGCAGTGACGGCTCGACTGGACGTTCCCTTCTTCGAGCCCAAGCTGCCGGTGCCGGCCGAGTTCGAGGCTGGACCCGAATTCCGCGAGTTCCTGCTCCAGAAGCTCATAAACGCCGAGAACGCGTCGTACCGGGCCGAGCAGTTTGCCCGGCTAGAGGTGAGCGCCGCTCAATTTCATTAACAGCGGACCCGCTTATGCAAGCCGTTGGTGTAATCGGCGAACAGGAAACTGTCGCCATCATTATGAACTCGCACGTGCAATGTTCGTCCTGTTATTTAACTTCCGCTTCGCTCCCAGGACACGTGTTTCGATTTGTCCGGCGAGGAATGGCATGACTGTGATCCCCGTGATAACGAGTACAAAGAGAGAGAAAGAACAAGAAAGATAAATATTTGGCGAAGGAAAGTTCTTGACGAGACAGGATTGGAACTCGCTTACCCACGGTCCGAAGGCGAGTATCGTAACCATCCGGCTATCAAGGTATGCTAGCAGAGCCTAACATAACCTTGTAGAGTAAAGCCATGGGTTAGGGAAGAAGATTCAGCTTGAGGAGAACATATTTGGGATGAGGAGGAGAACCAATGAGTTCAGAGAAAGGAAAAAAGAGACAAAGAACGATAAATAGAGAAATTGGTAGAAAAAAGTGAAGAGTGAAAAAGGTAGAGGGTGGGAAAACGACGACAGAACGACAAAAAGAAAGGACATGAAAAGAAATGCGAAATAGAAAAATAGAAGGAATCGGAACATAGAAAAGGATAGAAAGACATAAGAAAAAAATATGCAGACAGATACAAAAATATAAAAAAGGGAGCAGACATAGCCACGTATAGTAAGGAAGAGGTGGCAAAGAAAGAAGTGAGAGGGTAAAAGCCTTGCGAAGCCAGGACGAGCTAGGTGCCCACCAGCTCTGCTGTGACCTAGCTTTGCGCGACTTAGTGCGAGCTGTTTTCATTTTTTCCCTTACAATTCTCTAAGCCGTGAAATAACTGTTTCGTGCCAAAATATTATATAGTGGCATAAGTTAGTCAAAAGAGCTGCGTGTTACTGTATACATAATTTCGAGCGCGTTCGTGTGTGCGTGTGTAAGAGGATAATGCCAATTCGGTACAGTCGGGTGTAGAATCTACTCAAAAGAAAAAAAATGGCTGTCACCATCGAGTCGCCTTTAGCAAATTCGGAAGGGACCTAGGGGCTTTCCAAGGGGTCAGCCATCAGACCTCGATTCGAAAGCTCATTTGTGGTCCTTCCAGCCAAACTTAGTTACGCACCATTTTTATGCACTTTTATAAACACTGTCAAGAAGTACACTAAAGACGTGCACAAGGAGGGGCTATTTCTCTGACCCGCCTTCTCCACTCCAGGCGCGGACCCGGTCGTCGCTGCTGCAGACGCTCCACGACCAGCTGCTCTGCAAGACGCAGGAATTTTCCGGCAGCGCCAGCTTCTTGACCGGCGACGAGCTCGACGATGGCGCGGCCACCAACGGTGGCCCCGTGGCCGTGGCCAGCGGCGCGAGCTTTCTGGATGGCTTTTTCCGCAAGGCGCTCAGCGTCAAGATACGCAGTCAATCCGTTGAGTCCAACCTGGCCAAGCGATCGTCATCCAGCGCCAGCAGCAGCAGTCTCACTAACACCGTCATCGGGGAGAACACGCCGCTTGCCACTGGGGTCGGTCAAGCTTTTGGCATTTTTCGAGCTTTTTCGTGCGCTTTTAAAGGGGCCCTGCACCTTCTATAGAGCGTGGTCAGATAACGTTGCTTATCGAAATTCGAGGCTCCTGAGATCATGTGAACCAAGCAATATAGCGCAGCGTGTTACCTGGACTTTGCAATTGATTCTCGGTCAGCTGGAAACTGCTCGTTCTTTTCTTGACAAATGGTGCCATAATCAAAATGAAAGCGTCGTAAACACAGTTCCCGATCACTGGCTGACTTGAGTGAGTATCGCGATTTTCATAGTTACTTCGGCGGCCTCGGCATGCCGGGACGTGCCGGTGTTGCACTCAGTAATGCCCCAATTACACGCAGTGTTGAACTACACCTGCGCGCCCACGGTCACACTGAAAGTAAGTCCCCTGTTGAAAAAAAATCACAGCTTTGCCGCAAACGTGAAGCAATGAACGTGATAACACCAAGTCGGAAGGTCTCGCGCAGAATGGCAAGCAGATCGAAGCGTGCCTGCGTTTCTCACGCACAAATTACGCACGAAACGTACTCACAGGTACAGATGAATGCGAATAAGCGTCTGAATTGTTTCTTCGCTGTGTCTGAAAGGCGCGCCCTTTTCGCAAACGGGGACTGCGGAACAATTGCAGTGACCTTTGTGCGCCTGGTAACTACAACAGAATCGTTCCGGTGAAAGCCCACGGCTAGCCAAGGCGTACGGTTGTCCCCACAGTGAGATAAGCAAGCGCACGCGTGAGCGTCCACCCTGCCCCCTCTCCGCGGGGCAAAGTACGCGTGGGAGACGAGAGCGCGCGCCGCCGCGTCGTGACGATGTGGCGACGCACGCTAATTGTGTCGTGTTGGTCGTAATGCTGAAGACACGGTAGTTCTCCCCGAGATGCCCATCAACAGCGGTAAGTGGTAGTAAAAAATAGCTTGCGGGTTTGAACGTTGAAGGAGGTGCTCCTTCGTGGCACAGTGGTGAACACCTCGCACTCACAATTCAGCGGTCTGACGTTCGATTCCTCGTGCCGCAGTCTTTTTCTGCATTATTTTTCTTTGTTGTGTTTTTATATATGTAGACATGTATTCATATACAGTGAGTGACGGCGACGTCGGCGACAAAATCCAGCCGAGAGTGCCCATATATTTGCTATCGCAGTAAAACAAATATAAAGTTAAGCACGCTGACAAACGAATGTAGTGTCTGGCACCTTGGTCATTTTTCTTTCAAAGCGACGGATATTACAAAATATTGGGAGAAGAATAATAAAGTGAAACCCTCCCTTGTAATCTCTGCCAATAAAAAAGAAATAAATAGAAAGATACAGAACTTGTTTCGCGTTTTTTTTCTTCTTTAACCTAAGTGTATGACCGCTCTTTGTAATGTTGCAGGGTAAAGTGTTGGAAATGACTTCTATGGATGTGGTTACTAAGCCAGAAAAGTTTGCGAGGCACGCAATTTTCGGCTAATCTACATTCCCAGGAACAGTGGGCATGTTTAGAGTTTTCTTACAACGCACGATGCGCAATACACAGTGTCATAGCTCGTTGTTAGAGTTTTTAAAATTGCATTATTTGCTACTTTATCTTGTCAACACAATGGGAATAATCTCGCTTAGTATCTTTAAAGTGTTTCGTTGTAGTTTAAAGTGTTTCGTCGTAATAATAATAATAATAATAATAACAATACCGTCATATCATGCAAACGTGTAAGTATATGAATAAAAGCTTTGTAGCTTTTAAGTGCACTTCGCTGCACGCACTGTCATCTTGCAGTGAAGACACCTTTGCAGAGGGTATCGCAGCGCTGAAAAGCCTTTTGTTTTTGTCTCGTCGTTTCTTCCTATTACGAGTACGCGAATTTATAGAGAAAACGAAGGCGAGAGTAAGCGCTGAAAAGTAACTCTATTGACTAAAAGGATGTTTTGCCGGTGTCTTTTTTTTTCTGCCGTGAGAGAAACCTGACCACTGTCACTCAGAGCTACACATTGTTGTCTTTTAAAATCAACGATATGATATGATCGAAAGGAGGGATAGTTCGCAAAGGGTCAAGTTTGGTGCAGCGTGTCACTATGAGTGCACAGGAAACATGTAGCTGATCCCCCTATCTAAAAATCGGTCTAACACGAGAGTGAAATGTGTCTTCATATAAGTAGTTGAGCTTGTATGGTGCATTGTTTCATCAACAGCAACAAATTGGAAAGTCACGAGAAGAACAGCAAGCAGTTCGAAACTTATAGTGCGTATCTCAAGCAGAAAGCACGCACGATATCAGCAGAAATATACACAGGACAAGCGCAAACAATTTTCACAATTCTTACTTCGTCGTGTGCCAGCAGCGCGCTTTTTTCGTAAATGCGGCAGTGCGGCGTGCGATGCGAACTTCGTCCTCTCCCGATTTACGAGTCTGATAAGCGCGCACTCAGGAGAGACTATGCTCCGAGGAGGCGGTGCCCCGTAGCGCGCCCGACGCGAGGCCGTCGCGCCATCTCGCTACTGATAAGAAAAACGCGCTAAAATATCGGAGCTCTGAGGACTGCCAAACGGTGCGTTGTGTATATAGATAGCTTGCCGTCAGCGTCCTCGGCGTCGTACGCTTCGTGGCATAGTGGTTAGCGCCACGCGTTGCAAATGGATAGGGGGGAGGTTCGACGCCCCGCGTCAACATATTTCAGTGTAGTTTTCTTTTTTAAAGACGATAGTCTTTCATGGTGTACTTCGACGCAAAATTTTGGTCTGTCGGTCTCTGAATTGGTCTGTAAATGGTCTGTAAATTGGCTGCGGTGCTCAAAAAGGCAAGTGTTTCAAACGCTTCGCTAAGACGACTCCGTTGTGGCACCTGCCCATCGCGTTGCATTCTACACCTTATTGCCTCCGAGACAGGCAGGCGCGCACGCCTTCCTTCGTTTTCGAAGATAACTGCTAGATAGCGCTCGTGTCTAACGTGCCGCGATGCGCTCGTTCGCCTTCGCTGCACGGATCGAGACACTCTAACGCAGCGCCTCTAGAAGACAATTCACCAATTTTCCCGCGCAGAACATCAAATAAACGTTTTGTTCACTCTCTCCAGATGCAAGACTATCGTCTTTCGACAACATTTGTTGTGAAACATGCAGACACGGGGCCAATTTTTTTTCCTGTCAATATGTTCGTATATATTTCACAACGTCATATCAATGACGGAAATACGCAAGCGGAGCCATGGTTGGGCCCCGGTTTAAACACTTTCATCTTATAATAGCGTTGAATCGCAACTGAAATTTTTATTTGAGAAAGTGTGGTGACGCAGTCAAGTAAAACACACTAAAACAGCGCAGATGTTATCATGCAGTTAATGGGTTACATAATATATCACTTTACGCTCACATGCTGAGATCTTTATCTGTTACAGACAACGACGCTCGACAGACGCATATCCCCGCAGCAGGTGGGCATATAGGCGATATTCAACGTTACATATTCATTTTTATCACATCTGCGCAGTTTGGTTAAATTTTACTTTTCTTACCTTCTCGTAGATTTTTGTATTAGTTTGATTGAACAGCAGCCCTTGGTTATTCTGCCTTCTTCTTTCGTGTGTTTCGTTTAGTTGTGCTGCTGAAGACAAATATTAGGTTACCTTAGTATAAGTCTGCTTGCAGTGTTACTGAATGAGTCGGTCTTTTTTTTGTTTTTGTTTTTCATCAGACGCCTAAAGCCCAGAGTTCCAAGAGCGTCAACCAAGGATCGCCATCACAAAGCAGCGCGCGTCGGTGAGTCTGCGACGCGTATATTCTTCTTTGGCCTCATTATTTTGAGAAACTTGCCAAAAATATTCCATGATTCAGTTGCTATGTAGTCAAAAGCCCATTTTTTATGCTTAAAACTTATTTTTTTTTTCATTAATGACTGTCACGCACACAAGAGTTCCGCGTCACGTGCTACCTATGCGTTAGGGAAGACCACATTTCCCACGTTGTCACAGCTTCCCGTAGTGAAAACTAAAGCTTACTGCGTTTTGGTACCACAGCTATTCTTGAAGCTGTTAAACAGCACGCTCACAAGATAGGGCCTCACGCAGATATGTATTTCTTAATATAAACGAGACAGTTTTTATTTTGACTTAACAGTGGCTAATGCCTTCCAAAATTAACTCGTAGGATTCGTACAAAAAGCCTCATTCTTCTGTTTGCTGTTGGTAAAATTGTTCACTTTATTCCTTTAAGTCTTAGTGATACGTGCATGTGTTATGGCGTCCTGACGAACTTATAAAAAAGTGCAACTGACTTGCTTAAACCACTAACAATTTTGACTAACCCGCTGTAGCAGCAACCGCAGCACTGAATACTACTGCATTACCTGGAGCAGCTTAGAAGCAAAGCCACCGTTGCTTTAAGAATTGAGTCCATTTATTGAAATACTATCACTAGTTGCTCGCAGACATTATGCTGGCAGTCTGGCGGGAACGTCAAGGCAACGTGAAATGTTGATCAGGGATGTGCCTTGTGTCTTTTCGGTTGCTACTTGTCTGCCTATGCCCCCCAAAGTTTGTGGAAGGCAACTGTGAGTGACCGTGTTCAATGTGAACCATGTAGCCATCCGCCTCCGATTTTCTGGCGGATATTGAAGCGGATATGAAATAATCACGTAATCCCATCTGCGTAATCATCTCTTCTGTAGAAAAGGCGACCGGAATGGCATGCGAGAAGACACAGGGTGGCACCCTGTGGGATGACTGTATACCCGTGTACAAAGGTTATCCGGAATCAGTCGTAACTGACTGCCATATTGTAGATAAATTGTCGCGACCAAACCCCATTTAGTTCACTTAACGGCCGGTGGCGTTGTGGAAGCTACATGTAGAGTCCACTTGAACAGAATAGAGCATGTCACCGAGTGTAGTCTGCTTGGTGTGCCACCGTCTCCTAGCCGTCCTGGTTATATCCGGGATTTCCGAAACAAACTCGGCAGGCTGGACTTCCCCACGGTCACCTCGCTGTTGGGCATGAGCCGGCGTCGTCCCAACAGTAGTCCCACCACTCCTGTGTCCAGTCCCGAGACGCCTCCCTCGTTGGCCAAATCCCAGCTGGGCTCTCAGCAGCCGGGCTCTCAGCAACATCAGCCAGGCTGCGCCGAGTCCGACACCTCTAGTCTGAACAGCGTCGAGTCCGACCTGGGGCTCAGCGGCAGCACGATGATGCCGCCGCCGGAGATCCCGTCCCGCAACTCCCGCTCCCTGCTCATACAGGCCACGGCGGCGTCAGCAGCCAGCGGAGGTGGATCGCACGCGGATGGTGCTTATCCTAGCGCTTCTGCACGGTGGTTGGTTGTCTCCCGATGCACGTACAAGCGCGCGCGCCCTTTTAAGCAACCACTGCTCCTTCTTGCATGTCGCTCCCTGCTTTATGTCGGTCGGAACTGCAGTGACCGTGCATGCTAAGCTGGAATTTGGCATGGTGCCTAAATACTGAACGATGACATCATAAATCAAG
Organism: Rhipicephalus microplus; assembly: GCF_043290135.1. Classification (NCBI taxonomy): domain Eukaryota; kingdom Metazoa; phylum Arthropoda; class Arachnida; order Ixodida; family Ixodidae; genus Rhipicephalus; species Rhipicephalus microplus. The sequence goes on from NC_134702.1 coordinate 61,506,075, forward strand.
AATAGCTTTATTGTTATTTCATTTACTCTGCTCATGGTCGTCGGCCTAGGCTTGCAGCGTGTTTAGGCTTGGGTCTAAGAAGCATCGAAAGAATGCTGAATCATATCTTTTTAACGTGATGGGAAAAAAATCCCCACTTGGCCACGTGTAAGACTGGCTATTGCAAACTCATAGATGTTGCAAAATAATTACGACAACCGAAATAAAAAAACATGAAAGATATTAAAAATACGGTTCCCGTAGTCAATGACGTGACTGAACACTTGCAAAGCATGTCCATAACAACAAAAACAGGGAATAGAGAAAGATTGTTAGGAAACAAGAACAACGTAAGTGTGTGCAGATAATGTGAACATATACCAAATGCGCATTAACTGCCACTTACAAGCAGTTTATAGATTGTCATTTATGCGAAAAAATGCCGCGGAGGAGAACGCGCAGTATACAAGCACTTTCTGGTGGTTGTGTGCTGTACCCTTTGTGACAGTGGAGCCTTCTTCTAATGAAGCTCACATGTTGAAAGAACGATTCCCGGTCACGGCAGCTGCATTTAGACAATCAGCTGCGAAAATACCTGCGTTTCTTTGCTTCAGCGCTTATCACTGAACCAGAGGATTGTTGGGAGCAACGCGCGTCCCTCCGTTGCGACGGCCTTCGCAGTGCAAACGTAGCTTTCCGAACGTCATTCGTAGAATTGTAAGAGAGTTCGGCTACCGCGAGGTAATTAAACAAGAAAGGGGCCTAATATGAATAATATAAAAAGCTACGCGATCCGTCCTCAACGTACTTCAATGCAGTTGAAGCGTCGGTAGAGAGATAGAAAAGCAAGGGAAAGGCAGGGAGGTTGACCAGGTTAAACCAGGTTCGCTACCCTACACGGGGGAAGGGGTAAATGCGAAAAAGAGAATAGAGAAGGAAAGAGAAATGAAGTGATGAACTTGCACGCATTGGAGCGTGTACCGCGCAGTCTCTTGGCACTGCCCCGACGGAGCACGTCTGCTCTAATGACAGCGAATGGCTGAAGTTATTGCGGCTTCGTTCCGTTATCGTATCTTGGTAGCGGGGGTCATGGTGGCAGGATTAGTCTGACATACACCGCCGGCAACGGAACAGTTATCATTAATCACTAGAATGCATCTATGCATTGCACATTAGACCAACTAATGGTGGCAACTGTCGCGGTTGAAACGAACGCGCAAGTTCTATCAGCACACGTTGGAGCTTGTCTTTTATGCACGTTTACGACGCGAAAGCCGGGTTTGCATTGCCCACACCATAGAACAAGCGAAGTGCCATTGTACACGTTTTGCGAATAAAGCTACGCCGCCATTGGCTTGGTGAAAATCACTGCAGTGAAGCCATCTTTACATATATGAAAAGGGTGTATTGTCCATGCTAGTCTGTGTTGACCGATGCTAATTAGCATAGAGGAAATCGGTAGTCGTAGAAGTTCCTTTCTGATTACCTCAAGCCTTTCGGGGAAAATGACGTATAAAATCGACGCCCTAGAATGTGGAACCAGACTTTTCCTAGCTGTAAGCTTAAACGGACACTGAAGGCAACTATAAAGTCGACGTTGATTGTTGGAATAGCGGTCCAGATATCTCGTAGTGTTACTTTTGCGCCAAGAAAGAGCTTATTTTCAAATAAAATCACGTTTTAGTGGCCCGCATTGAGTTAGCGCACTCCAAATTACCCGCCTCAAGAAGCAGTCTGACTCACGTCACTGTTGCCGTGCACAACGTTGCCCGGCTTTAATGCGCAGTCGCCGACACTAGTAGGCAGAACTAAAGCAGCGAGAGCCACAGCAACAACAACGGCCATTGATGAATATCCTGTCATTGGCTCCGAGATTGCAGACGTGTTTTGGCTCAACTGGGCCCCGCTAGATGGCATGACATGTCCACGCGAAAATCGGATTTCCCAATCACTTGTGCCACATTTCATAGTTACGTCCGGCGGCTATTTTTCCCATGAATAAAACAGAAATGAACAAGCAGCATTTTATTGCGTCTTTTGGTGCACGGAAGGTTCTTTATTTAGTGCAGTTAGATTGATTACTAGTGATTATTTGTAGGCGGTCCGTCTGATGTTATCAGGATCATTTTGAAAATGTCTTACTGCGGTGCTTGTGTTCTTGTGCATTTACATTAATTTCTCCGTAAGTAAGGCACTGCTGTTGCTAATATTGTCGTTTTAGATGTCATACACTGAGCCATCACTATGACGTAAATTGTTATTTGACTTTAGTGTCCCTTTAAGCTTCAAACTTTCGCGGGATCAAATCCCGGCTGCGGCGGCTGCATTTCCGATGGAGGCAGAAATGTTGTAGGCCTGTGTACTCAGATTTGGGTGCACGTTAAAGAACTCCAGGTGGTCGAAATTTCTGGAGCCCTCCACTACGGCGTCTCTCATAATCATATGGTGGTTTTGGGACGTCAAACACCACAAATCAATCAATCAATCAATCAATCAATCAATCAATCAATCAATCAATCAATCAATAGGCTTAAAACTTTATTGAAAAACCAGTACGGACGACAGATAATGAATGAGTCAAGCACCGACGCGGTCCGAGCGGTAACTTTCTTTCCAAGCCAAAATTCGGGCATTGCTGCGTCAGATGCTGTGTGTCACCAATCTCAGCGCATAAAAAGCACAGAGCTTGTAAACGAGTCATATAGTCTTAAATGAACAAGTCTGTGGTGTAAGTACAGCTGGTTCTATTACATGACAGCAAGGTATACCTCCTCTGCGAGATAAGCTCATGCCAGAGAAGTGTGTCGCATAAGTCCTGCGGATCGCCCTAAATTAATTGCGAGAGCATCTTTCGTGAGCCCGAAGTCCTTTGTGGATCTCAGCATTTGTGGATCTTTAAGCACAAGAGTATGCTTCGCGTCCACGTCACACTTTTCATTCTCTTCGATTTTTACTCGACAATGAAAAAAAAGTGAAATTTGACTTTGTCACCCTACTCCTGACGCAGTCAGTATTGCCTAGTAAACGTACTGCAAGATAGGTCGTGAAGTAATTGTTGTAACGCTGACTTTGAGTCTTACAGTATGGCATGACGATATCATGTGCCGAATAGATCCGCGCTGTGTCCCGTTTCAGAAAGTTCTCGAATGCTGAGAAGCTTTTTAAGGATTTGTTTTCGCGTCTACATTTCAGGAAGACATGCTATTAACCGTCTGCCCACAATTTTTTTCTTTTTTTTTTGAACCTCCATTTCGCACATGCACTGCGAGATAATGAGTACCGGTACTCGTTTGGGAGTACTCTAATGAAGAAAAAGAAAGAGAAACCTGCGAGATCACTAATGTTTGCAACCGGATCCTCTTTATCGCACGGTTTCGAGCTTGCAGTCATGGCACATACTTTGGATATATCATGGTCTCGAGACATTGCGTTCAGTATTTAACAGCATTCGGCAACCTACAGAACTACCGCGCCATCTTGCAGAATGGCATTGCCTGCATGTGGTTACTCCAACGCAAAAATCCCTTGCACCTCGCTGAAGCTCTGCTGATTCTTTGCAATTCTTTTCTGTTAATGTTGCTTTAAACCGGTCATTCTCTTCAGTATAGATGGAGTACTGAAACAGTAAACATAAAATGCAAGATTATCACCGTGGCATTCATTCGACAATTTTTGGTGGTTGCGAGTTGGCGAGTTTTTTTTTTCTTCGTATATCGAGGCTATTTAGAGCTCAAGTAAAGCCGATTACATTGCCGAGTTCGTAATCCCCCAATTAATTTTCTCTGCTTTAAATAAAGCTGCAACGTGTTGTTTTGGCAAACTACCGATTTAAAAATGACTCATGGATGCACTGCCACTCTCACTTTTATTCCATTTCCATAAAGAGCGGCCAGTTTGTTGTTTTCGTAAATGACCTACAGATTGTTTGGACAAGCTGTAATACACACTATAAGTAGACTAAAAGCCCGGCACTGCTCAGAATTCCTCACTGTGAACATAAGTGCACCAAGATCTAGCGCAATACTAAATATGGAGATAATAAGGATTGTCTTGCTGAAACAACCGCAACATTACGAAGTTAACATAGGCACATTTTAATATCACTCAGTCGACGCTGATTTTGAGTATACAGCTATAGCTTGGCGTTAAAATGTCGTGGGTTTGATTTCCATTCCTTCGTCTTCATTGTTTTTTTTTCTTTTGTGCTACAAGACTTATTTCTAGAAGTTGATTAGCGGAGGTCGTATAATATTCAGCTTCTCCGCAGCAAGTTAGAGCAGAAGAAATTCGGGTCGTTGTCTTATGGAAGAGTGAAAAAAAAAAACTTGTGAACCGTGAACCATCAGCCACCGCTTTGCTGTGAGCCAGACGACAATTGATGTTATTCAGAAACGCCGCATATGGCGTTTCAGAATGAGACTATAATTTTATCGCATTGAACTGTATAATTTAGTACCGCCAAAGTGTGCCTTCACAAGCTTTGTGTCCGCGCTTCGTGCGTATAGATAAATACATAAAGCCCTCTTAAAGCGGTGGTGACACCAAATTTGTGGAATGCGTGTTCTTTCCTGTAAGCCTTTCCTTCAGCTCCAGGAAGCATGCAACACGCACCAAGATTCGTGTATTTTCGCTAATTAGTTTACTATTGCTCTACTTATGTGGACCATTTTCGGTTTCGGTTTCGTGGCGCCGAGTTGGGCAGTGGCGTCTATGCATAGGTGGCTTGGTCATGGGACCACACAAAAATTGTCATGCAAATCGTTCCGAGTTTTGTCTGCTCTCATACGCACGTGCCACACAAGCGCGAGCAAAACAAACGCGCTGACAGTCGCCATGGCCAGACGCAGTAGCATCCTGGCAGTGGCAAGGCAAAAGGCAGCCAGAAGGAAACAGAGCGTTTATATTTACAACGTATGTACAGAACGTGGACGAGGTAGCCGACCGACGCTCGATACGCCGGCCTTTTATACACCTTTTCACAGGAAGGAAAAAAAACACCGCCATGATGGGCTGTGCGCGGGAGTACAAAGGCTTAGGGCGCAGCGTTGTCAGTGCATTTTCGAGGGGACGCGCCAATTTGCACAGCCCAAGGAGGGCTGTGGCGGCGCCCAGGGAGGCGTTTATGAAAACGTGAATAGGCGCCGAGATGTCGATGGCGGATGAGACAGCCCCGCTGCTGGACGCGCGCAGCGTCTCTGACAGACAAGGACGCTTCGAAAGCACCCAGTGCTCCTGACGGACGCACGCGGTTTCTCTGAAAGGGACGCCATCACACTCGTCACTACAGATCTGTTGTGACGTCACGACAACTGCTGTTGCTTCGCCTATTCTGAAACGTCAGCGTTGCTGCGCAAGCGATGGGTCTAGATCGTGAAAGTGGGCATTCAGCTACACTTTTAAAAGTGAATTAAAATATATTTTACGCGTTTGTTTTGTCCGGCCCTTCGCGTGGAGAGTCCTTGCATACAGAGGAAACCAATAGCAGGCTCTAGATAGCCTCGAAATTTGGTGGCACCACCCCTTTGGGCTTCGGCCAATCAGATTCTTTCCTTTTCTCACTTTGTGGCTTTGGGTACTTCATCTTTGAGAGCATGTTTACTTTATAGCTCACATCGCATGGGAAATGGGTGCACGTTGTTTTGTCCTACACGTGTTGCACGCTTTACTTTTTAATTTACTCTCGGCACGCAGAGTAGCGTGTTCAGTATTTTCGTGTGCATCGTCTTCCTCCCGCAGGTGCCGATATGTTCCAAGGCTTTCAGGAGCAGATCGAGAGCCTGGCACAAGAACTAGCGCGTATGAAGAGGGAAAAGTTTGACTGGCTCAAGGATAAAGCAGTGAGTATAACTATGCCGGTTATATAGCAGAATAAAAAAATAGCAGGTGTTCCGTGTACAAATACAACCGATGAGCGAAGCTTCTTAGAAACGGTATGCAAACTACTATGCGCCTGATCTCGCTGCTGATTTTCATGACGGCTGTAGGGTGGGGAGCGGGTTGGAAGAACGTCTGCTGCGCTTGGTGGCGACGGCAACGACTAACACCCCTGTCACACGGCCACCACCAAACTCCGTTCAACACCATCAACGTAAATCTCCCTTAGGGGGTTCGACGGAGAAGGAGTTGTGGCAGCGTCACACGGCAATGGCAAGGTTATAAGTTGCCGCGAGGGGGCTCAGCTGGCGCTGTTTGATTTTCGGAAAAGTATTCTAATTTGGTCCCTATTGATTTTTTTGTGAATCCTCGTTATGCGGTTTTTACAAAAAAGCACTATTAAGTAGGTATGCGACAAACAAACCATTAAAAATAATTTCAAATAAAAACGCATTTGCTACATGTAGCAATGCTGCTAGTGACGCTGGCCACATTGTGCTTTTAGTTGTTTTGTTGCCTGTGTACATGCCCGGTACGAAAGTTCTTATGCTTCCTTGCCTCGTGAGCGCACATTTTGTGTTCTTCAGCCATGAGTGACACAGCGGACGACGTGAGGAAGTGGTGCGATGTGCGCTGGTAATGACGTTGATCGGCTGGCGCCGGCTGGCCTGACTCGCGAGGCATGGTGTGCAGGGCATCGGTGTTGAGAGTAAGTGAACTCTGGCGGACGTAAATAGTGTAAACAAACTCGCGTTGTGAATGAGTACTACAACGAAAGGACGTTTAATATTTCTAAAATGTATTATTCTTTCACTGCGGCCACTTAGTGCTCGAAATTTTTCTCTGACCTCTAGACTGCTGAGGACGAGAGTACCTCGTTTCGATGCGAAGGGAGATCATTGAACGTCCTTTGCGAAATGCTCCGTTCACCTTCGTTTGCGTAAGGGTGGCCGTGTGACACCGACCGCATCTTCGTTGTCGTAAAGACGAGGGAGTTAAACGGTCTTCACGGGTGCCCGTGTGACAGGGGTATAAACGAGTGAGTATCCGGCGCGCGCGGCGCAGCGCGAGACACCTGCGGCCGCGCCTGCGTTCCCGCTCGCCGTGAGCGCGCACCTGTTGTCTTTCTCGGCGCGCATGCCCGTACTCGCTTGTTGAATTTCGTGCCGACCGGTTCTGCCCCCGCGATCTCCGACGACAGCGCAGCTCTGGCCGACTGGCTCGCCCTACGCCATCTCCCGACGCCGACAAGAGCTCTCGCCGAGTGGTGCCCCATCCTCGGACTCCTGCGACCGTGTCCATCTTTCATATTGTGACGGGGTGAAATCTAGGGTTATAGTAAGTCGTCCACAGAGAATCGGCAGCCGAACAAGATGGCTGAGTTGCTTCTCGCGCAAGCGTCTAACGCATAGGCGTCTTCGTCCTCTTCGCAAAGTGCTACGCTTGCTCCTGTCGATGGTGCACGGTAACATCACTCCCCCGCGGCGGAAGCGCCGTCATGGCGCTTGGTACGGCGCCGAAGAACTAGCAGGGTGATACGGCTTGAGTCTTGAAACGTGGACAACGTCCGTCTGGAGTGAGGGGGTCGAAGAGGCCTTGTTTAGGGGTGTGATCTCGTAGCTCACGTCACTGAGTTGTCGTGGCACTTTGTAGGGGCCATGGTAGTTTGGTAGTAGCTTCCCTGATAAGCCGACTTGGCGGTTTGGTGTCCAGAGAAGTACCAGAAACCCCGGCGAGAAGTGCACGCTTTAGTGGCGACTGTCATAACAGTCTTTTTGATACTCTTGCGACAAGTGCAGCCGATTATGGGCAAGCTGACGGGCTGCATGGGCTCGAGAAACGACATCGCAGGCGTACTCAGTAGACAAGGGAGCAGCCGAAGGAAGGAGCGTGTCAAATGGTAACGCTGGATCTCGGTCAAATAGCAAATACAACGGATAATAACTACCTGTGTCGTGCCGTGAAGAGTTGTACGGAAAGGTGACAAAGGGGATTGCTTTGTCCCAGTCACGGTGATCTAACGTACATAGACAGCATTTGCATCAGCGTTCGGTTCAGACGCTCGGTCAATCCATCTGTCTGTGAATGATAAGCGGTGGTAAGCTTGTGCTCAGTGGAGCAGGCGCGGAGAATGTCATCCACAACACGTGAAAGGAAGTACCTTTCACGATCAGTTAGCTGCTGCCGCGGAGCGCCGTGATGAAGAATGACTTCATACAGCAGAAAGTTAGCGACGTCAGTGGAACAGCTTGTCGGCAGTGCTTTAGTGATGGTAAAGCGTGTGGCGTAATCTGTGGCGACTGAAACTCATTTATTTCCGGAGGTGGACGTAGGAAACGGGCCCAACAGGTCGAGGCCAACACGGAAGAATGGTTCCGTCGGCATTTCAATGGGCTGTAGGAGGCCAGACGGTAGCACAGAGGGGCGCTTGCGGCGTTGGCAGTGGTCGCAAGCAGTGACGTAGCGAAGCACAGAACGATACAGTCCGGGCCAGCAAAAGCGACGTCGCACACGATGGTAGGTACGAGAGACGCCTAGGTGACCGGCTGTAGGTACGTCGTGTAGCTGTTTGAGAACACTGGTACGCAGGTGATGGGGAAGCACGAGTAGCATTTCCGGGCCATCGGCGTTGAAGCTGCGACGGTACAGAATGTTGTCGTGCAGTTCGAACAGGCGACCGGAAGGGTCTGTTGGAGCAGAGGTCAGACGCTCGATGATGAAGAGTATCTTCTCCTTGTGGCTGTCCCTGCGCCTCGCTCTCTCCTTCCGCTCTCTCTATCTCTATACCTTTTAATCCTATCCTTTTTATCCCTCTTTACCCCCACCCCTCGTGAGCTGCAGTCGAGGTGTGTCCTCCCCTCCCCCGAAAGACAGTTACGGGACTCACTTTTATCTTCTTTTCACATAAGAGTCACTTACTCGTCGCGCATGCCCGGAGCTGCGAGCTTCGACGGCGACGTGGACATCGGAGTGTGGGCCTAAGAAGCTTCGCTCCTAAAAAAAGATGTCAACCGATGACGTTGAATGAACAGAGGGGGGAAGGGGTGGGTTATTCTGGGCTTTGTCGAATTCCGCCATATTGTGAAATCTTGTATTGGCGGCATTCCAAGCTATATAATCAGACAGGCTACATCAGCCCTCTGTGTGAATCACATTCGACAAATGGCAGCAATTTGACAATATTCAGTGTAGCACCCCAGCTCGTTACGATGTAGTTAATGTCGCTGGAGCCGACGCTTCGATAAGCGGACTTGTCTTTGTTAAAACCAGCAATGATTGATGACTTGATGAAGAGAAGTCCACTGGTCGAAACGTCGGCTACGTCGACATGCCCGGTTAAGAAATTTCTTGTCTTATGATGCTTCACTGTTCCGATTTAGTAGAATGCAGCCTGTGCTGGGTGCACTAGAGAAACGTTACCACCCTGCGGCTGGGGCAGCATAGTATAAGTCGCTTTCGCTTCGTTTGAGCTTCCTTAACTCGTGTCTAAATGCTTAAAAGGACCATGACATGGCCACGCAACAATTCATGGCTTTCAGCGCAAACTAGAAGTAGAGGGTCTATTGTGCCTACAAGGATATGAATAGTGGGCAGCAAAGGAATGTTTCAGCGCGAAACCAGCCCTATAAGTCGCAGACTGTAAACTCCGCCCACCGCCGGCAACCGCTATTTTGCCATGAAACATGCGACGTCATATGCAGCCTTAAGTGGAACTGTCGTTTTCTATTGAAGTTTCGGCCGATGCAACTCGTTCAGTTCTAGTGCCAATTCGAGGAAAGTTAGAATATCTCGACTTGACGCGCAGCTGAGGACGGAACAATATCGTTCGCCGGAATGCTGACGCTCACTGAGCTAGCAGCCTCTTACTTCATGGTTAGCGAGTGTACCAGGGTTGCCCGACTTTCAGCTTGCACTCGTGTTTATAAAAGTTTTCAATTATAAAAATGAGTGTTCGACCGAATGCACTAAAATTTCACCAGCTATTTGTGAATGCACAAGGTTTAAACCACGTAACACAAATACTGATCGAAAATCGGGTGTCTTGGCCTCTTTAATGGAGCACTGACCCGAAATTCCGAAGGCGATCGAGATAGATTTATTTATGCGCAGACTTTCACAACATATACGAGATATTAAAGGGACACTAATGTCAACTATAAAGCCGATGCTGATTGTTGAAATGGTGGTCGAAAAAGCTCGTAGTGTTACTTTTGTGCCAAGGAAGGGCCTATATTGAAATAAAATCACTCTTTAGTGCTGCACATCGGGTTAGCGCACTTCAGATTACCCGCCTCAAGAAACGGACCGACCGGACCATCTCACATCACTGTTGTCATGCACAACCTTGTCCAGCTTTACTGGGCTAGTAGCAGCAGACAAAAAGCAGCAAGAGCCACAGCAGCAACAACAGCCATTGATCATTTTGCCGCCATTAACTTCGAGATTGCAGACAATTTTGTTTCAACTATGCCCCGCTAGATGGCACCACCTGTCCCGTGTAACCACGCGAAAATTGAATTTTTGAACCACTCAATCCATTCCCCATAGTAACGCCCGGCGATTTTTTGTCATGAATCAAACAGAAACGAACAAGCAGCATTTATTGGGTCTCTTAATGCATAGAACGTTTTTTTTATCTAGTGCTGCTAGATCGATTGCTAGTGGTGAATTGTAGTTGGTCCGTCTGACGTCATCGTGATCATTTTGAAAATGTCCTACAGTGGCGCTTGAGTTCTTATGCAATTACTTTATTTCTTTGTAAGTAGGGCACTGTTGTTTATGATATTGTCGTTTTAGATGTTGTCATACATTGAGCTTTCGCTCTGACGCAAATTGTTGTTTGACTTTAGTGTCTCTTTATGGGCAAGTATAGCCTAGAACGCATTTAAAATCGCCTTTAAAGTGCACGTCGTGCAACTAAGCGAGATGTGGATCCCCTCGCGACGCCGGCACCAACGCGGGGGCAGTGTAAACAAACCTACGTCACAAGTTTGCGCTGGCTGGAGGCTGGCACGAGCGTTACGCTTGCGCTACCTCCGCTTTCTTCCTCCGTGCCTGCGGCTTCGCGTGTGCTGACTGTGCTGCACGGAGGAAGGAAAGGTAAGGAGCGGCCCTGACGTCACTCGTTGTGAAGCCGCGATGAAGCCGGAAGTCGGCCATATTGAGTAGGCAAATTCTCCTCTCTTGTTTACATATGAATGCGAAGCAGAAGGCGCGACTCCCTCTCCGGCTCGGAAAGCACGTGGGCTGCGCAGCGCGTGTGTCGTGACGATCCGAAACTAATGGAACTGGGATCATCACTCTGAGCCAGCGGGACACCTTCAGCGAAATTGCTTCGTCCGAGTAATAACAGGGAGTAACAGCTCGCCGACAACGTAGCAACTACGAGAGAACGCGCTAGATGCACTGACAACGGCGAGTGCTTTCACGTCATTAATTCAGCAACCGTGCAGACAACACGATCGGTCGTGCGCCTTCTACGGTTGGATTCCGCCACGCGGCCGACGCAGCGTCCTGCCACTGTGTCCGTGTTCCGCGTGAAAATCACCGGTGCCAGCATTCTGCGACCGTGGTGACTTTGAACACGGTGCTAGTGACAGTTGAACGTGGTTGCTGTTACGTTGAGATTACATGCAATGCTGGTGGAGAGTGTACCAAGCGGAACAGAAAAGGTGTTTTAATACGCACATGCAAGTTGTTACTGTACACACACAACACGAAACTACGTATGTGCACATGGTCCTCATGGCGTCTTGCTGGGCTCAACAGCGTCGTCCGTTGTCACAAGCAGGAGCACTGCTCAACCGTCACTGACCTGCAAGGCGTTCGTCGTCATTCAGCTTCGTCATGGTGCCCAACGCAATTTCGCTGAACACTAACTGCTTCACCCGCGTCATCCGCCGCACGACACATGGATATGCACTTGTTCTACGCACTGTTGAAACCCCGTGATGGACAAAGGGATTCGTAAACGTTGCTAAGAGTAATGTAACGGCCAGGAGAACACTGCGTAACCAATAACGCGGCGCAGAGCATAGATATTGTCCGCCACGGCTCAGCACGAGACCTGGGGAGGCAGACCAGCTGCACTGCTAGACCAGCTCCACTGCGCAACACGTAACCATAGCAACGCCGCCATTGTGCCTAGTGAATATGGCCGCCATGATGTCATTTCCGCGACACTTTTTACGCCCTGCGCCGGCTGGGCATGCCCTCTCCTTACCTTTTTCCTTCCTCCGTGCTGTGCTGGCTTAAGGTCCCTTGTTTCATCTAGGGACCTTATGCTGGCTGTCAATGCGGCGCCCTCTCGCGAGCATCGCCTACGTCACAGTTTCGGTCGGTCACGTGGTCAGCCGTGTGTACCTTGCCTCCGGAACTTCTCCTGCTTAGCTTGAAACCGAAACTGATACTGAACGCTCTCAAGGCGTCTCCAAATAAATAACCGCCGCACACTCGCGCAAACCAGGTATCCAGCCGTGATAGTATCATCAGTTACATGCTGTAACAAAAAAGAACAAAGTGCAAAATTATAGTTTCAGTGCTCTTGCTCTGTTAAAGCGCAAATACTCTTTAACACGCCGTGCGTATTGGTTTTAATTTGGTTCTCTTTCTTCGCAGATCATGCAGGCCGAAATGCAGAAGTTGACCGACAAGGAAGTGCGTCTCACGACGGACCTTTCGCTCGCCAAGCGCGAGGTGGCGCGACTGTCGAAACTCGTCTGATATCCCCGCAACAAACTGTGCGTCGTCGACGCGACGACACACCACTGCTAGTCAACTCTCTCTACTTCGCCGCGAACGCTTCTTTCTTTTTTTTTCTTTTTCTTCCCCCACGGCTGTTGCGGAATGGAAGGGGAGTGTGCTGGCTCAAGCACGTATGCCAAAAAGTGAAGAAAAGACAAAACGGTTTGATCGACACATCCGGTATCATCGCCTGTACACAACTATACCCGCTGCTGCTGCTGCCCACCGTTTTCGACGTGTTCTATGCCAGAGACTAACGCCCTCTCCTTTTTGCTCCACACCTCTCATCATCTTCGCCCGCAAATGAGCTATATATATATATATATATATATATATATTATACCATGGACATGTGAAGTTTTATTGAGCGTTATGTTTCAACATTTAACTTATGTGATGCGTGCTTTTGTGAAATATTTCGCTTTTAGTGCATTCTTATCGCGTTCAATGGTCTGAATTTGTTTTTGAATTCATACGTACATTACTATATCATGAGAACCGCAGTGATTGTGGTTTTGCGTATGCCAGCTGTTTTTTTTTTTGTTTTTACTTGCCCATGCAATGCCTTCATAAGTGTAGTGCGAGTATGTGCTTCGATAGAGACGTATATTTTCTTTTTTTTCAGCTTACAGCCCTTTGACCACTCTTTTGTGAATAACTTTTATTTATTGCATTGTTTTCACTTCTTTTGCGCGAAACTGTTTAGACGTACAGGGAAGAAAGACTGCTAATGCTACGTGTAGACGCTGTACGGCATTTCAGTTTAGCGTCGAAACACTTGGCCAAGAAACGTTCAATTGATGCTTCAGGCAAAATTGTTCAACGTGCATTATTTTATGTTTTATTAAATTGTATTGTTTTCGTATTTACTGCATTACAAACCAAAGTTTCTCAGCATACTGTAAGTCCCGCGTCGTCATCATTGGTTGTGCTGATTTCGATTTCTGTGCAAATCTCGTGTTCTGTACAAAGATTTTAAACCATCGAAACACGTTTGCGGCACCTTCTCGTGTTGTTTGCTATTGTTTTCATAAGCCCCTTTTTTTATTTTTCGCTTTCCGGTTTGCTACATACTAGCGTGTAAATGAAGGTGACGTCCTTGTTTATTTTCGTAAGAAGACCTCAATATACACCGCCATACACCGCCACTTAGTCATTTGTCTTTTCTTTCTTTATTTCTCTTTCACAATTTTGAATATGCCCCTGCATTTATAGTTGGCCGCCTAAAACTTCTCCGTATGTTCTGAAGATATCTGCTGACTTTGCTACACAAAAATCGTTTGTTACTATGAATAATTGTCTAACCCATCAAACAATCTTGACTCCAAATTTTTTTACCATTTACGGAATACACGGATACCAGATAAGGCGTTGTTAGCAACTCCTGCTGCTACAACGATTTCCAAGTCTTTTTGTTCTACCTGAGCGTTGTTGTCGAAACAAAGAATATAGAGAGCCATTGAACGTTGGTGGCTGTAGTTATGGATGCCCGCTACGCTAAGCGAAAACAGTGGAGATAAATAATCTTCGCTGTGCTCTAGCTATGTTCATCGTCGCAAGATGGTGCCTGTAAATCAGCTTCTGTTATTCTGTTATTGCCTAAACCCCTCCGTAGATTTACAATATAATTTACGCAGTAACACTCTGCTTTGTAGTGTGCTCCCGCCTCTTTCCCTCTTTCTTTACTTTTCTTTTAATCCACCGTCTTTTTTGCCTGTCAGGGTAGCATACTGGTTACGTGAAGCTCGTTAACATCTTTTCCTTTTCTCTCTTGCTTCCCTTTCTTTCTTCCTTCCTGGAGACGTCTATGAGGATGTCAGCGCTGGCAGCGTCATCTTGCGATAAATTCTGCAATCGCTGGGAGCTAACCTTTGTGCGGCGTCATAGTACTCCCATAAGATAAAAAAAAAAACAGCTGTCTGCTGTCCATTGTCACTATCAACACCTCGTTATTGGAAAATAGGCGGAACACAGCTCCGGAAATCAATTTCCGTGTGCTATATGACATCGTTGCCGCGCAAGATGGCGTCGACAGTGCTGCCTCGCTGTCCGAGTCTCTGGCGTTCCTGCATTCCGTGAACCCGCAATAGCCCACTAAGCCGCGCTAACAATCTATTGTCTACACGGCTCTATAGTCGGAAACAATCTTAAAGTCTCCTCCTCAAACGCGAATGCACAAAAGCGTAGACCAATAGGCGTGCATTTCAGACTGATGTAATGAACCAGGCGGTCAGCGAGCCCTCCTTCGGCTTGAGTGCGTCTGAATGATAGGGACTATATCATTAGTTGCGGAGGCGGCATACTTCCGCGCCTTGGTGGTTTGGGGGAGACAGTAATCTCACCTGATTCATTGAGCTGTATCACACTGTGGAGATGTTTACTCTGCGAGCAATTCTTGGTTGATGTTGCATCCCGCTCGCTGTATTGCGCAAGATACTTGCATTTTACTCATCATGTGCCACGTTCAGGTGATCCACTCATTTGGATTCACCTCGAGTGTGCTTCTTTGCGAAGGTCATTGTAGAGATGTAGGCGCGGACGACCCGTGAGAAAGGCATCTCTCGATTGCCAAAAAAAAAATGTCTCTCTATACGGAGTGTGCATAAAGCGGCTGCATCTGAAGCAGGTCCGCGCATTTCAGCCATTGGAGACTTCGTCCGTCTCCCCCGTGTTCATTGTTCAAAGTACGCTCGAAGCTCGTGCTCGCTGTGTTGTGTAGTTTTTCGAACACTGCACATGAGAGATTCCCGCGTCATTGGCGTGCTTTCCAGGCGAGCTCGACGATAGCCTGCAGTCCGGGGAAGTTATTTATTGCCGTGTACATATGTGCGATCACATTTCCTCTAGCACCGCAACACATTACTAGCAGTATTGTAGTAGAAACTTTGATCTCTTCGAGTGTTCGCATAATAACGTATAACATTGTCAACGCTCACGATTTACTTGAGCAGGATTTCAAGACTCCGTCGTGGAACAATCCTTCGTAGGGTTTGAAAAGGCCGTAGTTAAGTTGGCGATACTTCGAGGTAAGATTTTCAGTGAGTGAACGGGTAAAAAAAAAAAAACAGAGGTGTCGCGTATGTTCAAAGTAGAGAGGTTTGTCTTAATGATTCTATTTCAGTGTTCAGCGTCCGAAACCAGATTTTATGCGTCGAAAATACGCAGTGGCACTTATATAATGGAAAGCCCTATGAAGCTGGCACACTGCGGACAACTAAAGTTGTGTTTGAAGAATTGCAGAAACGAAGCTTGCTGGCGAAATTGACGTTTCCGTGAGATTTGGCGTTCTGTAAAGCTAAGGGTTATATTTTGGTAAAAAAAAGGATTCACGAAAAATCAGCGTTTCTGTGAAGTCGAGTTTCATAAGATAAGGTAGACAGTGCCAGCGTGGGACGAGGAACAACTGAACCAGTGCTTGAATAAATGCAGAAACGAAACTTCCTAAAACGAAATTGATGTTTCCCTCCAAGTTCTTCGTTCCGTATATTTAAGCGCCCCGTAAAAAAAGCGAGTTTTCCGTAAAATAGACCATTCCGTGAAATCGGGTTTTGTGAGATAAGGTTTATCAACAATACCAACGTCTGGTGTCTCGTGTCGTGTCCGTAAACTTGTCGATGCTCGTGATATTTCCGCGCGCTACACATGACGATGAGTTTTTTTTTCCGAATCTCTTCTGTAAGTATCTGTGACGTCCGTGCGATAGCTTTAGGGACTACACGGAATTCCGCCAGTGGCGGGAAGGCCGTGTCTTGTTTAGTGTCGTGTAGTTCGTAACGCCGTACGTAGCTCCGTTTACTACTACTCGTGTACTTTCGATGTACGCTCATGTAATGTCGAATAGTATTAGACCGCATCACCCTGTTCAAGTGTGAGATATATAGCTTTTGATAGATGTTTATCGCCGGACTGGTAGAATTTTCTGGATACAGTCAAGACTGTACGCATAGGCTTCGTTGGACAACACTTGCATACCTCTCGTCAAAATACGCTGAATCTTACATTATTCATAACGTCCACGGGGTCAGTATAACGTTGTACACAGCTGCAAATCAGCGTTAATGGCAGATGAACATAGACGTAAGCGAAAGGCTACACTGAATAACTAAAGTTAGGCTTGCTTTCAAATTAACGTGGTAACTTCCCACAGGTTATTAACCGAATACAATGCTGCTGACTCCCATTTCACATCTTTAACCACTCCTTCTCCGCGCCTACTATGCCCTTCCTCACTTTTATCTTTCTGCCTTGAGGGCTTTTCATTTCCCTTGTAGTGAAGGTCCACAGAGCATTTACGCACTGTACGCGCGTGACGACGCGTTCAAGCATACGTCAACCTCGACGCAAGCGTTTAAAAGTATGTTAAGATGCATGTTTTACCGCATCTTGGGTCAAATAGTTTGCTAATGTTCCTTTACTTACTTTAATTTCAGTTGAGCACGCGCATTTCAAAAGATGAAGTACGGATGGGAAAACAGTACTCGGAGACAACTTTTCTTGGCAATGAAAGCAAAGCTATGGAGCCTTTCTCTCATTGCCAACGGGCGTGCGCCACCCCTGAAGAAAATAGTAACGCAATTGCGGCCTTGTTTTCCGCGTAACAATCACAAAAACACTATTTTATACGGGATGCGGTTTATAATGAGACGCTGCCAGCTCGCACGAAGGAAATATTCATATTTGTTTGACTTCATGCTGTGTTATTTCGTGTTTTTGCTCGGGTTTAGGCGTCCCACGTTTTACGTGCACCCCACAGTTCTATTGCGGCAGCGATGAAACGATAGAGCACGTTCTCTACATGTCGCTGCCTTCATTACAGCGTGCAAAAACTGCCGCTATGGCTGCTGCGTTAGCCCTCCTTGACAACAGACCCTTGTCAGAACAGTCAGTGCACGAAAGCCGACGCGATCTGTCTTGGCACAGAAAATCAGTGAGGGCCTTATTGAACTTTTTGCGCAGTAGTGGTCTGTTTATTAGGCTGTAGCGCCCCCGCTCTCTTTTTTTCTTTCTTTTTAGTGCGTCTGTTTTGCTTTTCGGTATCTATCTTATCTTTCTTCCCCATTCTCCTTTCTCTTAGTGCAGAGAAGCAAACCGGTTGCCCCAGTTTATGGTTAGCCTCCCCGGTTTTCCCTCATTTTATTCTCTCTCACACAATCTGAATGGGGTCTTCGTCTTTAGGTGAGCGTTCGTCACCCTCCAGTATTTCCGACGACTCGCCGTACGAGCTTGTGATAAATTTCCCTCGCAAATGACTGTCTCAGCAGGTGAAGCAAATTGTATGCAATGGTTATAGTTCGAACACGGCCGTCATTCGAAATGCGAGCAGCCGAACCTGACTACTTTGCGGAGAAGTATATGCGAAGCAGATCCGCCCATGTAGATTTCCCTTCATTGCCAAGAAAAGCTGTGCGCAAGTATACCGTACGTTGCAGGCAGTAACGACCTATAAGTACAGCGATTTTGGCGTACGCGTGCAATATATATATATATATATATATATATATATATATATATATATATATTTATATATATATATATATATATATATATATATATATATATATATATATATTGATTTCTGTCTTTGAAACAAATATTTCGTCGATAGGTTTTTGAGATTCCACTATTCTTAGTAAAGTTACGTTGGTATTATGGAATAATGTTTGAATGGCATTTATTACGTCCGACGAAAACTAATTCGTAGCTTGCTCATATGTTCAATTAAAGTTAGTGCAACACGCGAAAAGTGAAGCGAGCTTATTTGCAATCTCGTCGATTGTGCAGAAGTTACGGCATTGTTCGTGCAGTACGTAAGTTCGCAGAGCTATCTTTCTAAGAAATGTTTTGTCTCAGCTTTGTAGACGGAACATCCCAGTTTTGGGACGTACAACCGCTAACATTATTATTGTTCTGCATAACATTCTGCGTGAAATATCTTGTACATGCGAGGACATCGCCACGAAGATGGGACATTCTGGTTTTGGAACGTAAAACCTCTGATAATATTATTATTTTTACGTAACATTCTTCGTAAAATGTCTCTTACATGCGAAGATGTCGCCATAAAACTTCTGCTCTTTGGGCATGCGTGTTTGGCCTCTCAATAACTGCTGAAACTGCCGTTTCCGCTGTAACTATAGTGCTGACATCACAAACTGTGGAGCCAGTGGTTGAGAAGACTCAGCTGAGCTGCTTTACCACGGTAGTTCGTTGTTACAGCTGTTCACTACCGTTGACCGTCGATTGCGTCAGCTTGAAAGTAAATTTTAGGTGAATGTCGGTTCTCAAAGACGAATCTTAGAAGAATACAGAAGTCCACTGGAAGGTGGCTATTGGAGAAGTAGAAAGTGGCCAAACGAAAAACGCCACTCGTGTGAACGTTTAAACGGAGGCACTTGTCTCATCGCATCTCCCTGAAGTCTGGCGAATCTCCTAGCGTAATTGTCGGCTCTCGTGACATTTTTTTTTTTTTGCTGAGCCCAGTGAATCGTGTTTTCCGCGCCGTTTGTTGATTACGGTGTGTCTGCAATAATTCGGTCCCCAAATTTCTTGGAACATGCGTTGTTTTACATCTATGTCAAGAAAGCTTGCGCCGTGTGACGCGAATGAAATTAGTATTGAGCGTTGTCGCACTTGTTCAGTCCTTGGCACATGTTCTAATTGGAGTTTGTGTACGGTCACATCTCCCACGTGTACAAGCGTAGACTCTTATACTACCAACGTTTATGGCGCTAAACGGGTTAAAAAAAAAAAGGTCTAATCTCGCGTGACGATTGCATCGCGTCGTTTCTCTTTAGGAGACCGTTGAAAACACTTTCCTTGTCGCACTGTACATTGCGCTGTTTGATGCCGTCCTCATAAGCGATCATCGACACATATATACCGCGAGTCATATACGGTACGAATGATCTGAGCATAATAAGCGCAACCTCGCGTCAGCGTACGCGTTGCTAACGTTTCGTTAGCATAGCCGGTTATCGTGTGGTTTTTTAATAAAAGCTTTTCTCGAAACGAGAGCAGTCTGAGTCGTCCACCGAGCACGAACGCAACAAGCATTTTGCGCGATTCAACAAAACGTGCTCCCTAAAGCACTTCACTCGCACTATCAGTCAGAATTATTGCTTCAAAACCGAAACTATAGGTGACCACTCGTCACGAAGGAATCGCAGCTGCATGTACGCTTGTATGGCGACACTGTTCTGGTCGCATTAAATTTATGGACACCTGTATGTCCTCACTGGCGCGTTCGCGTGGTTTGCGAGAGACCTAAGAATAATCGCATCAGCCCACCGCCCGGACAACTCCCACCAGCTTGAGTGACATATAGAAGTGGTGACGAGCTGATAGAACACTCGTCGATGCAGCGTGGTTTATAATCAGCTCTGGTCAGCTGTTTCTCGCTCTTCGTGCGATTTCATTTACGAGTCGAGTGTATGTTGCTCGCCACTGTAAACTAAGAATAATGACTTAGAGACCATAGTTGTGCAGCGAAACGGAAACTCCATTGCATTATATTTCTAAGTTGATTGTAAAATCACTGCTTTCCGTACACGCGCGGCCTTTTCATTTGATAAGCAACGCTCAGAGCGCTAACGAGAACTCTGCGTGTCACGTCGTTTGTTCGTATACCTTCATTTCGCAAGGCTATAAATGGATAGGTCTTCGCGCGATCGCCATAAAAAAAAGATAGCTGTACTTAGTAATTTTCTCCGTTACGTAAACGACACGCAAAAAGAAGGGGTACCTAAACGAGCTAAATCAAACTAACAAAAAAAACAGTGATACGTGTTCACTAAAGTATGCGGGTGAAGAATTTGCAAGTATAAGCTGTCGGGATCGCTTCGATCATGGCCCCTTTCCGTACCCGCCTCGAGCAGAGCTTCGATTTGTGCCATGGCTGAGTTCTATTCGAAAGCGAGCAATTTAAAATGTACGTGTCTTTGTTTCGACGTCTTCTTCGATTTGGTTGAAAATAGGGAAGCAGACAATCGAAACAATCTGCGAAAGTGCGAGCCATAGGGAGATTCCAACGTGGCGGGATTGCTCCCTATACAAAACTTCCTGCGATGAGAAGGGTGAATTTCCGTTGCGGAATCTCGCCGTAATATTGACGAACAGAGAAAACGACGCTCGCAGACAGCCATCAGCATTGATTCACGGAGGCTTTCTGGGTGGAGGTCTCCTGTACCGATACGCGTGTGTGAAAGATTTCCGGTTTACTTTGGTACGAAATTTATCAACTTCGTAGAGCTCGTCTTTGCGCTATAGATACGGTGCAATAAAAGCCAGTGTGGAACGGTCGGTTGTGTGTACGTGATTGGGCAGAGTTCTCTCTCTCTCTTTCTCTCTCTCCTACTCATTCGTCTGTGTGGAACTTAAGAGGCGATCTACTTTACAATCGCTACTCTACTTCAATGCATACTAATTAATGCGCAAGGAGATTCACTGAACGCTCACACTAATTGACCGGTGCACTTGTTCGTGTTTCGTAGCAATTCTCTCCGGTCGGTATAAGGCATCAGATGCGAAATCTTCACTATAGGTTCAAATATAAGTTATGAGGTTTATCTCAAGGTGTGGAATATAGTTCTCGCCTTATTGGAGGTCATAGTTTCTTTCTTTGTATCGTGGGCTGTGCCACACGGGCAATGAGAAAAAGAAAAAAAAAGAAAAACAGTTAAGAACACTTCAACGCAAGTTGCTGGGTATGAAATGCAAGTAATGCAGTGATCAGCTAACAAACGTGTTGTCCGTTATCTCGAGTACGTTGCTCTGATAGTGGCGCTCATGTACCTCTTTCACCTTTGACGCGAATGTAATCCGTTAGAAGGCCCAGTTTTTCTAGAGAGCTAAAGTGCTGATGATTTGGACTGAAGCGGTATGTTAGTCGTCGTATGCGGCGTTCTCCAGAAGCGTCTGTTGGTCTCTCTTATATAGCCTGCAGGTGTGTGACGTCGTGGTCTATTGTATTTTACTCACTGTAGTGCCCGAATGTTCCTCTATGCGTTGTAGGTGGTACGCTCGATGCTTGAGCGTGTGCCGACTTCTGCGGGGTCAGTAACCTCGTTCCAACGACTTCTAAGTGAGAACCGTAGCGTGCGCGCATGCGCTTATAAGCCATGCGCGTCTGTAGTGGAAAGAAGAAAAAATTCCCTTAGTAGTTATATGCAGTTATATGCCCAGTTGACTCACTCGTTTTTCGAGCACAATATGTATAACGCTATATCGTCATGATCCTGTCGACGATGTTATAGAGACTACGCTGGATTTTTTCTATAGACCCGTTACGTAGAAACACCTTTATATAGCTCAGAGATAATTGGTCTCTATACATTTGTGACGTCGGTTCTGGAATGATAATTCCATGGTTTGCTGTAGAAGATGTGTTCCGGTGTGTTGAGGACGTAAGTGCTGAACGCTAAGACGCTTGAATTGAACGCAGCTTAGATGAGCTGAGATAGATGCAACGCTAAACGTGCGTCTTTGTCATTGAGGTTTCACTGCTTTCCCGTGTTTAAAGAGAACTGTAGCTTAAATAAGCCAGATTTTGGTCTAAATTATGTTTGACTTCTAGAAAGCATTTCTCTTTTTAAGTACTTGATTCGGCGCTTAAGTGGAACATTTCACTTCAAGCTCGATCAAACTCACGCTAGTTTGTTTTTATATAGACAGAGCAAAACAAAACAAAGTTCATCTGCATCGGTTTCCCTAGAGTTGCCATCGACTCACGATTCTCGTGTCATGTATTGATGATATGCCACGTAATAAGCATGGTTCATTCGGTGCTCGTCAAATTAACAAAAAAAACAACGTTTCAACGAGGTTCCTTCGTCACCTGCCATTAGGGTAATGTGTATGCTAGCAATCAGGAAAAAAAAACAAGAAAAAGAACGAACGAGGCCTGTGATTGTAGATGCATCACAGGTGTTAAGTGTGGGTTCACGTGTCTCTTGTCAGCCTTATTCAGAGAATATCTCGTTTCATTTATTCTCGAGCCATAGCATTCGGGTAAACCACCCATCACGAGATGCTGATATTGTTTGCGTCATTGAGAACATTGGGAAAAAAAACAATGTTGTTATAGTCGATACTCCTCTGATGTACGTTACCGTTGTCGTGTACAGTTTAAGGTATATAGATAGATAGAGCCACCGCGACAGTTTTATTGTATAACGCCTGTAGATTGCTCTTCTTGTTACCTACTGCTCTCCTCCTTCTGATCGAGTGCTGCTTCATATAAGACATTTGCGCAGGCACAGTGCAGCGAATGTGTGTCGCTCTTTGATCGAAGAACCTGCGGGATCTCTGTTCGTGACTGTGACGTTCAAAGCATGCCGTGCACATACACAATATATAGCAGTGATAAGATATAGATATATTGCGTATATATATATTTTTGTGTGACCAACACGTCGGCATAATTTGTCGGGGCGAAAGAGAGAAATATGTACAATAAAAGCTCGATGTCATTGCTGTTGTTAAATGTTCGCCTCATCTCAGTTCGTCTCGTTTTTTTGTTTGTCTGACGGCGAGTCATCCGGCTCGTATGATATTGACAGTGTGCAGTCGGCAGCAAGGATAACATGAACTCTCTGCAGCGTTTTCTAAAACGGTTTGATCGACACCAGCGCCGCGCAGCTTACGGTCCTGTAGCCGAGGTGTTACCCATGCAATGCGGCATACCATCCAAGCATTCCGAGGTATCCTCTCGGCTAGAGCACCCTGCGCTTCGTGGCTGGCATCAGTCAAACCAGTCCAGGTCACGCTGCGGAGCCGTTCGAGTTAAGCTTGCTGACGACTGTTTGTATATCCTCTCTCAACTACACAGAAGTGCGTTTTTTCCCTCACAACGGCGATATTACTACATCAACCGAAGGGGGATTCCCAGTGTCATACGAGAAAGAAAGAAGGAAGGAAGCAAGGAAGGGAGGATAAAGATGAGAAAGAGAGAGGAAAGAGAAGAGGCAGAAAGTGGCAGTACATGGGCTGACGCGTATGCAGCTGTGGCACTACACAAACGTTTAAGTCGTTCACATAGTCCCGTAGTCCTCAAACAGCGCAAGAGGGCTTTGACTGAGCCGATAAAAGACGAGAACGGTGCTCTAGCGGCATTTTCACAGAGTGGCCGGTCGTCCAATTGCCGCAACGCGTCAGAAAGTTTTTGTCTCTCGGAGGCAAATCGAGGGTAACGGCATAGCAGATGGCAAGCTCAACCAATCTCAAGCGGTGACTTTAAGATTGTTACAAACAAGCACTTACCCGAACCCAAAGTTTATTACCAAGATATATCTACACAGAGAAAGAAGTGTAATGGTATCATTACTCTGGACCATATGATTTGGCAGTGTACTGTGGCTTTCATACAGACTGTGACAAGGAAAGAGACTGGTGGCAAGACGTCATTCACAGTTCAGATCTTTCAGATCCACTTCAGGCCGTCAAGAAGGCCCACTAAACGCCAGTAAAGTTAGACCTTATACTGTTCCAAAGTGGGAGCCGCCTGCGTGAACCTAAGCGTTGATCTTCAGGATCTAAATAAAGTTTACCATACCATACACTACGGCAATACGTTGATAAAGCAAAAGCTTAAATGCTCCATCAAACGCCGAAACTGACCATAAACGTCAGAGGCGTCTACAGGAGTGATGCAAAAAAATCATCACGTTATGACTTCACGATATGGCGTAGTAATGCCGTCACAGATCCCCAGAATACGTGACGTCACATAATGATGTCACCACATTACAACGTTGTTATATTCTAGGCAGTATAGTTGCTTGGTCAAAGAAGGGCCGATCCCGCAGGCAGAGAACAGCTCTACGTGAGGTGCAGGAAAGTTTCGAAGGGTGGGGCGTATTATAACAACGACTGAGACGAAGAGGTGGCTTTCGCCTTCAAGTTGTCTGATGCGAATACATGAGAGACCAGGTGAGCTTTTTTTTTTCAAATCCTTTGATGACTGCCGCAGATCTGGTGAACGATGACGTCTTCTATTGAAAATAAAAGCGTTGACAAGTTGGCAGTCATCGAGCTAGATTATAGGTACTGAGAGTTCCCGATATTTTATCAGTCGACTCTCCCAATCTGTGAATGCAAAGCACTTTTCTTCTTTGCGATGGACGATTCCTCATGAAGCCGTTCAATAGTTACTTAGAAAAGTATTGCAGGGCTGTTCGAGCACGATACAAAACTGACGGCAATCAATACATTCGAACGTCGGGAAAATAAGCCTCACGACGTGGCTACATACAGCATCCAAGGAACACGCCGAGTAACATTTTAAAAAACAATGGCGACGTGATGGACAAGACAAATTATACGCTTCCAGTGGCCGATGAGTGTACACAATGGCGTATGAAAAGTTTGAGGCGCTAGCACGTTTCCTCTCGTATAATCCCGCCCCTGCATACAGCTTTGCCTCCCCAACAACAAACCACTTAAGAATAAAAAAAATAAAAGTACATATTACCTTGCGTAGTGTATGACAGTAACTCTAAATAGCTGTATACTATTCATGTAGTGTGCAACAGTACTGCCAGATGGTGGCGCATCATGTATTACTGGTTTCTATAATAATGGTTACCAATAAACATGACATCAATTGTCCACCTCAAGACTCGGCTGTCGTGTCACTTACCCGCCCGATGAGCTTGACACGGTGTCAGAAGCGGGTAGGATCCATCTCCGCTGATCCCGTGCTTTCATCCTCATGACATGGCCATAACATGGCCTCGCCACCACCGCCGCTCCGCCATGACGACTACCGGTGCTGAGGGCTCCTCCAGAACTTCGAATTCGTTGGCCGCGCCGTTCCTACCAGCATGGCTCAGCTGTATCCACTGTCACCGTTTGATTTCGATAACCCCAACTTCTGTCTCACATGGCTGCTGCAGTTCAAGAATTTCTCGTTCGCTACCGGAGTTGACGTCGCTCCGGCGGAGGTCCAGGTGCTCTCCATGCTCGACTATATGGGCCCGCAAGCCAGGGTTGTCTTCGCGTCAACCACGCTAGGCCAGGTGGATATGAAGGACGTCGCCGCCATGAAAAAGACATTCACCGACCACTTCGTTCACCCGTCGAACTAGCTGTACGAGTTAGCGCGCTTCCATCGCCACACGCAGCAAGCGGGTGAAACGGTTGACACTTTTTTTTACTGCACTCCGCACAAAGGTGAAGGCCTGCAACTATCCGCCACGTGACGTCGAAGAGCGACTCGTCCGAGACAGTTTTCTCGTTGTCTTGCTCTACCGTGAGCTCTCGGGTATCCTTTGTCGGAACCCAAAAATGACGTTGAAAGAAGCGCTGACGTATACGTTAGACAGCACGAAAACGCAGATAACGAGCGCAGCGCTCGTGACTCGGCAGAGACATCGTCGTTCGCCATATTTCACGCCATGGTTCACCGTTGACACCACTCGCAAGGGAAAGCGAGCTGCAGCCGATAAGACAACGCAACAGCTGTGCCCATTCTGCGGGCGAGCGTTACAACCTCATCTGTCCGGCTTGCAGAACGTCTTGCAACCTTTGCATCAAGAGGGGCCATTTCGACAACCTATGGCGCAAAAAGCAGTGAGAAAACGGGAAGCACACACACAAACATTCGGCCAGATCCATCGAGTTGCATACATTTGCTGAAGAGCCCAAATGCTAAATTTGTCTAGATACTCGATGGGCGCTGTTGCGACCGAGGTTTGCAGGCACCGCACATCCGGGATGAAGATGCCGAGGCAGGAAGAGGTTGAACGTAGTGGAGAGGGTTTATATTATTCACATGGCACGAGCTCTCTGGCCCGAAGCTCTGCATTGAAACATTTACATTGAAAGGCTCTCCATTGAGCAAGCACCGTGAACAAGCACACCAACGAGCCCGCGAGGGCTGAACAGTCTCACTTCCTCAGATCCCTATACAGCGGGGAATAGTTAATACATCGGGGAACTGCACTGTCCAATAAAAGGCCCCCCAGCGCAGACGAGGGTCATTAGGCCGGCACAGCCCCCAACATACACACATACACAAACAAAACACGTGTATGGTCCCGGCGATGCTGCCTCCTCCTGCGTATCTTGCTTCGAGCGAGCGGGGTGAAGCGAGTCTGTCGTCTCGCCGCTCGGGCCGACCACTCATGCTTTGTCGAACGGCGGTCGCAGTCTAGGCGCCTCCGAGGGGCCGTGCCTGGACATCTGATACTGATTTGAGCGTCAGCGGTTCACCAGTCAGAGACGTACAGCGTGATGGTCCGACGTCCGTAATCGGCGGAAGCTTGGTATTGTGGCTTTTACCGGGTCACGAAAACACCACGTGCCGCATCTCTGCGCGGACTGCAAGGGCAGCGGTGCTCGTCGAGTAATTTCAGCCACGCAGCACCCAGTACATGTGAACAGCAAGGCGGCCCCGTCCTCGGACTTTTGGGACCGTGTTTCCATCTTTCCTATCTCTCCTAACCCATCGATATGGCGTCGCTCTCTGGCTTACCACCTAATGCCTCTTTCTCTCTCTCTCTACACCTTTATTCCTACCCTTTTAATCCCTCCTCACCCACATCCCTTGTGAGCTACTGTTGAGGTGTCGCTCGCTGAAGCAGAGAGTTACGGGGCTCGCTTTTCTCTTCCTCTCTTTCTTAGAACCACTCTGTCTTCACGTTGCTGTTTATCTACTCAAAATGAGGTGGCAGCCTTTCTTTCATTCCGGCGGCCGCGGCAAAAAGGTGGCTCGCCAAACGCAACAGCGCCCACTTTCCTTCTAAGTAGACTCCGGCGCCAAAATTTCTGTGGTACGCAGTACGCTTTTCGGCGTCGCCTCGAAGCTTCAAAACCCCAAGAGCGAGTTGAAAGGCCCGGGCAACAACATCCTTCCAGTCATAGTCAC